>NC_139625.1:36640706-36953206 GCF_964638095.1 Poromitra crassiceps | reverse complement strand
AGAATAATCGCCATCGCTCACTCTCTAATGTGTCTCGTTCCCCTTTCCAGAGCCCACTTTGTGCGCTGTGAAATTATTTGTCTCTGTCATGCTTTTCGGGATGGGAATAACGCCTCCTGACACAATTTTTTGTCACCATTATGGTGGTCCTTTCCCAAGGTCTGTGTCAGATTAGGGAGAAGTCATTGGTGACACACCGTCATTGAGAATGCACGCTCTGGGCTCCCATGACAAAGCGGCCTCCTGAAAGTTTGGGGCAGCTGTGACAGTGCATGGCACTGTGTGTGTGTGTGTGTGTGTGTGTGTGTGTGTGTGTGTGTGTGTGTGTGTGTGTGTGTGTGTGTGTGTGTGTGTGTGTGTGTGTGTGTGTGTGTGTGTGTGTGTGTGTGTGTGTGTGTGTGTGTGTGTGTGTGTGTGTGTGTGTGTGCACAAGCGTGTGCACGCGTGCAATGTAGGCCTATTAGGGATGTGACAATATGATTATCTCACCATACTGTACCATTCGATACACAATATGGAGTTCACGATTCAATACAACCACAATGTAACAAAGACAGTATGACTGTGCACAATTATATTTATTTCTGAGCCACAAATCTTTCTAGCAATGGCGTTGGCTGCTAGAATAAACAATTAAAAAATGTCATTACAATTTTTTGGATGGAGAGCTTATGAAATTATGATGGTCAAGCTTCCTCTTTTGTGATTACTACAGCAGAATAAAATGGAGCTAATACTGCGATTGTTTTTTCTGCCCCATGATATGTATTGTTTGTCATTTTTGTAATGATACAGTATATCAACATACGTTCAAAAATGAAGGATCTTCTCTTATCTCTACTATCACAAGACACAAGATGGTGCAGCAACAGAAAGCCACAGAGCCACTAGTCGGGTTTCCATCCACCTGTTTTTATGCAAAATTTCAATTTGCGATTAAAAAAAAATGAGTGGAAACGCTGCAAAATTTGCAAAAGCCTCCAAATATTGCAAAAACGTTTTCACGCTTGAGGGAGGTGGAAAAGTCGGGTGTATCGATAAAAGGAAAATGCATTAAGTGCTATTACAGTATATCTTTCAACCGTAACTACAGCTTCTTACAACATAAATAAACAAACGGAAACGATTATAAAAGAATGAATGGTCTTTACTGAACGTTCTCAGTCATTAGGCCTACAGCATTTTTCAGTAGTAACAGGGTTGCTGTCTATCTTATCTTAACGTAGTTTCTTCTTCCGTTTTATTCTTCTTCTAATGTAGATATTTTGACGTTGACTAAAGAAATACTGCCGCCTAGTGGCCACTTTTAGATATGATTCCAAATTAGTGCTTAAATGCATTTCTGACTGTTATAAACAACATGCACAATGTTTTAGCTTACATAAAACAAATACAACAAGTGCAGTGGAAACAGATTAAAAGATATTCCATTGTCTCCATTCAAAACCAAGCAGGTTGCCTTGATCACTGCAAAACATGACATGCTTTGTAGCCTACACAATCGGACTACACACGGTAAATAATGGTAAATGGTAATGGTAAATAGACAGCACAATACCCGTCGTGGTAAACAGAAGAAGACTGGGATATTAACTTTAAGGCGACTCACTTCTAGAATTGAATGAAATTGTATTCACTTACTATCTGCTCCGTGGATTATAACGTTATGCTCGCCGAGTCACACCTGGTAATCCAGAAATTGCGTTATGGTACCTTTGTCTACTTGTAGATCATCAAGAAACTTTAAATGAATAACGTTGTGTTACGGTTATATGGTTAGGCAAGTAAAACAACTTGGTTAAGGTTCGGGTTAAATAAGAAAAACATTCCTTAAAAATGGTGCTTGGGGTGGCGGATGGGAGTATGTTTGATTGAGATTTAATAGAGCTGTAGCCTATCGGGTCTACCAGCTGATCAGCAGCTCAGACAGCCTCAAACATGAGGTGATTGACAGCTCTATAATTCGCATAATAGCAACAGATGGAAACGCGCATTATTTCGCATTTTCTTTTGCCGACTTTCTGAAAATTCGATTAAAATTTGCGATACCTTTGGATGGAAAGCCAGCTGCAAGAGACAGCTGCCTTGATGTTATGTTTCCCATCTCAACTACTGTACCTTATTTTTATTTGTTTATTTTGTATTCACCAATTTCATGTGTATGTAAACATGAGCTCCAGTACTATCTGTAGAGGGTAACTTACTCTAACCCTCTAGAGATACTAGTTAATGTTTACCATGTGTCTTCTGACTTCTGCTTCCTCAACCTGAAAATATGTTTAAATGCCAAGCATGCTCCTCACAGATAAGACAAGTCATTTAAATAGCAGCCGCACTGTCTCTGGGGAATTGTGTTTTGTAAAAGATGTCACATAATATGTGCATGTCCCTGGTGCAGCAAGATATACGTGCAGCTTCCATCAGTGCAGTGTCATTTGATTTACGGTTCATATGTTTGGTGTTCACATCCAGTGACCTTTTGCGAGCAATTTGTAATGTACCCAATTCATATTTGGCTGGCTGAACTTCAATCTATACATTGCTACAGTACTACTGAAATAAGGTACATATACTGGCAATGAGGAAACATGTCTCAGTCTGAGATCCACTGAGGTACAACGATGTGTGTAGAGAACAGGATACAATGCGTGAAATGTATTATAATACTGTGATGTTTTAGCATAGCTGCTTTGTACCTAATGTAATGCTTTATAATAAGAAGCCATTCAAAGATGAAGGGTACCCCATCAACTGAATTTCACAGCTTGTAATTGGGTTTGCAACTTTTAAATGGGAAAATATGCCACTTCACTTTTGTTTTCTCATATTTGCAATGACCTTCAAGCCAGCCGACCTTTAGAATATGATCTTTATTCGGACGCCAGATACAGATAATGGGGGCCTTTTTCACAGGACTGTTCTACTCTGTTTATTTACACCATTGAGTGAATGCAAATGCAACTGACCAGTTCTGTTTTAGTTCCAGAATCCCGAGTGTCAGACAGGTATTTCAACTTATGGTCCTTGTGAAAGGGCATTATTGTAAATGTAGGATGGATTTCTTCTCCAGCTGCAACACAGAGGGCAAGAGGGCATCCCGGATCTTTTTCATAATCTCTGATTAGAGGAGAGCTTTTTCCCACTGAACCTCCAAGTCGGGAAAGAGCGAACACAGATAATGCAGCCATTTTGGCCCCATCAGTGGTGGAATAACAAGGCATGGTGTGCTTGCTTGCATACATTGTTTCATTTCCTGTCACCTTTTATATACAGAAGATTAACTGGGGTGACCTCAGCGCTAAAGCGGCTGTCAAATGTGAAACTTCCCCCCCATAACGCGCAGACTGTTTATTATAATTTTGATGATGCCACAGCGGAGGTGCTGGCACAGCCACTGATTCTGGCCGTAAACATTCACCTTCCACCACAGTGTTTTTAAAGGACTAATGATTAGAGTAATCCGAGACAAACTGCTGAAGGTCTCCTTTCTGCTGGGCCTGCGCCATAAGATGCCCTGCTGAGTCAGGACACGGAATAGACAAACACATGATAAGATGCCCTGCTGAGTCAGGACACGGAATAGACAAACACATCATAAGATGCCCTGCTGAGTCAGGACACAGAATAGACAAACACATCATAAGATGACCTGCTGAGTCAGGACTTGGAATAGACAAACACATCATAAGATGCCCTGCTGAGTCAGGACACAGAATAGACAAACACATCATAAGATGACCTGCTGAGTCAGGACACGGAATAGACAAACACATCATAAGATGACCTGCTGAGTCAGGACTTGGAATAGACAAACACATCATAAGATGCCCTGCTGAGTCAGGACACAGAATAGACAAACACATCATAAGATGCCCTGCTGAGTCAGGACACAGAATAGACAAACACATCATAAGATGCCCTGCTGAGTCAGGACACAGAATAGACAAACACATCATAAGATGCCCTGCTGAGTCAGGACACAGAATAGACAAACACATCATAAGATGACCTGCTGAGTCAGGACTTGGAATAGACAAACACATGATAAGATGCCCTGCTGAGTCAGGACACGGAATAGACAAACACATCATAAGATGCCCTGCTGAGTCAGGACACAGAATAGACAAACACATCATAAGATGACCTGCTGAGTGAGGACTCGGAATAGACAAACACATCATAAGATGACCTGCTGAGTGAGGACACAGAATAGACAAACACATCATAAGATGACCTGCTGAGTCAGGACACAGAATAGACAAACACATGATAAGATGACCTGCTGAGTCAGGACACAGAATAGACAAACACATCATAAGATGACCTGCTGAGTCAGGACTCGGAATAGACAAACACATCATAAGATGACCTGCTGAGTCAGGACACAGAATAGACAAACACATCATAAGATGCCCTGCTGAGTCAGGACTCGGTATAGGCAAACATCATTTAGGGCAGGGGTGGGCAATTATTTTTCATGGGGGGCCACATGAGAAACCCAGATTGTTGCCGGGGGCCGAACAAATATTGTCATGCCGTAACCCAGGAACTTTGATGATAGAGAGGGCTACAAAACAATGTCCTCGCTACCAGAGGGCCAGATTTTGCTGAGCGTTGGGGGCCGAATGGCGCAGGCGCAAATTTTTTGGGGGCATTTGAAGTCAGGTTTAGAGGAATACCTCATTTTAAATTAACAGTTGTGATGTCATTATTCAGTCTTAAACACCAATATTTGATCCTTTTCTCACTCACTCTTATGTCATTAACTTTTTTGACCACCTGCCAATATGGCTGCTATATTTTAAAGTTACCAGCCAATTAGAATTTCCACTAGCCAAAATGTTTTTCTTTAAATAAACCAGAATATGAGTGTTAATTTAAGCATAAGTATCAGTAAGTGGCCCGGGATTCTCAACGCCTGTGTTGAGGGTCACACGAACAAAAATGCACTCTTGAAGCTAAATAAATCCAAAACCAACAAGTTAATTATTTCCATTTTTACTTCAATGTAGAACAGTCATTTCTTACACATTAGATTACTTTTAGCCTTTTAGTCATAAAGATTACTGAAATATATTCCATACCAGACTGAAATGTTATAACAGAAGTGGAGTATTGCCCAGAATAACATGAACATTTGGACACTTATTCAGCGGGTACCTTGCATGTTGCATTCAGGTGCACTGTAAAAAAAAAAAAAAAATTTTTTTTTTTTTTTTTTTTTTTTTGCAATTCCAGCGCGGGCCACACAGGGGGCGCTCGCGGGCCGCATGTGGCCCGCGGGCCGCCTTTTGCCCAGGTCTGATTTAGGGAGTGCATCGCAAGCTGCATGAGATGCAGGGCTGGAGAGGGATGTCCAGCTGTCGCTGAACAGTGTTGTAGTACTCGAGTCCTGGAGTCATTTTCCGGACTTGTGACTCGACTTGGACTTCAGCACTGATGACTTAGACTTGGACTTGAGCATTCATGCATTCAGACTCGGAAGTCGGCGACTTGTTAATTAAGACTGTTTTTTTGCTTTTGTGAGAGGCACTAATAATTTGGCATAAGATATTGATAGCTATATTAATACCATGACGTATTATTCAATTTGGTGCAAGGGCAGGTATGTTTAGTTTAGTACTTTAGTTTAGTTTTTTATTTACAAGATACTACATTCGTAATATACAGGAGCAAGAAAAAAAAAGTAAAAGAAAGAACAGAATATGATACATCTCCAAACATGTCAGATGATGAAAAAGATTGTAAGCCTAACATAAGCAGAACTGAAGCTTGAGGCAGGCTCACGCTGAGCCGTTCACACAAGAAGCCTTCTCTTTTCCTCTCAGCGCCTACTCGGCGGCTTGAACCCGCCCACAACTGCCATTGACTTCATGCCTGGCTTGACAGATCAATGCTCGGCTTCAGCATGCGTCACGCTTGGAATAGGCGTGAATCCTGAACGATCGCTTGAGCAAGGCGTGACTGTGGCTTCGGTGTGGCACGCGCATGGGTGGTGTGAACGGCTTCGCCTGTTAACAAGAAACTTGTGGGTTCAGCGTAGGTAGAGCATAGGTTGAGCGTTGCTTCAGTGTCCTGTGTGAACGGGGGCTAACACCTCAAACATAAAGTACCATCCTACGCTGTTGGTAGGCATTTAACACATTGACTGCCAGCCGTTTTTTTTTTGCTGTAGGTAGCTTTTGCCAAGCCGTTTTTTTGAGGATTCTGGCTCATTTTACAAGAGCCGAGGATTCTTTTCTGCTTGGAGTTTGTCAACACAAAGTTCACAAAAGTACTAATAGAATGTGTGCTTTCTCTGTCTAAAAGAGTTAGTTTGTAGAGTTAGTAGTTATGTAGATATTAGCCGTTGAGTACAGCATGGTTTTAGCGTCTGAGAGTGAAAGCTGAGATAATCGCAGTTTTGTGAAATTCAATCAAACAGGCAGAACAGTCACTTTAACCATTTATTTTTGGCATCAGTGAGAGATCAGACATCCAAACAATATAGTTCCGAACGCCCTCTCCTTCAACTCCTCCCTCCGTGGGCGTGTCTAGTGGCTTTCAGCCTGCGTTTGTCACAAGCGAGTGTTCTGCTGCTGCTGCTGCAGCCAGGGCCGTAGCCAGGGTTCCGAAATAGGGGAGGTCCAGCAAGGGGAGGCGGATTCAAAAAAAAAAAAAAGCATGTCAGGCAAAAGCTAAGCAAAGCTCAAAAAGTTGAGCTTTTTTTTCCCCCTTTTTAAGCCATATTTAGAGTAATATATCATTTTAAATCAACATTAGGATTATACTGTTGTGATGTCATTATTCAGTATATTCTCTTTCATGTCACCACCTGCTCAGCTCTCATTTGGGGCGTTTGAAGCTCAATTTGGGCCGTTTGAAGCCCAATTTGGGCCGTTTGAAGCCAGATTTGGGCCGTTTGAAGCCCTATTTGGGTCGTTTAAAGCCAGATTTGGGCCATTTGAAGCCTGATTTGGGCCATTTGAAGCCCAATTTGGGCCAAGTCCAATTTTACAATGAGATGCACCCACTTTAAACCTGAATAAAGTAATAAAACCACTAGTAAACCAGTAGGCGGCGCCTGGCCTGCTGTTCAGTGAGTGGCCTGGCCTGGCCTGCAAAAAAAAAAAAAAAAATCTTTTTTTTTTTTTTTTGGCAGGCTGAAATATTAGGGGAGGTCCGGACCTCCCCGTCCTCATAGCTAGCTACGGCCCTGGCTGCAGCGAGTTTGAGCAGCCTCCCTCCCTGGCAGCGAGTTTGAGCAGCCTCCCTCCCTGGCAGCGAGTGTGGATAGGTCTCACTCGTCTCTTGGGTTTGAGAGCCCCGATGAAGCCCCGTGCGACTCTAGGCTTTATGCTGCCCACCCAAACCATTTCTGGAACCCCCCACCGCAGCAGCGCGAAAGCGTCCCCGCCTACAGTATGAGAATGAGGCTCGTTCGTTTCTGACTGTAAAATCGCCAAGCCATTTCCTTGAGAATGGAGGAAGCAGCCGCGGGAGGCGGCTGCTTTTGGTTGACTTTCTCTCTGTCGGGAGAGGACCGTCGCCACCTAGCTGGTCGGTAAAATAGATTATACACATTCAATACTTCCAATATCTCCATAGGAGACGCGGGGGGCATTGATCCACGTAGCACCGTCAAAAAAAAAAATCGTTTTTTTTTTTGACGTATTAATACGTCAATGGCAGTGAACCGCTGGATTTTTTTTGACGTATTAATACGTCAGTGGCAGTCAACGTGTTAACACAAACTGAGCTACCTGGAACACTTTTTCGGTAAACAGGTACTGAAGTCTACAATCATCAGACATAGAAAACAAATCAGGACCTTCATCAAAATAAATTTGACAGAAAAGCCTATGTCTAAGATTGTGATATAGCGGACAGTAGAACAAAACATTTATTTCATTTTCAACCTCTCCCAGATCACACAGGTGACATTTTCTGTCCTCCTCAGGAATTGAGTGGAAGCATCCGGTTTCCAGAGCCAGAGGCAGGATACCACATCTCAGCTGGGCACAGACTGACCTCTGAGCTCTGCTCAGGTGACATAGTGCTCTGGGTGGTAGATATGTTTAATCAGACTATACGTTCTCAGTTTTGGTTTACACATAACTTCTTCTGACCATTTCTGTTTATAATTAATTTCTGTTTATAAATTTGTTTTTTTATCGAAACGCTCAGCCATTATTTTCTACAGCAAGGGTTTCCAACAATATCAAATGTGCGCACCTGTGTGTGTTTGTTTGTGTGTGTGTGTGTGTATGTGTGTGTGTGTATGTGTGTGTGTGTTTGCACGTGTGTCGTACCTGTTTGTTATGCGCCTGCAGTCAGACGGCGTTCACTTACACATTATTCATGGTTGGGTGCATTCTTACCTTCGGGGAGCTCCATCACGCTGCTTAATTCATCCGAGTAATCACCTGCTCAGAGTCATTTCTTGAGTTTTCCTAAACCGTAAAGGTGAACGGCTCGGCGTATTCAGCACGTTGTTAGTCGGCATCATTCATCAAGCCCGAGTGTTGACCTAGTCAGTGTGGAGGCGGCTGCAGGTAGGACAGAGGGAAGGAGATGAAAAATACATGTGGGTTGTACCCTACTCTGTTTTCACAGCCTGAGGATGTGGTGAATATGACAGGCCCCCCCTAGACACGACCAATCCTCCAACAGGCTCCTGGCTGTTTTGACGTCCACTGTAAATGATTCAAGCAGCACTGTAGCTGCCTATTCCCAGGTACAGTACCACTAGCTGTGGGGAGGCAGATGCGGATCGATGGAGTGCACTGTACACTGTATAGTAGACGGATTAAGGGGCTTGTGAGGTTTGTTTGTGTGAGAATACAGCGGGGGACGATATCACCTTGAACAACAATAACAGTGTTTAGCGACGGGCACAGCCGTTGCGTAACGCACACAAACACACGCGCCATTTGCACGAACCGCCAAGGCCTCTCCCGAAACAAAACGCAACAGTAAATGAGATCAGAGAGTGCTGATAAAGTAGGAGAGCCATTATCCCAGCAGCAAGCAGAGCCAGATATGCCAGTAATACAGACACAATATTACATTAACTCTCGATTTGATTTGTCTGATAGACTTGGATATTTCCTCTTGTCATAGTGGTGTACAGTAATTGACATTGTGCAGATCCAGCACACCACTACCGCTGAGTTACAGTAATGCATCTACATGGGCTTGGTCACTCGTCATATCTGTTTCTATCTAATGGTTGAGACATGTTTTGGATGTTGCGCATCAGTGCAAACCAGTAACCCAGGTATTTGATTAAATTAACATGCAATTGTTCAAACTTTAACATACTGTATTGTGCTACCTGTAAATAGGTCATAGTTCAAATGCATTGAAAACAACCAGGTAAAAGCCATTATCCCTCATTGATGTGCCTTATTAAATCTGTACCAATCACAAAGGAGATGTAGATAGCAGACGTGGAGTTAGAGGGGCCGTTTTAAGCTTTGAGACAGTAGAGATGTAGATTGTGCAAAACGAGCTGCAACTAAATATCAGGAAGATGCTCCTACTTTGTTCTACATTTAGTGCACATACTGTATTTCCCTAGCCTGATACCAGACTGAATTGTCAATCGTTACACTCCATTTCCTTCTTCAGTCTGACATTACCTCCACTCTAAATGATTTCCGTGAGGGAAATGCCCGAGGGGGATTTGATTTTCCCTAACCCTCACTAGAGACCAACGTATCCGCCTGCACAAAAGACATCTCCCCTTTGAAGAAATGCCAGTGCTGTTCAGATTTCAATCTAATTGGTACTTTTAATTGATTTAAAACAGCATCGATAGCAGCATCTATCTGGTCTATAGCGGTCGCACTAATTATTACTCCTGCTTGATCTGGCGCACTTGACAACAGCCTGACAAGAGCGTTAGTGCCGCCCATTGCACTGTTTATTGGCGCTGATTGGCTAATCGTTAGTCCCCCTTGGCGCTCATTGGACCAAATGTTTTTTCAACATGAGGAACTGCTGTTGTATATCACAATGCCAGGGCAGAAGCTGCCAACTCGGTGGAGTGGAGTGGGCGGAGTCAATGGTCTTGCCCCAGGCAAGTATTTCCCATAATCTTGACATGCATGGAAATGAGGAACCAAGACAGCGTGTTTATAGATTTTCTCTGTCCCTCCATGCACAGTACACAAACCAGTCAGCGGAGCTCATGGGGTTTGTCATATGTATCATTAGACAAACTGTTCAGTGCACATCAGTCCAACACAACATGACAGGTGAGACGTGTCTCCTTTGCAAGTCATTTCGCCAAAGTCATTGGAGAGCCGATAAGTCTGGCCGGTGAATGACTACAATGAATAGGTAGCAGTGGCTGCAACCTCATTACAAGGGCAAAGCGCATACAGCAGGAGGCTGATATCTCTGGCACGGCCCTGCTTTGTTGTTTTCAATTTGAATAGGGAAGGGGATAATGCCTAATGCCTTTCCCTCTGTGGATATTGGCTTGTATGGGCGAGCGACCCGTGAAATGAATATTTTTGCAAGATGAGATTCGTCGTACACAAAGAGGAAGGTCCGCCTTTTCCAAGCGAGCGAGAAGCACCCAACACAGGAGAGCAGGTATTGTGTGGTCAGGGTGTGGAGAGCTCAGAGAATGGGAACACCTTTTTTTATATCAAGTTTTTTCAGATAACGAACACACACACCATTTCTCCACAATTGTACTTGACTGCACCCTGCTGGGGTGTCCTGGTCGTTGCTCCATCCCCTCTGCCGATCTGGGGAGAGTTGACTAGCACATGCTTCCTCCGACACATGTGCAGTCGCCAGCCGCTTCTTTTCACCGGCAGGAGGTAGCACTATTTCCAGTTTCCACCAGTTCCCCTCCCCCCGAACAGGTGCCCCGACTGACCAGCAGAGGCACTAGTGCAGCGACCAGGACACATACCCTTAATCTGACTTCCCATCCACAGACACAGCAAATTTTGTCTGTATGGATGCCTGAGCAAGGTGGAGGTAGCACGGGCGCTCGAACCTGCAACCCTCGTGTTGGTAGGCAGGGAATCTATCGCTGCACTACCTGGACACCCAAGAGTGGGAACACCTGAGGGGGGAAAAGAAGAGGAGAAAGAGGAAGAGTAGAAGGGTGATGGAGGAGTAGAGGATAAGGAGGAAGATGAGGAGAGGGAAGGAAGCGTAACAGAGAGGAATGGGAGGAGAAAAAGAGCTAGATAGCTGGAGGGACGACAAGATAATTGAGGAAAGAGGCTTATAGGATTACTTGGGGAGATGGAAAGTAAGAGTTTTGACTTTCAAAGTGTGTTTTGATCTGATTGAGCATGCAACTGTTAGAACTGACCAGCTGCATGAGAGTTGTGAACCCACATTCAGCAGGTACGGTCGATACAGCTCGCCAGCGTATTCGCAATATTGATTTAGTCTTTGCAGCAGTTGATACCATAGTGCTGTAAGAGTTCATTAGGTGTTGTGAAACTCCTTCAATGGTGTTCTCTACTGCATACATTTCCACTATATAATTCCTCCGACCAAGCAATTTGATTGGTCAACTAGACATTTGACCATTCACCATTCTGAAATCAGCATACCAGCACACCTATGAGTCATAGCCATGCTCAAATGGAGAAAAAAACACACCTAATTAGAGCTGGGTATTGGTTCAAATTTCAAGAATCGATTCGATTCCGATTCACAAGGTTGCGAATCGATTAATTTCGATTTGATTTGATTTGATTCAATTCGATTAATTTCAATATCGATTTGGTTAGTGATACCAAAACATGTTTTTTGAGCTGTACCCTGAATTACATGACTGTCCAGTTATGTAACACAGGGGTTCCCAACCTTTTTTGCGCCAAGTAGATACATGGGTAAAAAAAGTTGCAGACCTGTTGTCAATTTAATGGTTTTAGTTACACATATATTTACTCACCAGGTGGTGACAAAGGGTAAATAACAGCCTTTTCATCTGTCAATAAAGACACTTTCACAATTATGCACAGTGATTTGATTTCAGCCTATATAATTTCTAAAAGTAGATATTAATGATCAAACATTTCCATTTATGTAGCCTACAGTATTTATGTTTTTGTTTCAACTACAAACATAAATAAACGTCGATCTCTGGACATATGAATCGATAATCGAGGATTCAAATAAAAATCGATTAAAAATCGGAGAATCGATTTTTTTTAACCCAGCCCTACACCTAATCACTAAAATATTACTCCGCTGATCTGTTCACAGGGTTGGGGAGTAACGGATTACATGTAACGCCGTTACGTAATCTGATTACAAAAAACGGTAACTGTAATCTGTCACAGTACATTTTAAGATGTGTAATCTAGATTACAGTAACGGGGGTAAAGTAACGGCGTTACAGGCGGGATTACATTCGCCCTTGCCTCTTCATTAATTTTACAAAATAACAACAAAAAACAGTGTAGCCAACTGGCGAAATGATCTTGTGATAATAAGAGCGGTATGTCAGCTTCATGTGTGGGCGTGCCGATTTCCCCCTCTCCCCTCTCTGCTGCCTGCTCGCTCTCTGGCCAGTCCTTCAGTCCTCCTCCTTCAGTCAGCAGCCCGACAGGGACACAGACAGCTCTGAGAGTCTTGCAAGCCGCCCAACGCTTGTTGAGAAAGCAAATGCACGAAGCGAAATGTGGAAGTATTTTGCTTACGTTGCCGACAGCGAAGGCAAGCCCGGACACATCAAACAAAGCCAGTCTGTAAAAAGTGCTTCAACGCAACGCAGGTGAACGGATAAACATCGAACCAGCCAGGCGATTTCTCTCAGACAGGGATCCCAACTTCTTCAAATATTTCAGTTCAAAGACTGGTTAGCGAATGTGAATGATACAACATACATGCCCTCTTAAGTCAAATGAGTGTTATTTATTGTGTGACAAGCGAACTTTAAATTTAAATTTCAGCATTGGAGTTTTGCCGACCCCCAAAATAAGGAGGATTCCCCATCCAAGTGCACACGTCACTCCCCACCCGCTCTGCAGTGCCGCCCCACCCCCCAACATACAGGCTATTTGACACTATATTCACACATGGAGCGCTCAGGTGTGAAGGGAAATTCCGGGAAATGGCCGATATTGATTTACAGGTAATTTTCCTGTAGGCATGTGTGAAAACGGCTTTAGTGTTTCACGTCGTGTTTCAAGATTAAAGCAACAAGCTGCGTCTTCCACTCCACATCATGAAAAATACCCATAACGTAAATTAAAGTGGTCTTAAAAATAACTATTGTTGTATTCTCCTTAACTCATTCATGGCCAGTTTAGGACTGCCAATATTTAGCACAGGCCAAAGATTTTCATAATTGTTGGTCATCTTTCAAGACCCACAGTAAATTATCTATTAGCACCAAAGTGATTTGCAATACCTCAAAATGAAGATGTACGTCTCTGGGTTCACCAGGAAAAAAAAAGTGAGCTTTTAGCATGTTCTGTACTCTACTTATAGCCATTTATATACACCCTGCTTTCACCAAAAAGGTCTCTCTTGAGAAGACAAATAGGAGAAAAGTCCATTTGTGTAAAATACACAATCTCAGGCAGAACTCGCTCTCAATTCTTTTATTTTGAACTGTATTGACATCAGACATGTAAATATTATTCGTTATGACACAAATGACCAAAAAAAAAAATATATCTATATATATATATACACATGAAGTGCTTTTTTTTTTACATTCAACAATACAGTTTACTCAGTGTGAGTGAGTGTGCAGACAGACACACAGACAGACAGACAGACAGACAGACACACCGACAGACAGACAGACAGACACACACACACACACACACACACACACACACGATCCCCCTTTTATCTTCGTTGCGTGATTTCTAACCCCACATAGGATAAGCAATAACCACGCCCTGTGGCGCCGGGATTGGCCAGGAGCAACACTGGAGGGCACGCAGCCCAGCGATTTCATGAACCAACTGAATAGCTCTTGAGAACTGCCAGCGGGCTGCTGTGACTGCCGCTTCTGCCTTGTTAGCTGTTCGTGTGTTTATTTTGTTTTGTTCTGGTCCACCCGTCCTCGTCCATGTCTCCCTGTCCTATCCTCCCTGCTATTTGATCGTTCCCGTTTTCCCCTCGGCTATTCAACACTTCCTCACCGCCCTCTGGATTACCCGTCAAACTGATCGATCATTTCCTCATTCCTCCGATGATCAAACACATCTCTCTGGATTACTTTCTCCCGTTTTCTCCCGGCTGGCACAGAGGAAGGCGACCAGCTCGTGCAGCGCGCCGAGGGGCGTTTCAATGGCGTTTCTCCTGTCTGCACAAGGAAGCGTTTATCCGTTTTCTGATTTTCCTCCTGCTCAATTTCAAAACAACAGCTGCGGTATGTGTTTGTTCACGTGTTGTCTTAGATGCTAGGGACCTGATACTATGTCACAGGCTGGGGAAGTGTTTGAACTACGCCCTGTACTAATAAAAACAAAAACACGTCAAACACGTCTTTGGCGTGGATGGCTATTTCTGATAACACGTCAAAGACGTCTTTGGCGGTGAATGAGTTAACTTCATGTTGGTATAAACATTCTTATCTGGTTATCAATGGTAAAACATGCTTCATCTAGTTAAATAAGGGTTTTAGCCAGGACTCTTGACCAGGACTCCCTGGAAGAAGAGATCTTGTATCCCAATGGGACATTCCTGGATTTAAAAAAAAAAGTAATCCAAAAGTAACTGAAAGTAATCCCTACTTTACTTTTAAATAGTGGTAATCGGATTACGTTACTAAGTACAATTTCTAACAAGTAACAAGTGACTTTAAGGGATTCCTATTTAAAAGTAACCTACCCAACCCTGTCTGTTCAGCAGCCAACAACATTATTAGCCTGGTATCCAGACCCAATGAATCCTACATCGAACTCTGACCAATCACATTAGCAAAGCAGGACGACTTCAACTCTTCTTCTTCTTCTTCTTCTTCTTCTTCTTCTTCTTCTTCTTCTTCTTCTTCTTCTTCTTCTTCTTCTTCTTCTTCTTCTTCTTCTTTTTCCTCATCTTCTTCTTCTTCTTCTGCGGTGTTTTATGGCAGTTGGCATTCTTTATGTTGCATTACCGCCTCCTGGATTTATCCATCCACTGTTTCCCTACATTCTGTCCCTCTTCTCCATCTCCGAGTCCTCGTCTCCCTTCGACGATTCTTTGATAAGAACTTCTTCTTCTGTGGTCTTTGATAAGAACTGATCCATGTACACCGTACAGGAGGCAATTGTGATGTAATCAGTCATGATGTCCTCAGTGATGTCACTCAAGGAATTGTGATGTCATCAGTAGGGCTGCCCCCTCCTGGTCAATTGGTCAATTGGTCGGTCGACGTGCTCTTGGTCGACGAGATTCACGTTGGTCGAACAATCGCTGGTGTTAATAATTTCATAGGACCTTAAGGAGTCTTACTCTTTGCCGGGCTCCTCATGGTTCTTTTATCTCAGACTTCGTACTGCCCTAAAAACGTATGGAGTACCTTGGGACTCCCCCACAGTCCCCCATCCCCTTGTGAAACTTTCTCTCTCTGTGTTAAATTCTGGTTTTGTTTCTACTTTAGATTATCAAAACAAAACACTAACCACCTACCTGTTACATCGGTTTGGGATGGAGACCTTGATGGGCTCGGTTTTGATCTGGACTGGTCTAAAATATGGAGCAATGTTTTTTCCTCTTCCAAAAATCTTGCCCATCAGTTGATTAATTTTAAATTTGCACATAGTTTACTTTACACCTGTACGCAGAATGAATCTTACTCATTGACAGTAAATATCTTACTGATAGTGATTTATGTGACAGGTGCTCCCATTCTGATGTAAGAACATTTATGCACATGTTTTGGAACTGTACAACAGTCAAATTGCTCTGGGTACATGTTGTTGAATCACTAGTAAATCTACTTGATAAAGATCTTCCACTTTGCCCAGCCCTCTGGCTTTTTGGTCATAACCCAAATGTAGAGCCATATGAAATCCGCATTAACAGAATCGCGGACGGAATCACGGAATTGACCAATAAAAATGGAATCTACTGTAAAACGTGGAATACTGCAGAATTTGCCGTAATTGGGCTGAAATTCAATATATAATGTTAATAAGGTGAAGTCTCACACACACTCTCCCTCACACGCAGCTATACAGTGGACTCTGTCACTCTGCAGTAATGTAACTATAGTTAACGAGTGCATTAACAAGCGCATTCCAAGCATTCCAGCAATAGCAGTGAAGTAGCCTATAACGTTAGCGTTAGATGTCATCTGTGAATGATTCTGCATCGTTAGACCTCACTATTCTATTTAATTCTGTTATGTTGTTCGTTTAAAACGTTAGCATAACGTTGGCACAGTTATCAGTGTTGATGTTACTTGCCTTTCTAGTCAAGCCTTCCGACTGTAGTGATGGCAACAGGGAATGAAAGACGAAAAATATTCACTTTTGCACATGCTGGACAAGCTGGAAAAGTTTCAATTGTGGCTGTGTATTCTTATTCAGTTGACACTTGCCGTTTTTACACAATTTCTTCTTTCTCTAGACTCACGTTGACTCGTTCAAGTTAGCAAAGATAAACACCACCACTTCCTGTTATAACTTTAAAAATAAAATAGTATTTGAAGCATCTTCTTATGTTTGAAGTGAATGTTTTGTTTACAGTTGTTTTTTCTTTACTTGAAGCACACAATGAGAAGCTTAAAAGCACTTTACAAACATAAAAATTATGTAGAATGTTTTGTACAGTCATCTACTGTATTTCTGACTTGAATCACTTGTTAAAAATGGTGCATTGTTGTGTAAACTGATTGTTATATCTTATTAAATTGTGGACATTTATTCATCCCCACATATTAGACACTATTTCTGATGGTAAAATGAGCGTAAAAAGCAAAACACAGAATTCAGAACAATTAAAATGGAAAAAACGGAATTTGGAAAAAATAAAACGGATTTCATATGGCTCTACCCAAATGTTATACTATCATATGCAGTGAAACGAATAATTCTTGCTGCCTCTATAGCAGCAAAAAAGATGATTCTTAAAAGCTGGTTCGAACCAAATATTGTTTTGAATAGAGTCTGGGCCCTTATCTTTTATGATATCTGCCTTTTAGAAAAATCCACAGCCAATGGAGCAAAAATTGAAACACTATCCATCTGATCTAACGCTATGCTCTGTATTCCTAGGCTCTTCTAACACTACTCTCAATTCTAATGCTTATCCTTTATCTCTTCTATTATGAAATGTACTATTGCTTGCAATATGTACAGTATGTCCATTACTATGGCACTTCGGTACTATTGTTTGTAATATGTACAGTCCATTACTATGGCACTTCGGTACTATTGTTTGTAATATGTAGAGTATGTCCATTACTGCGACATTTCCGATACCATGTAATTTCTGCAAACGGCACAAACGACCTTTCGTTTATTTATTGTTTGTTTAGTTTTTGTATATTTTTGCTTCTGTTTGTTACTGTACTAATTTTGTTTATCCTTCTGTATGTCCCACTGTATGCTACATGAAAAAAATAAAAAATAAACAAAATCATTGGAGACATTCAACTTCATAAAAATAAAAGCGATCCGGAACGAAGTAATGTGCCGCGGAAGCAAGTTGCAACACGGACCTTTTCTACAAGCACACAGGAAGTGATCCAGCCAGGCTAGAGGCGTTATTTCGAATCGCACATAGGTTACACAAAAACCACGCCCTGTGCCCGCCTACGCAGCAGTCAAGCGCCGGGATTGGCCAGGCGCTCATGCTCATGTTGGGCTCTCTGTAGTCTCAACGCCAGACCGATGAGAGTTCTTACGCTGATACACTACGTTACTGCATGCTGCAGATCTCTCTCTGGGTCTGGGACACTTTCCCTCAGAGGGCTGGTTATGGGAGGGAACCGTTCACTTGGCCACCCGCCTCAGTGCTTATGAGGCCAGAATAACAGATGCTGCCCTTGGCCATTGGGAAGGCTAACCCTTTACTTTTGGTTTTATTTATTGTGTATGATTCAACTTTTTATCTATGATTTAATATTGCATGTTTTTGTAGATTGTTGGGACTTCACTGGCCTGGAACAAACGGCTGGCCTGGGGGGGGGGGCTAGGCCTATGTGCTGTAGCCTATTGTATTTTTAATTTTATAATTTTTATATTTTTAATTTGCAGGTTAAACTGTCAGCTGAGCTCTGTTATTGAAGCTTTGGCTAAAGGCCTGAATTTTACAATGATGTTTTGAAATAAATGTTTAAAAATCGATTGTGTGTTAAAAGCTTGTGTTTTCATTGCCGTTATTAGGCTACAGTAATTTATTTTCAATGTCAGCTATCAAGAGCAATTTGGTTAATAAAATCGCTGGGCTGGGCACAGTGTTTGTGGTGTGTGGGAAATGTTTGTTTGAAAAGCTTGTGTGTTGCGTTTTCATTAGCGTTAATACGCTAATAATTCATTTCAATGTCCGCTATCAAGAGCAATTCAGTTGGTTCATGAAATCGCTGGACTGTGTGCTGTGCAGTGGTTGTGGTGTGGGAGATTCCAGCTGTCAAAAGAAGACAAAAGACTTGCTCCTGGCCAATCCCGGCGCTTGACTGCTGCGTAGGCGGGCACAGGGCGTGGTTTTTGCGTAACCTATGTGAGATTCGAAATGATGCTAGAGTAGAGAGACTAACCATAGTTAGCAGGCTATCTAGACTGAAAGGAGAGCAACCAGCAGAGTGATGGAATTAACAATTAAATGGCTCAGCTATCAGCGCAAACAATGGACACGTTTCAGCACGCATCCACCATCAGCTGTTAACAAGGTGTTAACAAGCGGCTAACATTACGTTATGCAGTACGCACCTTATGAGATGAGACTAACGCTACAGTCATCAGTGAGACTGGACGTCCACAGAGATACATGTACACTCCAACTCCGGTAATGTTAGACAGACGTTATAAGATGTTACTGGAATAAATCGCAAAAGCTGTGTAGCTGTCCTTTCTGCCAACTAATTAACCATGCCACGTGTGGTAACGTTACATAACCATAACCATCGCACACGCTTTCTGAGAACTGAAAGCTGTTTGCCATTAACTGAATATGGCCAGGTGTTGCACGGCACGCTGAGCAGTCTGTCCATTCCGGTAACATTACAACGCTGCAAATAGCTTTTATTTATAATTACCGGTATTAGCTATCAGGTATAGTGCTCCGACCAATCGATTGGTCGGAGCTGTGGTCGATTTCTGGTCAACCAGGATAATCTTTGGTCGAGGGCAGCCCTAGTCATCAGTGAGTGATGTCATCAGTGATGATGTCATCAGTGATGTCACTCAAGCAAGTTCGCTGCTGAGTTTTGTCTGTCTGAGGGCCTGGTATGACCAGGAGGGCTACGCTCTAAACAGCCAATCCCTGACACTGACCAGGTAAGCGGGTAGCGGATCAAGGGCTAATTGGAAGTTAAGGATGATCATAACCACTGATGATGTCATGTAATGCCCCACAATCGTCAAGTGATGTCATACCCACTGATGATGTGAAATGACATGGCATGTGTTGACATGTTTGGTCACAACAAAAATGTGCACCCATGGCACCATCGTCTCAAGAGTCTCCAACCTATAGGAATCAAGTGTGCGCATTGCATAATATTTCTAGTATTGCTTAATTAAAGTTCCAATGTGTGATTTTCATTTTATATTTTGCTGTATTAACTCATTCATGGCCAGTTTAGGACTGCCAATATTTTGCACAGGCCAAAGATTTTCATAATTGTTGGTCATCTTTCAAGACCCACAGTAAATTATCTATTAGCACCAAAGTGATTTGCAATACCTCAAAATGAAGATGTACGTCTCTGGGTTCACCAGGAAAAAAAAAGTGAGCTTTTAGCATGTTCTGTACTCTACTTATAGCCATTTATATACACCCTGTTTTCACCAAAAAGGTCTCTCTGAGAAGACAAACAGGAGAAAAGGCCATTTTTGTAAAAGACACAATCTCAGGCAGAACTCGCTCTCAATTCTTTTATTTTGAACTGTATTGACATCAGACATGTAAATATTATTCGTAATGACACAAATGACAAAAAAAAAATATATATATATATATATACAGTATATATATATACATGAAGTGCTTTTTTTACATTCAACAATACAGTTTACTCAGTGTGAGTGAGTGTGCAGACAGACACACAGACAGACAGACAGACAGACAGACAGACAGACACACACACACACACACACACACACACACACACACACACACACAGAGAGAGAGAGTTCTGTCCACAGCTGCTGCTGGATCGCACCTCTTCCCAGGGAACACTACTGATCGCCCCGCAAATTAGCATAGGAGGGGAACACCAAACTGGTCTAAGATCAGCGTCTAGCCTCCTCTGCCTCTGCATCGTTTTCCTCCTCTCGTTCGGGCTGGGACGAATGCTGCGACACAGGAACGGGGTCGGCTTGGCTTTGGGACCAGGCGCTGGAACCGGATCGATCATGTTGGTTTGACTACCGTGAACAACTCAATCCAGGTTCGCCCTGCAGCAGAGGCGACCAGCGCAGCGCGCCGAGGGGTGTTTCAATGGCGTTTCTCCTCTATGCAACAGGCAGCGTTTCTCCGTTTTCTCCTCCTCTTCCATTTCAAAACAACAGCTGCGGCATGTGTTTGATAACGTGTTGTCGGCTTGTCTTTGAGGCTAGGGACCTGATAACATGTCACAGGCTGGGGAAGTCTTTGAACTAACGCGCTGTACTAATAAAAACAAAAACACGTCAAACACGTCTTTGGCGTGGATGGCTATTCCTGATAACACGTCAAAGACGTCTTTGGCGGTGAATGAGTTAATTTTCATGATGTTTAGAGAATGGCATGTAGATAAAGAAAAGTACAAATTTGATTTTACCCCAAACTTTTCCAGCTTCAAAATATAATTTTTGGCAATGAAGCTGTGAATGCAGGCTAGTTCAGTTGTCATATCACTCCCTAGGCTTTATACAGTGTTTTTCAAAAATACTGTTACAAAGGGCTTTATAAAACCAATAAGATACACAAATAAATAGAATAAAAGACTAGGACAAATTGGATAAAGAAGGAGACATACAATATTACAACAGAGAGGCCTCCTCCAACGCTAATGCAGTTGTCATTGCCAGTTCCACAGTTTTCACCAAAACTGAATAATTTCTTCCATGCCACACATTTTCACATGAGATGTGCCTGTTCAAATTATTTCCACTTTTTATTTAGCATTTATATCTGATTATCTCAACACCACATGGCCAATCAGCACTATATCTGTGTGTGGTCTTCTACCATTGTACCAAGTTTAGGAAAAATTGGCAATTGTCTAAATTGAAAATGTTTGATTGGGCCAATAATGGAGGTTTTCCTATTCTTCTGTCTGCTGAAAGGCCACAGAGTTTGATGGTGTTACGTGAATCCATTCAGATGTTTGGTCAATGGCTTTGAAAAGTCTCAGTTCTTCCTTGCCCCATGACCAAACTTTCCACAAAGTTTAATGCAAGTCCGTGCAGAACTTTTGAAGTTATTCTGCTAACAGACAAACACACAGACAGGCAGGCAGGCAGGCAGAAAAGCGCAAAAACATAACTCCCATCCAACTCTGAATAAAAAAAATAACATTTAAAAAGGCTTTCCTGTACAAGAGTGCTTTGAGACGTGGTTTAAAATATAATATGCAAATGCAAATCTTCCATTAGTCCAACAAACATCGACCTACCAACCCTTCTGACAAAGCCGCAACCTCATTATAGAAAACCCAGACAGCCCGCCCCGTTCATCCTCTCGTCTGCCATTCTCTTTCATCCTTTCTACCTGGGCAAGGCGGGAACCATATCAATATTATTTGTGTGCCCACCTTCCCGCTGAAGGGAGAATGCATTTTCTGGATGGGCTCATAAATCCCTTCTCTACCTGGCTGGGGGGAGGCGAGGACGCACCGTGGTTGGCTGGCCGCTCCTCTTGGCCGAGGCTATAGATCTGGATTGACAGCTGCTCCGTCCTGTCTGCCATTGTTAATCATTGAAGGATTTGGGCTGCCGGTGAGCGGCTCTGCCAAGCGACCTTGAGCCCCCCCGGGGGCTAAAAGCCTGCCACCCTGTAACAGCAAGCAAGAGCCACTTGATCCAGCCAGTCCAATTGCTCCATAAAAGAGATTGATAGCTAGATGTGGTGCGTTGCTGGACTGCATTGTTCACTCCAAATGGAATGACACATGCTTTAAATACACACATACACTTCTGCCCCCCCCCATGCATTCTTATGGATAATTTGACCCATTAATGAAGCTTATATAACTTCAATCTACCACTGCAGCACTAGCATTCACTGTGTGATGGGTTTTCTGCACAACTGAATGGAAGCATGTTCGGATCTCACCTTTACCTTATCTCACCTTTACCGTATCATTCTGGTTGAAGCACTTGTGAAAAACAACATTCGTGTTGCATTGTCTCAGGTTCATGATGATTGCATAGGTTGAGGTGATGTCTCGTCATAGACGCTGCTGGGTTAGCTGGCTCAGCCTGGCTGGGGACGTGGTCAGGGTGGGGTAAATCCCCTGTTCTATCCATTCAGCAAAGTTAGAATTTAGCTGCTAGCCCAGCCCAGGCAGACACGATCGGGGATTTGACCACCGCAGTAAACGCACATCTGAACAGACGTCTTGTGTTCTGCTCTAGAATCCCCAAACCTGTAGTGTAGAGCCGCAGCACCTTCCTTTGGTGAGTCAGCCCATTGAGATATATGGGCGGTTTTACCCCACTCGCGCGCCAGCCGCATAACATTTTGTGGGCGTCCCCATACATGCCGACTGTCTCTATTGTGTCAGGTTAATGATGATTGAGAAGATTGAGAGAGAATTAGTTACATACTTCGACAATATTGTTTGTTTTCAAACTGACATGCCAATGAAGCGGATTGAATTGAAAGTGAGGGAAATACAGAGAGAGACAAAAGAATGAGACATTGTTGGCAGCGGCGGTGGTGGTGTTGTCCTGGAAGAAAAAGGCCTTATCCATGTTTGGAAGAAGCCGTCGATATGATATCACTCTAGTTTTGAAGTGAGACCTCCTTCTCCACAGTGACACGGAAGGCGAGGACATGAGAGAAGCCAGAGAAGGCTGGCCATACACTACAGTAGGGGGGTGGAGAGGGGGAAATCTTTATATCAGAGTCGACAGATGTCGTGCAAGACATGAATGATACAGAAATAAATAGAAAGAGCCTGCTTGAGGCCATGTCAAAAAAATGCCTCTCTGTCTCGCACTCTCTTTCTCTCGCTCTCTGTCTCACCCCGTCTCTCTCCATCTGTTCAACTGAACATTCAGTGAGGGCATAATCCAGGATTCATGTGGATCCAGCACTCCAGTCCCAGGTTTTTGCTCCATCCACACCGTCGGAACAGGCAGCAGCAAATGCCTGTTTGCCTGCCTTTCTCTCCTCTACTCTCTCACTCTCTCCCTCCCTCTCTGTCTCTGTCTCTCTCTCCCTCTCTCCCTGCGCTCTACTCAGCTCTGCTGCAGTGGATGGAGCTCTCGGCGCGCTCGCAACTCGCCTCGGCGGAGGAGATCTGAGCATCATTTCCCAACCCTTCTTTCCTTTTTGCCCTCGTTCTTTTGCCTGCCCCCCATCGCCGCCTCTCCCCGTCTTCAGAGGTTTCGGATAAAAGAGGAGAAAGCAGAAAGGTCTAAAGAGCTCGGGAAGTCTTTGAATCCAGCATCTCTCTCATATGGCTGTGTGATCTTCTGCTGTCTCCGTGTGACAGACAAGCCCATGCTCTTAGATGCCTCCTGCTTTTAGACTCCGTGCCAGGTAAGTTGACAGTGCTTCATCTTTGACCATTCATTTGAGGTGATAAGGCTGACAGAGGAGCGGGTCAGGGTGTTGCTCCTGGGAGGGGGTGGGGGGGAGTGTTACATGCTCTTGGGAGGAGATGAGATTCTGGAAGTTGTGTGCAAACAGTATTAAAAGTACTGCATTTTTTGTTTCTCTTGAGGGAAACCCTGTAGATGTACTGTGCAGTGCAACACAGCTGATGGCAAGGATATTCTATGACAGCCTTGGGGAGGGAGTACTCTGCGCTGTGTGTGTGTATGAGTGCTCGCTGGTGTGTGTGGGCGGCCGTATGCGTATAATGTGAACTCTCGTGGAGCGGTGATCTCTGCGTGGGCTGCTTACATGTGTATCGTGCTGTGTTTTGTGAATGAAGTGCTTTTGCGTGTTCAAGGAGAAATAATGCGTTTGTAGTGTCATGCATGTGCGTGTGTGTGTGGTGTGTGAGACGTGTGTTTCCCTTTCCACACTATCAACAGCTTCTCATCACACACACTGGGAAACCCTGGGCTAAAACCCTGCCGTTTTACTGTAGCCGGTGATGCAGGTGACGATTTACAGCCTGGCTTCCTTCAGTTGTTGTGACCCCCGGTGTAAATCTGTCAGGTTTTCTGAAGCACGGAGGCACTGCGGCTGGCTCGGAGACACTCAGGCTGTCCATGTCCACTGCTGCACTGCAGACACACACTCCCTCACCAACAGACAGCACCTTACTCAACCACAGACAGCCTGTCCATGTCCACTGCTGCACTGCAGACAGACTCTCCCTCACCAACAGACAGCATCTTACTCAGCCACAGACAGCCTGTCCATGTCCACTGCTGCACTGCAGACACACTCTCCCTCACCAACAGACAGCACCTTACTCAACCACAGACAGCCTGTCCATGTCCACTGCTGCACTGCAGACAGACTCTCCCTCACCAACAGACAGCACCTTACTCAACCACAGACAGCCTGTCCATATCCACTGCTGCACTGCAGACACACTCTCACCAACAGACAGCACCTTACTCAGCCAAAGACAGCCTGTCCATGTCCACTGCTGCACTGCAGACACACTCTCCCTCACCAACAGACAGCACCTTACTCAGCCACAGACAGCCTGTCCATGTCCACTGCTGCACTGCAGACAGACTCTCCCTCACCAACAGACAGCACCTTACTCAGCCACAGACAGCCTGTCCATGTCCACTGCTGCACTGCAGACACACTCTCCCTCACCAACAGACAGCACCTTACTCAGCCACAGACAGCGTAGGCTGGTCTATCAGCCCGTGCTATTTGAACAGATGCTTGATGATAATCCAGAGTAACTTCCACTCGTCAGAATGGCCATGTTTTTTCAGTGTTGGTGGGAGTTGAAGCCGGAGTTTTTGGCATTTTAAGTGGCACGCTCCAGCAGCTGTGCTGTTGATACCACTGTGGTGTCGTGACAGTATTGTTTCCCCCTTTGTGCTTCATTGAGACTTGAAAATAATCGACCCCCGGCGGTCCCCCCAGCCATTCCACACTCCCCAGTAGTGCTCAGGCTTCACCCCCCTTGGCATAGCCCTATCTGAAATCACAGGCCCTCTGGATATGGGGCTTCCCCTGTGTGTGTGTGTGTGTGTGTGTGTGTGTGTGTGTGTGTGTGTGTGTGTGTGTGTGTGTGTGTGTGTGTGTGTGTGTGTGTGTGTGTGTGTGTGTGTGTGTGTGTGTGTGTGTGTGTGTGTGTCTGTGTGTGTGTGTGCGTGTGCGTGCGTGCGTGCGTGCGTGTGCAGGGCAGCCAGGTGGCGTTGCGAGCAGGGAAACCCAGGCTCAAACCCCCGTGACAGAAATCATCCTCCCTGCTTGAGTGTCAATGAGCAAGACACCAGCTCCAAGCGCGCTGACTCACATAGCTATCGATTCCCACATCATGTATGCTCACGCATGTGCACATGCATGTACAGTATTAGAGCGTCCTTATTACATTACTAAAACATAATCAAGAGATGAGTGACAGAACAAACCACTCTAAAGTGCCAAGGACGTGGCTAAGTGGTGAATTTCCATCCGTGTCCCAGACAGTCTCCTGAACCATGGCTCCCAGTCCCTGATGGAGGCTTAATGCAAGCCATACGAGGTGAAACACACACACACACAGTCACACACCAACAACGCAACACGCACACGCACACACACACAACCCTCAGACCAACCATCCCTCATCCACCGCTCAAGCGACCTTTACTTCGCTTTGCCTTGACCCGCCGATTAGTTCTAGTCCAGCACCAGACTTGAGCAATCTAGGTATAAATATGAATGTTCCCGACAATGACAGGATATGGATTGTCTTGTCAGACACCTACTCTATTGGACTTGTCCCTTTCAGCGCAGCCTGATGGGAAGTCAGGATGAAGCAGGACTATTTTAGTGAGAAAGATACGGCTGTTGGAAATGACATTGTCACTTTGACTTTCAAGCAAGACGAATGATCCGTGAGTGGCGGCTGAATTTGATTGTGCAAACAGCTTGTTTACATCATGTGTTTTTCTTGGCTTGATGTGATGTGATGTGATGTGATGTGATGTGATGATGTGATGTGATGTGATGATGTGATGTGATGTGATGTGATGTGATGTGATGTGATGTGATGTGATGTGATGTGATGTGTGTGTTTAGCTGAGGCCTTGGAAAGTGGACACGCCACATGTGAGTTGAACTATGACCATGCAACGTGCATCCCATCTCTATTCTTTCCACAGCTCGCATGCCTCAATTAAGTAGGTGTCTCCCACAAGTAGCAATGGACTGGATTATACTACACGCATGCACACACGCACACACACACATACACACACACGCGCGCGCGCGCACACACACACACACACACACACACACACACACACACACACACACACACACATACACACACAAACACACACACAAAGGGAAGAACCATTCTAACGTTGTTGGCGGCTGACAGATATCTGGGACAATGGAATCACACAGTAGCTGTTGACAGCAACAGTCATGGCCGCTAAACGCTGCAGCCCGCACACAATGAAAACAGCCTTCAGCCAGAAACAAATCAAATGAAACAAGTCAAGATATCCAGGGAATTTCGACAGTCTATCATCTCTCTCCAGGTTGACATGTAGCCCTGAGAGAGACCATAGTTCAAGTATGGAATATTGCCGCCAGCGTATTTGCAATAATAATCCACATCCTTCATCATGAATGATTTGCATTATAGAATTATCCATAATAATTGTGACAAGCACCAATTCATCCAATTTGTACGAGAAGCCTGGAGTTATTTATGCCCGTTAAATTGTGTTAAGAAAGGCCAGAGGTCTTCATCAGCCTGCGTCACGATCGCAGATAGTCGAGCGGTTATTGAAGAGCAGGATGACGTTGATCCAGGTCTGTTTACGTTGCTGCGGTCATGCAACAAATTGTGTTTGCACAGATGAGATTTCCTGCTTGGAGGGCCTCTTGTGATGATTGGTTCAGCTCAACGAGGCAGACTGTCACAGGTCAATAGGGCCCAACCACGCTGAATTCGAGGGCCAAGTGTCCCTGACAAATGGTTGAATACAATCCTGTAGCCACAGGAGCTTCACTGTAAACCAATGGGTTTAGATGGGAATGGGAAAGAATGCTTTGGAAATGAGTGACAGCTTCATTTGTCACAAGTCACTTGGTCATGGGTCATCTTTTCAGCAGCTGGCATGGATGAAAACTGTGGCAGGACAACATGGCACAACATGTCTTTTTGGATAGAGGACAGTGTTCCACATCTCTGGCTGAATGGGTGAACTGTTGGTGGACATGCAGACAGACGGTGGCCTGGCTTGTTCCATTAAGTCACTGGTCACTGTGGCATTTCACTTCAAACTGTGTGGAGGTCAATCACTGTAGATAATGTGTGCTTTTGGCCACTGGTGTCACTGGTGCCGGTTTGTTGCACGTGCACGTGTAGATAATGTGTGTGTGTGTGTGTGTGTGTGTGTGTGTGTGTGTGTGTGTGTGTGTGTGTGTGTGTGTGTGTGGAGAGGGCGTGCAGCTGTCAGCGCAATCTATTTGCTGGGATAATGGTTGTGACTCCAATCAGTGTCCAGCTGACTCCATCAACCCTCTCTCTTTGGAAAACACACACACACACATGCGCGCACGCACACCACAAGCAAACATGCTGGCTGCCAAAGAGGTTGTGAACAGTGGCCTCTTCAGAGCAGGCCTCTCTCCCGATGAGGAATCTTGAACTCAACCCAATAGGGAAAAAACGGAAGAAAAGCCCTCTCTTCTATGCCTCAGCATCTGTCTCTCTCTCGCTCTCTCTCTCTCTTTCTCTCTCTCTCTCTCTCTGTGAGTCTCTCTATCTGGCCAGTCAATAAGTTGCACCGCAACTGTCTGTGCCGGTGCCAGAGCTCAGCACTGAGCCACAGGTAGAGCATTAAAGCCAAATGACTCATGCACTGAAACAGAACAAGCTCTTTGCTACTTGAAAGCACTGCTCAGGCCTGCTTGTTAAAGTTACACCCGGATAAACCGCTCAGGCTGCGAGGCATTTCCCTTCCTCCACCACCGACGGCAGTATGCTGACACGGAAGGGAAAGTGGGAAGAAGAAAAAAGTCCATCTTAACACTTTTTGTGTGTCACATTCAGTCTTAAAATCTTGTAACTGTGAGCTGCAATATATGTAAGGTTACCCTAAAGTACCACGACTATACATAACCAACCCCCCACACCCCCCTAGGAGTACCGCAGGGGTGACGTATCTTTGTAGTCGGAAGGCGGAAGTCCTGGACATGTTGGCGCTTGAGGGGAAAAGTGAATGGAGTTTTAGAATGGGGATTTCACTTAAATGCATAAAATAGGGTCTGTGGTTAACAATAGTTTATGGGAGTGGTAATTTGGGTTCAGCAGGATAATCTTCACAAACGTGAATCACTTTTATGCCTTTTGAAGCGTTTTCTGAAAATCACGTTTAAAGAAACACATTTACGTTTCAAAAGTCATAAAAGTGATTCATGTTTGTGAAGATGATCCTGCTGAACACAAATTACCACTCCCATAAACTTTTGTTAACCACAGACCTTATTTTATGCATTTAAGTAAAATCCCCATTCTAAAACCCCATTGACTTTTCCCTGTAAGCCCCAACATGTTACTTACAGACTAATTCCTGCGGCGCTCTATTATGGTGAAAGCATGTCCCGCCCATACTCTGCCTCTGATTGGGTTGTGTTTAGGCATGAGGATTGATGATTGGTTATGGTTTAGGGTAAAATATCAGGATAAGCCAATCTTAGGCAGAGTAGGCCAGGCCATGCCTCCGCCATAGGCCTACTCGGGGGGGGGGATATTGCACCTGGTAGCGATAAGTTACCGTGTTAGGTTATGGTTACTGCTAGCACAATGTTAGCGAGGAGAAGCGCCAACAGAGTGAACAATAATTTTCTATGTTATGCCATGCCAAAAGAGTTTAAGGTATTTAGAGAAGGAAAGGCTCCCCCTTCGCGTTGTTACTGAAGTCAAACAGTATCTCCAGCTCAGACAAACTTGCTGGGGTTTAATCCAATCGAATGCTCCAAAGACAGCCTGTACTTCAGCCCATTCAAATTTGGCCAGAAGAGGTTGTCATCTTCCAAAGAAGTTCAATGGTATTCGACCAATCAAGACACATGTAAACAAAACCACGGCAGGTGATTGGAGAAATTAGCGGATGTCCCGCCTGGAGCGGATGTCCCGCCTTACATCCGTTTCGACCAACTTTCTCCTCTATGAAGTACAGACGGGTAGGCAGAAGCATTTGCAAATTGCGGGAGCTAACGCGTCTGTTTTAAAAGACTATACAGTAGATGGACATTTTTCCACATTTCAACTCTGATTAGATGCAACACAGGCTTGTTTCAGCAAAGTGTGTAAGCAAGAGGGGATTACATGTGTGAGTGTGTGTAGCTCCATTTAGATCAGAGTAGGTTGTAAAAAGTATTTGTTATAGAGTACACACACGCACCTCATTTCTTCTTTGCCAAGGTTTAAAATCCTGCGTTCGTTTGACGCCGCATCGCAGGGCCTTGCTCCCTCTGTTGCCATGGAGATGCCGTTTGGCAGTGTTGCCATGCCGATTCCTGTATTTCTTTGCATAACCCCACGCCAAAACCGTGCTACTTGCCGGGGACGCACCCGTGCCAACTGTGTGTGTGGGTGTGCGGAATGCTGCTCGTCCACGTTTTTTGGTGACTGAGAGACAGTGAGAGAGAGAGAGATCAAAACAAGGTAGGAAGGATAGAGGGGAGGAACGAAAGAGGGGAAAGGGAATGATGAAAAGAGGATGATGGAGACGGGAGTGGGAGATTCAGACACAGACACATAGGACCTCCAGCAGAGAGGACTAGAGTACGTGCACGGACACATAGGTCCTCCAGCAGAGAGGACTAGAGTACGTGCACGGACACATAGGTCCTCCAGCAGAGAGGACTAGAGTACGTGCACGGACACATAGGTCCTCCAGCAGAGAGGACTAGAGTATGTGCACGGACACATAGGTCCTCCAGCAGAGAGGACTAGAGTATGTGCACGGACACATAGGTCCTCCAGCAGAGAGGACTAGAGTATGTGCACGGACACATATGTCCTCCAGCAGAGAGGACTAGAGTAGGTGCATGGACACATACTGTAGTTCCTCCAGCAGAGAGGACTAGAGTATGTGCACGCCACGGACACATACTGTACGTCCTCCAGTAGAGGGGACTAGAGTACGTGCACGGACACCTACAGTAGGTCCTCCAGCAGAGAGGACTAGAGTACGTGCACAGACACATACGTCCTCCAGCAGAGAGGACTAGAGTACATGCACGGACACATACATCCTCCAGCAGAGAGCAGAGAGGACTAGAGTAGGTGCATGGACACATAGGTCCTCCAGCAGAGAGGACTAGAGTACGTGCATGTGAGTGAGTGTGTGGGTGGAGGGATGCCGCAACAGTGCAGCTTATTTTGCCTCTGATTTGATTCCTGCAACCCTCTGTGAATGGCTTCACATTACAGTATGTTACTCCAAGCCTGCACTATAGCCAGCTCAAACAATCAATCCAGGAAGTTCCATAATATTCCCAACGATTTTCAGATCACCGTGAAGTGTATTGACTTGTTTTCTGAGCGGAATAGCTATTTATTGACATGAGCAGTATAGAAAAGCTAATTTGCTCACTCATAAACAGCAAATGAACTGTACTTCTTTCCATCTGATCTTGCCACTCACAACCAGTATAGTAATCCTCATAATTTATAGTATTTCCTGTGGGGTCCTCTGGTAGGTGACCCTAATTTGAAAAGGCGCACATAATTAAATTCACATTCTCTTTATATAGATGCCCTTTGTTCTCTCAATCCACTGCCCCATTGTACCCATTTTCATTAATGAATAGATCCATCAGTGGCTGGATTTCCCTCGGGAGATGGCTTTGCAGGGTGGTAGTGACTGACTAACCTAAATACCCAAATAAATAATGCATCCACGCTGTTTTGATCTGTCATTTCTGTTTAATATGCAGGGCTAAATAACCTTGATTACATTATTTGGCATCGTGTTTGGAACGTCAAATGCGTATTGGCTTACTTTTAGGCTAACAAGCATTGATGCAGCGAGGAAGGCAGGGTGAAAGTCATGGTTTACAATGGCAAGAAGGGAAAAATTTCAGGTATTACAGCTAAATAACAAGGTTTAAAGCAGAGTATGTTGATATGACTGCATTAATGTTAGCTACAGTTCTAGCAATTAAATAATAAATAATGGGCTTTTGGATTTTTAGAGTTTTAGCGCCATCACTAAAGTCCTAACTAAAGTTCTAACGTTTTTTCATACCCTGAAGAAGGCTGTTTGTGCCACTACGCGTGGGTCATGTCCCAGCTCTTTTAACATGCACTAGCTATGTTTTTAAACCTTTCTCTCTCGTAACGGACAAGCCCGTCTTTTATTGTCACACGAACACCACAATACATGCATGCGGCCACAACACACTCATGCTGACGGTGGCCGGTGAAAAGTGTCCTCTGCATTTAACCCATCCAGGCATGTCCTTTCTTCCGAGGGGCAGGCCAGGAGCAGTGGTCGCTTTCTCGTACAGCGCCCGGGGACCAACTTCGGATGTTGTCGTCACTGGTCGGATGACGATGACCATCTGATCTTCTGCATGTTTTTAGTGGGGGGGTTATATACGGAGGAGCCCCCTGGGGGCTTCTAAATGATATAGCCATCTATAGTAAATAAAGGCTCTTTACTTTCTGCCAGAAGAGTGCCTTGGACCTTTCTTCTTTTTTGAACCTTTGTGATCCTCACCAATGAGCACCTTCACCACACCAGTTTTGGACTTCTGAGCACTCTGGACCTTTTTTCTTCCTCAATAAATAATGGGGGTTTGGATTTTTAGAGTTTTAGCACCATCACTAAAGTCCTAACTAAAGTTCTATAGGGAAACCCCGAAAAGAGTAAAGAGTAATTCATTTTTTTGTAATTCCACTATGACTCATGATTCTTTTGTTGTACAACAGATAGCCTTGAGTCTAGTCGTATTGGACAAGCTCAATTCAGTCTTGAGTACTATGGAGTGGGTTCAGTTCAGTCTGAGTACTACGGAGTGGGTCCAGTTCAGTCTGAGTACTACGGAGTGGGTCCAGTTCAGTCTGAGTACTACGGAGTGGGTCCAGTTCAGTCTGAGTACTACGGAGTGGGTCCAGTTCAGTCTGAGTACTACGGAGGGGGTCCAGTTCAGTCTGAGTACTATGGAGTCGGTCCAGTTCAGTCTGAGTACTACGGAGGGGGTCCAGTTCAGTCTGAGTACTATGTAGTCGGTCCAGTTCAGTCTGAGTACTTTGGAGTGGGTCCAGTCTTGAGCGGTGGGGTTTCAAATATGTAGCGACTAGCTGGCAGCTTAGGGCAATGATACAGATCAAATACAAAGTGAGCTGAGTCAATGTCATGACGGAGGCAATGACACATGCAGCCTGTGGTGTGCATCCCAAAACCGGGGCGTAGTGGTTCAACTGATTCCTTTCCCATCGTAATCTGTGGAGGCTGAAACTCTGCCTTCACCACCTACTGTACATCTACAGTATCTTCACCACAGTCACATATCTCTACCATGTCTTACCTACATTGTCTCTAAAAGGATGTGATGACATACAATTGTGTTACTTGTCAGCAAAATAAGTTCATAGGAGCATAATATTATGTCAGTACGTGTTGCTGTCGGCATATGCTGCATTGGAACAAGTGTGTTGTCCCAGATGTGTTGAAAATGACTTTGTAAGAGTGTACCTGCCATCTGGAGGCTGCATAGTCCCCAATTTGCTGCCACCCAGAGGTGCAAATCCTGCCTCCATCTTCTGTTGTCTGCACAACTGTATGTTTCACAATCACAACTCCACCCATACCCTACTTGTCAGTAAAATGACACAATCAACTAAAGACGGCACGGTGGCTCAGTGGTTAGCGCTGTTGCACAGCAAGAAGGTCCCGGGTTCAAACCCGTTCCGTCCCAGGTCCTTTCTGTGTGGAGTTTGCATGTTCTCCCCGTGTTTGTGTGGGTTTTCTCCGGGTGCTCCGGTTTCCTCCCACCATCAAAGACATGTATGTTAGGGTTAATACTCCTGTCAGTGCCCCTGACCAAGGCAATGGCGAAAGAACTGGGAGTTGGTCCCCGGGCGCTGCACTGCGGCTGCCCACTGCGGCTGCCCACTGCGGCTGCCCACTGCTTCTCGTTCTAGGAAGGTTCCTAGTAAAGGATGGGTCAAATGCAGAGGATGAATTTCCCCATGGGGATAAATAAAGGATAACTTAACTTAAAGAATGTTTTTTCTACCTTTATCATTTGGTTTGGCCTTTGCTTGCTCGCCAAGGTTTGGTTTTGTGGATCTTCAAATTTCAGCTTTCTCCTGAGTGACAATTTCAATCCGTCACCCTGGGACCCGGGCTTACAGAAACAGAGAAGTAGTCCTCATATCTGGCCCCCACCAGTCGCCCATGACTCATTTTGGGTACAGATGAAAATGATATAAAAAGGGAGGCCTGGCTGTCAGAGAGGGCCACGGCCAGGCCAGAGTGAACAGAGATGGTGTGGTCAGCCAGAGAGGCAGTAACAGATGAGGATGACCTGTGCTGAGCAGTGGACAAACTATGTTCCTCTCAGGACAGGGAGCCAGGTGGTGAACAGTCAAAGATGAGACTGAACGGTCAGCGTGAGAATGGAGTCATCATCTCTAGGTTTTGGAGGGAACATTGTGCAGCAGGAGAGAGGGAGGCACGTGCGCGCGTGTGTGTGTGTGTGTGTGTGTGTGTGTGTGTGTGTATGTGTGTGTGTGTGTGTGTGTGTGTGTGATTCAGTGCAGTGACAGTGGCTATGTTTATGCAGACTAATGTTCTTTTTAAAGTCACAATCTGTGATATATATCACAGATATATATTGTGTGTATATATATACACATACACATCTGGGAAGAGCCGTAGACTAGCACCATGCTTCCTCCGACACATGCGCAGTTGCCAGCTGCTTCTTTTCACCTGACAGCGGGGAGCTTCACCGGCAGGACGTAGTTTCCTTGTGCCCCGAACAGGCAAAACAGTGTTTTGTTTGTAATAAACCAAAGAAGAAGTGGGTAGTTAGCATGAGCAGTGATAGCCACCAAAGAAGAAGTGGGTAGTTAGCATGAGCAGTGATAGCCTAGCCTGGGTAAACCCAGCCTCCACGTGACCTCTATGTGCTATCAGTCACAAACTGATAGCACATAGAGGTCACGTGGAGGCTAGTGATAGCCACCAAAGAAGAAGTGTAGTTATCATGAGCAGTGATAGCCACCAAAGAAGAAGTGGGTAGTTAGCATGAGCAGTGATAGCCACCAAAGAAGAAGTGGGTAGTTAGCATGAGCAGTGATAGCCACCATGACTGAACAGACAAAGAAAAGAGGAACTCAAATTGCATCAGCAGAAAATCCACATTGCAGTTCTGGACACTGTTTGATTGACAGGTGAAAGTCCAACATGGCAGTACTGGACACACTGTTTGATTGACAGGTAAACTCTGGGAATGCAGTACAAAAATGAGCACTTACTACCAAAGAAGTCAATCAAAACATTAAATTAAAAGATCTTGTGGATTACCAGTCTAATATTGGCTAGTACTGTGTTTATGAGATAGTGCATGTAAACAGTACACCATATCGTGGTTATGAGATAGTGCATGTAAACACCATATCGTGGTTATGAGATAGTGCATGTAAACACCATATCGTGGTTATGAGATAGTGCATGTAAACACCATATCGTGGTTATGAGATAGTGCATGTAAACACCATATCGTGGTTATGAGATAGTGCATGTAAACACCATATCGTGGTTATGAGATAGTGCATGTAAACACCATATCGTGGTTATGAGATAGTGCATGTAAACACCATATCGTGGTTATGAGATAGTGCATGTAAACACCATATCGTGGTTATGAGATAGTGCATGTAAACACCATATCGTGGTTATGAGATAGTGCATGTAAACACCATATCGTGGTTATGAGATAGTGCATGTAAACACCATATCGTGGTTATGAGATAGTGCATGTAAACACCATATCGTGGTTATGAGATAGTGCATGTAAACACCATATCGTGGTTATGAGATAGTGCATGTAAACACCATATCGTGGTTATGAGATAGTGCATGTAAACACCATATCGTGGTTATGAGATAGTGCATGTAAACACCATATCGTGGTTATGAGATAGTGCATGTAAACACCATATCGTGGTTATGAGATAGTGCATGTAAACACCATATCGTGGTTATGAGATAGTGCATGTAAACACCATATCGTGGTTATGAGATAGTGCATGTAAACACCATATCGTGGTTATGAGATAGTGCATGTAAACACCATATCGTGGTATGAGATAGTGCATGTAAACACCATATCGTGGTTATGAGATAGTGCATGTAAACACCATATCGTGGTTATGAGATAGTGCATGTAAACACCATATCGTGGTTATGAGATAGTGCATGTAAACACCATATCGTGGTTATGAGATAGTGCATGTAAACACCATATCGTGGTTATGAGATAGTGCATGTAAACACCATATCGTGGTTACAGCCACCTGGAATGCAATTTTTATAAGGGAGTGTGACGGAAAGTTGTGAAGAGATCTGAAGTGGCTCAGATCCAGTATCTTTCTGTGTAGTTGTAACTAGGCTTACTTAATCATTGGCAAGGAACACAGATAGGCAAACATTCTGTTTATCCGTATGTCCGTGGATACGGTGATATTAAAGTGTGGGTTTGTAAACTACTTATCGCAAATATGACCTTAGCTGAGCCAGTATCCGAATTAATACTGTAACTGTGCACATACAAACATAGTCAGTGATCCTCTGGATCTAAGTGGGATCCCCATGCAAAGATATAACAAGCACAGGAGAAGTAGGAGCTTTTCTCTCTGGTACACTTTGTCTCTTTTTTCTTCCTAATTAACTTCATATTTTCTGTCTCTCATCTGAGTCTCATTCCTACTCTGTTTCCTCTCTTCCTTGTTTACTCAATGCGCTTCTTCTGCAGTATAAAAGCACCAGCAAAGTTTCATATTGCTATGGAATACAGAGCGAATTCACCGCTTTCATTTCACTCTCTCTCTCTTTCTCTCCCTCTCTCTCTCTCAATGTCCCTCTCTCTCTCTCCCTCTCCCTCTCCCTCTCACTGTCCGAGCTCTGCACAGAGATGAGTTCATGCACTTGCAGTAGTATGCAGTTTTGACAGCACCAGAGAAACCGAATCACACAAACAAACATCCAGATCCCGGCAATGGTATTAATGTATTCTCTCACAAGCCTTGCTGATATCTCTCTACCGACGGCTTCACAAATCCTACATTAAAAACACAGGCGGTGCTTCGGGGACCGTACGTTTGAAGGCCCGGGTTCTGGACTAACCCGCTGTTTGTTAATGAGAAGAACGGGCGCTGCAGTCACATCACTTAGCTGTGCCATGCCGCAATGCACCGTCCTGTTCCAAAACACAGTGTGCCGTATCAGACAACACATGGACTGTGCACTTCAAGACCAGTACGCATTAGAACACAGTGTGCCGTATCAGACAACACATGGACTGTGCAGTTCAAGACCAGTACGCATTAGCAACACGTGGCTTTGCTCAAATGTTTTCATGTTTTCAATGCAGTTGCCTGGTGTGACTTGGTGAGCTGTCGGCATCCAGCGTCACCTGTCCACCAGTCGTTCAGGCCTTTTCTGGTTCTGATCATAATAAATGCAAAACAGCTAAGTCCACATGAAATGAACTCGGAACACGTTCTCACTCCGAACTCGTCCAGGATGAGGGGAATTAGGTTTAGGCATGGGGGGAATTAGGTTTAGGCATGGGGGGAATTAGGTTTAGGCATGGGGGGAATTAGGTTTAGGCATGGAGGGAGTTAGGTTTAGGCATGGGGGAATTAGGTTTAGGCATGGGGGGAATTAGGTTTCGGCATGGGGGAATTAGGTTTAGGCATCGGGGGAATTAGGTTTAGGCATGGGTGGGAATTAGGTTTAGGCATGGGGGGAGGTGTTGGGTGGTTAGAGACCCCCGCGGTCGGGGACCCCGGTCTCCCCTAGAGACCCTACCCTAAAACCATGGTGGTCCTACCGTCCCCTGGCTGGTACTACTATATTTTCCAAGTCGTTCTGGAGCGCACGCCCCAGGGCATGCTTGACCTTGACCTGAACCCACAGCTGCGTGTTGCTCCCGGGACCTTGTTCTATCAAACGAGAAAGGCTTCCCAAAGCGGTAAGGAGGCTGCTAAAGGCGCTGCGGCTTGACAAAACATAGCTTCTGAACGTGTTGGGAGTGAGAACGGGCTGGAACTCTGATGACATTGTCTTCCTGGAAAACACTTTCTTTAATGGTCAATCCACTTTAGTTGATACACTGTGATGTGTTGAGAGTGTTTCAGAAGACTGTGATAAACGATAAAGGATTGGTAGTTCACTACATGAATATAGGCTATTGTATAAGCATTGAGCTATATAAACACTCTGCCAAAGACTAACAAACCTCTCCATGACTAAAAGAGGTCATCTGATTCCCAGATCAGCATTCTTAACATTTATCAATACTGATGGAACTGTCCCTTGTCCTTTTTTGGGTAGGTTCCTGTGAAGATACCTAACAAATGGAGAGTTATTGTGACTGCTGACCTTCTTGGCTTACAACAATACAATTCATTATGTATATGAGTCCTTGAAAGTGAGAACGTTTCTGAAGTTGGATAACCAATGACAGTGTGTGTAGTGACCGCATGCCCTGCAGTGAGTTACATTGCCATAGTGTATGTGAGTCACTTTACAGCCATCCCCTGCTATTGCTTGCCATATTCCACACTCAGTCATCACAAGAATGCAATTACATCCACTCCCCTACAGGTCCTATTAATAAGCACAGATAAATCATGAATGTGACATGTCCATGACACACCAGCAAATCTTAATCAAATGACTGTGGCATGAGTGAGCTTCCAAAGATAATGCATTCAACAAGGATGATGCAGATGTGGATTGGCAGCATTGCTGGAACATGAGAAACACAAGGTAAACACAATTATGTGACTTGCAAGAAATGCGTACACTGCAAAAAAATAATAAAAAAATAAAAAATCTTAACAAGTGGTTCAGTCTAGTTTTGAGCCTTAAAACTTTGTTTTGGGGAAAAAAGGCCAATGGGGGATAATTTCACTTGACATAATTGACATCATTTCACTTGCTTTACTTGTTTCAAGAATTTTCTTGAAAGCGAGTGACAATAATTGCAAGTGACAATATCCACAAATACGGCAGATCACTCCTCTACATGATGTAATTTGATGTCTTAGGTGATTTACACCTGTTGTGTTCCCCTGTTTTAAGAGATTTTTGACATAAATTTAAATTAAATTACTTGTTGAGATTAATATTTTTTTATGTGCATAGGTTCACACACACACACACACACACACACACACACACACAGAATTAACATGTCTCCACCTTCTCAGCTTGGGACTCAGTAGAAATCTAGCACCTCTGCGATGATGTGGCCGCGGCAGCCAAACACCTCCATCCCCCCTCCCCCCGCCTCACAGCTGATCTGCGGAGGGTGGAGCCAGAGGCCTGCTGGCTAATAAGAGGCAGGGTCATTAGGCCAGGTGGTGCCGCTGCGGTGCCCACTGAGCAGCACATGTCTGGCATTAACACCTACTGTACAAACAGGACTATAGCAGATTAGCACGCTCACACCATAAATCATAGTCATGGTACAGTGCAGCGAGGCGAGGACCTACCTGCTATCATGCAGAGTGCAGTCTACCTGTGAGTCAGGTGTTCTCATAGATAGAGGCAGTGGCCACCAGTAGGAGACTGCTGTCCTGTTCAACTCCCAGGTGTAAAAGAATGTGCCTGAAGCAAGGTGGCGGTGAAAAGGAGCGTATACACGGCCCAGCCGACATTCCCTGGATAAATAAACATGACATAAATAGATATTTTCCAGCTATATAACTTGGCGGGTGCACAGCGCTGCTTTTCAACACTGACAGCTCTACCCCTCTGGATCTCTGTGTGTCCAGCTCTTCCCGGGTGCCAGTTTGGCGACTGCGAGCCACCAGGTGGCTGCCATTGGTGGGAGGCCTCTCCTGACTCAGAGAATTGGCTCTGGATCCACTGGAGACAAATGACAGTCATCTCAGGCTTGTCCCAGGAGGCCAGCCGTTTGGGGATATTTCTAGTTGCTTGCCAAATGGAAGAGTCAAGCGTCTCAGCGGAGCACAATGGGGATCGCTATGTCAGCTTTCTGAGCTGTCCGTGAGTGATTTCAGCAAACAGATGCCCTGTGCAGATGGGTACTGGTCTTTTTTTCATTAGCAGTCATATGAAGCAAGTGCTTATAATGTGTCCGCCAGGCTTTTGAAAAGCTTGCATTTACAATATCATTCATGCTGACAAGTAGACCTTGGGCTCTCTGCCACAGCCTGTCATACCCGTGTATATTAACATGAAGGCAGAGTCCAAATATAGGTAGGTCTCTCGCTGGGCGGCACCACTGCTCCTCTAAGTGAACAGAAGGGAGAAGTGATTGGATTTCATTACCATGTGCCAATCAGACTAATGTGGGCATTCCGGAGGTTGTGAGCTCATCCTCCTCATCCTTTTACATTGCTGATCTGGTCCTGTCCCCCAGTAGCTGCCTCTCATCAGTGGGTACTGAGGGAGCAGCTTTATGTGCCATCTAGGCCATCATATATTAATTGCATATTTATTTGACATGTTATACTCATCTTTTCTATTTGGAGCCTTTTAGATGTGTTAGATATAAGCAATGAGCAGATGTGAAGAGATGATTTTTAGATCGTACTCCATAAAATACCACCAGTCATGATCAAAAAGCAGGCACCAGCATCCCCGCCTCTTCTTGTTATTCACACAGTCCTCTCACGCCATGTTAGTCACACTCACAGCCAAGCTGTGTGTGTGTGTGTGTGTGTGTGTGTGTGTGTGTGTGTGTGTGTGTGTGTGTGTGTGTGTGTGTGTGTGTGTGTGTGTGTGCTGTCGAGTCCAAAGCGCTCATAAACACTATTCATTCTTAAAATAGAAACATCTTTGATCAGATTATTGGGTCGCTTCACATAAAAGACACATAAAAGAGAAATGATTCCCCATGACTACACGCACGCAAGCACGCACACACACACACACATACATACACACACACACACACACACACCATGTTCCATCAACCACGTCGCTCCTGTTGTGGCCTCTGAGCCGTTACAACATTGATTGGAATCATATTCTGTGGCAGGGGCAGCAGATGCTGATCGACGGGCAAACTCCCAGGCATGTTGCACATATGGGAGTTGATGGGCTCGCCATTAATTAAATCACCCAGGGCCAAAGTGGTTGATGGCTTTTATTTAAGGAGCGTAAATCACGCCATCGTAGGGAGCAGTGCGAACGACGCCTAAGCGAAGCGCCCTTGTCCCCTGAGTGTTCTTTGATTGGATGCAGTTATACCACACAGCTCTGTCACTCTGACGCAGACACCGACGCAGACACCGTGTACTCTGTCACTCTGACACAGACACCATGTACTCTGTCACTCTGACACAGACACCATGTACTCTGTCACTCTGACGCAGACACCATGTACTCTGTCACTCTGACACAGACACCGTGTACTCTGTCACTCTGACACAGACACCATGTACTCTGTCACTCTGACGCAGACACCATGTACTCTGTCACTCTGACACAGACACCGTGTACTCTGTCACTCTGACACAGACACCGTGTACTCTGTCACTCTGACGCAGACACCATGTACTCTGTCACTCTGACACAGACACCATGTACTCTGTCACTCTGACGCAGACACCATGTACTCTGTCACTCTGACACAGACACCATGTACTCTGTCACTCTGACACAGACACCATGTACTCTGTCACTCTGACACAGACACCATGTACTCTGTCACTCTGACGCAGACACCATGTACTCTGTCACTCTGACGCAGACACCATGTACTCTGTCACTCTGACGCAGACACCATGTACTCTGTCACTCTGACACAGACACCATGTACTCTGTCACTCTGACGCAGACACCGTGTACTCTGTCACTCTGACACAGACACCGTGTACTCTGTCACTCTGACACAGACACCGTGTACTCTGTCACTCTGACGCAGACACCGTGTACTCTGTCACTCTGACAAAGACACCGTGTACTCTGTCACTCTGACACAGACACCATGTACTCTGTCACTCTGACACAGACACCGTGTACTCTGTCACTCTGACACAGACACCATGTACTCTGTCACTCTGACACAGACACCATGTACTCTGTCACTCTGACGCAGACACCATGTACTCTGTCACTCTGACGCAGACACCATGTACTCTGTCACTCTGACACAGACACCATGTACTCTGTCACTCTGACACAGACACCGTGTACTCTGTCACTCTGACACAGACACCGTGTACTCTGTCACTCTGACACAGACACCGTGTACTCTGTCACTCTGACGCAGACACCGTGTACTCTGTCACTCTGACACAGACACCGTGTACTCTGTCACTCTGACACAGACACCATGTACTCTGTCACTCTGACACAGACACCATGTACTCTGTCACTCTGACACAGACACCATGTACTCTGTCACTCTGACGCAGACACCATGTACTCTGTCACTCTGATGCAGACACCATGTACTCTGCAGTTGAACAATTAACTATTCACATCTCCCAATTTAGGCCTTGTCAGCCCACCAGCTCTTTGGTTTGGAGATTAATTCAGCAACGCTGTATTTTAATGCTCAGTAGGGATGGAGCGATATATCGAAATTCAATATGTCGCACTGCAAAAATGTGGCAATGCATTTCATAGGGCAGAAAAAAAAATCTTTATTGCTGCTGTAGTATCACTAATGAGATGACTTGCTCATCCCAATTTGACAATCTGTCCATGGATATTATGTTATTTGCACTTTGTAATGGCATTTTTAAATTTGCCGTTTACGTTAGAAAGCATTTGCGGCTCAGAAATAATTCTGCACATAACTTATTTATTACATTGAATCGTGGTTGTATCGAACCATGAATCCCATATCGTATTAAATTGTATTGTGAGATACAGTAATCATATTGTCCCTAACGTTCAATCAACTGTTTTGCACTCAAACTTCCCTGTTCTTCTATGACTGCAGTTAAGCTTCATTATATAAAGTTTTGCCAGTGTGTCAGCCAGTAGTTTATTTTATCAAGTTTTTTCTTCTCCTTTTTTTCTTTTTCTTTACAGATTTTTCTCCTATTTTCTCCCCAACTGTATACTTGGCCAATTCCCCCTGCTGTCCAGGTTGTTGTCCCACCACCTAGCTCTGCCGATCTGAGGAGAGTTGTAGACTAGCAGATGCTTCCTCTGATACATGTGCAGTCGCCAGCCACTTCTTTTCACCTGACAGCGAGGTGTTTCCCCGGCAGGACGTACTGTAGTATGTGTGAGGATCACGCTATTCCTCCCAGTTCCCCTCCGCCCTGAACAGGCACCCCGACCGACCAGAGGAGGCACTAGTGCAGCGACCAGGACACACACCCACCGGCTTCCCAACCTCAGACACGGCCAATAGACCCTTGTCTGGTCAATAGACAAGGGTCAATAGACAAAACACTAATGAGGGTTTCCAACTTCCATGATTGGAATTTGGAAACCCTCATTAGTGTTTTGCCTGCACCTGTGTTTATTCTGCCTTTTCGACACAAAATGGCCCCCGTGAAAAGGGTCTATTATGCCTGTAGGAACGGCTGACCAAGCTGGAAGTACCAGTCTCCGCAGTGGGAGGCGAGTGCTTTTACCTCTTTACAGTACCCAGACACCCCAATTAGCCAGTAGTTATGAAGTTCATATTCTGTCCCAGTGGCTTTGTGGCTGCCAACTCATGCGTCAACTTCCTTCTTGGCGTGAGCGGGACCAGAGGACGATGGGCGCTACTTGCTCACATCCAGCCTAGCCGCCATTTGAGGGGGTTTATCTTTGACACAGACAGAGCGCTCCCATAAGTTCCAGCTGTTTATTCTCGCCGGGCCATCCATCTCTTTCTGCTGTCTCCAAAGGGACGACTAATGGAGATGAGACTCTACATTTTTTATCTCTTTCTCCCGCTGAAATTGATGTCTGAGCCGCTAAACCTGCACCCCAAAGCCAACCATCTGCGACACGCTGATGCAAATCCATTTTTTACCTGATTCTCTGCCTGCTAAATACGGCCCTAAATCATGTTAGTGCAGAATCAAAGTACATGTCTCCCGCTGGTTTCCTCTCTCTCTGATTCTCCACTTCCTTTTTTTCTCCAAAGGAGAAGCAGAAAGAGAGGCAAACGCTTTTGACACTTCCCTCTCCTCACATCCTTTCATTGACTCTTTCGTCTTCTTCTCTTAACTCTTGCCATCTTTGCCGCTAACACAGTTTCTCTCAGAGGCGCATCTCAAAGCCTCTCCTCGCTCTCTCTTTCATGCCTTCTTTTGAAAGCTAACTTACTCTGTGATGTGAGGACATGATGGCCCTACTCACGTTCACAGTCCGTTCATGTTTCCTTTTCCTCTCAAGAATCACTCTTGACAAACACTAACAATCATTTAGCTGTTGATTTAGCAGCTTGTTTGCATGCATGGCAAACGCACAAGCAGCGCTCTGTTTTGGAATGTGGGTTTGGTTAAGTTGAGTCACTGAAGACTGGCGGCGCTGCTGTTTATCTCCAGAGAGAGATAGTGCTGGGCTTAGGATGACTTCACACTATTATCCCTTTTTTGGCCCGTGTGTGGAGAACACACAGGGCCTTACATTCCCGTTTGTCCGGAATGACTTTGCTCGCCTATTTACTGGCCTATTTGCTGGTCCTGCACCTCTCTGCAGTCCGGTAGGTGGCGGTAATGCACCTCGAAGCTGGTCTTAGGGCTGGTGACTGCTCCCGTTTTACTCGCATATGCGACTAAAAATAGAACAGTGCAAATTGTAAAATGCCTTTTGGGGCATGTGTGCGAGTACAGAATTCGACCTTCAATATGTATTTTTTTTTCAGAGCCTTAAAAATCAAAATCAGAACGGCATTAAAGTTGAGAGCCTGTGTCCCAGTTCACTTGAAGGCAACACAGCGTTGCCTTGGACCAATGGTGACTGGTGAAAAAAGCATGTGATATCTCGTCAGTGGAAAAACAAGCAGCTTGCAGCTTGCTCCCAGTGCCGTCCAAAGTGTGGGAGCATTTCACGCACAATAATATGAAGTGCAAAATCTGCTAAATAAGCTGAACTTGCTTATCATGGCAGAACGAGTATGATGCACGAGCATCTCAAAAGGAAGCACGTTGTGGCGAATGCAGATGAAGGCTAATTAGCTTGTTAGCTCACAGGCAACCGCAACGTTAAAGGCCGGGTTTTCCGTGGGGAATATGAATATATATTAAATCTCACGCCCCTAAGGTTTTAGAATCCGTTGAAATTTTTGAAATTGGTTGTTTACAGCCTGAGATATCACCAGAAATCCACTCTGTGTGTGTGGGGGGGGGGTGGTGGGGGGGGGGGGGGTGCGGGGACTCGAAATACTACATTTCCCACAATGCACTGGGCTCGCGTGGCCTTCGTTTCCATGCCCACCCCTCAGGCGTTTGGCTGATATCAAACTCCAGTAGGTGGCGGTAATGCACATATATGTTTGCCAACCGCCATAAAACTCAAAGAAGAAGAAGACATGGAGAGAAGACATGGAGAGAAGAAGAAATAAATCGAAAATAAATCGAAAATCAATTGCCTCCAAATTGCACCAAATGTAAACGGTAGTATATATGTCGGGAGATGTCTTCATAAAAATTTTTTCATGCATTTTAAGGCATTTTCGTAGGAGTTACGCGCATCTGATGTTGTAACTATTTTCTGTAAAAATGTGTAAAAACGGGTACATTGCTCAGCGTTGATTTCGTTACTTCAACCCACCTACTACTAGATGTAAAATTTGACGAGCTTTCCAATGCCGCCAGTCCCGTGTCGATTAGTGCTTCCGTTCCCGAGATAATGGTCTCTTTGCAAGGAACTATGGGAAGCTAATATTAGCTACAGCAGGCTAGGCGGTTGACAAGATGGCTGCGTTTTTGTTTTGGTCAAGGCCTCTGAAGGGGCGTGGAGGACCTCTAGAGGCGGGACCATGGCCAACAACAGTTGTAGTTCATAGGTGCACGACTTCCGCAAGGCGGACTTAGGCCAGATGACGCGAAACGCGTCGGCTGGCCCAAAAAATATGTGAGAGATGCTTGATATCTCTGGCAGTGAATATCCAATTTCAAAAATTTCAACGGATTCGAAAACCTTAGGGGCGTGAGATTTAATATATATTCATATTCCCCACGGAAAACCCATCCTTTAAGTTTGAGCTGCTAACGTTAACGTCATCATAGCAACGTTAAGCTCATGTGTTGCTGACGGGAATACTGGAAACCTCATTTTACTCCGCAGTTTGCACTCTACTTACGACATTTAAAAATGTGTTTGATGCCTGAGAAGACTGAAACAATTTATTTTTGTTGATATTTTGGTTGCATACATAGTGAATACTTTTTGGTTCCATTTCCATTCCACGTAGTAGTGCCCTAATTTTATTTTGCATTATTCATTCAATGGATAGTACATATTTCATTGCACTATATGTTTTCAATTTCAATGTGTACTATTTTGCAGTTTTGCAATTTGCACTATATTACATTTATTACATGCAAGTACATTGATGCCAGAAATAAATATTCTGCTACATGCTCTAAACTTTAAAGTTCATGAAAATATTATTTCTGAGTGAATTATCATCTTAATTGTCTTTATTTTTATTTGGCACATGCTTAAAACAACTTGAAGCTAAATTTAGAAGCTGATGATAGCTAAATCAGAGCGATTGAGTAATTGTGCAATATGGTGACTAGTCAACTATCAAAATAATCGTTTGTGGCACTGGCAGCCCTAATTTAAAGAGAGAGAGAGTAGTCATAGTGCCCACCCAGTGCCCACGGAAGTCCACAATGCTTGCGAGCCTGCGAGGTAATAACGTAGGCTACTAGCCTACTTTTTTATGAAAGACTTGGATGCGCAACACCAAACTTTTCAGCAGCAAGCTCCTGAAATGGACCAAGTGATGCTCGTAAGAATAGTGCTGCTCTGTTTATTCTCAACAGAAAAACTCTGCGGCTCCGCCTATCTGCATCTACCTCTCTCTCTCCCCCCATCCCTCACGTGTCGGGGAGGGCGAGCTACGGCTGCATGTAAATGGGAATATTAGTGGATTATTAATTTAGTCGGAATATTGTCATTTTCCGAATATGGGCAAAAAGCGGAACAGTCTGTTACACTAGCAAATCCTCTCCCTCTTCCCACTCAAATTAGCAGCACACGGGCCTATGCCAGGTTTCGACCTGGCCTTGTTTCTAGAAGAAGCGCTGCCTCGACTGCATTTTGTGCTGATAGTATTACGTTTGTGTGACGTGCACTGTTTCCTATACAGCTGCAGATGCTCTGTACAAGTGGTGTTGATGTTCAGCGTTTTGTTAAAATGGTAATATTCACCTTTTTCCTGGACTTACGTTTCCCATGATTCTCAGCGGTAGCTGGTTGTCGACTTCCTGTTTGAAAAAATGTCACTAGCAAGGATGTGCGCGCTGCTGTCAAAGAGTGGGAACGTATGGCTTATGTTATCTGAAATGCCTAAAAATAGTAATGTTGTGTGGTTGCATAGCGGCAATATTTTACTAAATTTAGGTGAATGTCAATTCACTGGTACTGTATGGGCTTATTTTAGCCGAAATTGCTAAAAATACTATGTGGTTGCATAGCGGCCGCTTTTATTCTGAAGGCTAAACGTCCAAACCGGAACTCTTATATTTGGTCATTCAATGGAGCTTTAGCGGTCTCTCTTTTTCAAGATTCAAGATATTGTCACTCCGTTGTACAATTATACACGTGTGAAATTATTGTGCTGGGGGGCTCCATTACAAGACATAGGTAGGTACAAAGTCACAACAATCATTATGATTATTTTCAGTCTCTTTCGCTATGAACGGTCCTGGGCGGAAACAGGCAACCGGCAGCTGGAAACAGGGAGGGAGGGTGTCATGGAAGCACCCACTGTCTCACCATGAAACTTGTGAAGAGACTAGATACATGAATACGTGTTGCATGTCCCGTTGGGGTCTGTTAAGTCTATCATGGCAAAAACAAAACTGGCTTGAACTGACTTTGACAATGCAGGCCAATCATCTGCCTATGTAGTCTGAAACCCCTCCTCCTCTTTTTTGCGATTGGTTGGTTCACACAGACAACCCAGTCGTGTGCGCTCCACTAAAAAGCATGTTTTTGTTTTGTTTGCTCAACTTTAGCAGGTGCTGTAGTGTGCTTAAAGTGAAAGCCAGGCACCTTTTCCACAGCGGCTGCTCTCCATCCACCTTGTGGCTGCTCCATCGACTTTAAACACAAAGGCAGTGGTGGTGTGAGGAAAGCAGAGTAGTGTGAACATATCCTCAGGCAGTAACAGCTGCCAGCCTATCCAGCTCCACCATAGGGAGAGTTAGAGCCGGCTACTTATTTGACTACAGTATGGTGTGGGAACTTGCTGCTACCTTTGTGGGGGGTTGAGGGGTTGAAGAGTTCAGGGGGCATGGCAGAAAACCTGATATGTAATTAAAAAAAATTGCATGCTTTTTTTGTGGGGTGGGGGGGGGGTTCTATCTGGAGGAAACCCCAGGGGAGCATGGGGAGAACATGCAAACTCCACACAGAAACGCCCTTTTGACGACCTCCTGGGCCGTAGGCACTGACTGACGACTTATTTCTTTAACAAAATGAGTTTGCAGATGTAGCGGCTGTATACTGCGTTGTGTTTAAGTCAGATGACACTCAGACCAGGATCCCCTTTGGAGATAACCTCCGTGTATTCTGGTAAGACACACAGACAGTTGTCTGTCAGTTCTGCACAGTCAGCTCTCATCAACACAGCAATGTCATGTGTACTGAAACGTAACAACATTACAGTTAGCTAACTAGTAGCTAAAGCACAAGGATGAATCACAACATTCTAAGATCGCCAACTACTTGAAATAGCTTGCGCCACACACAGTACAATCTCTCACAGCATTACCAACCACGTGTTGTGATTATAAGAAACGTATCTCCACATATAAGGCAACGAAAATTAAAATAAATTAAAGTTATTACCAGAAGCTCAGTACAAATCGACCTACCATTGAGACGGGTAACGCAGACTGAAGGCTTAACACGGGGTTACCCGTCAAGTTTACAGGGAGCCATCAATGTGATGTTCAAGTACCCCGAATAAAATAAGACTCCCTGAGATCAGTTCAATTACTCTCATGAAAATAGGACTCCATGGTAATTTACAAAACAATTAAAACAACAAAGTAAAACAGTACATAACACCATTTCAACACAAGCAATTGACAAATAATAAATTAAATTCAGTACACATTCAATATAACCAAATATGGCTAGTAATGGCAAGTGGAATCATTAACTCCGTTACACAGACAAATTATGACTGAAAAAGATTCCTTTAATTATTTCTTAGAAACAAAAAACAAAATACTGTATTTGTCTTATGTTCTTTATCAAATTAAATAATTCCTTTTTATTTCTGACTGAGGGTATAAATGCAAACACAAACTTTGCAATGAATGCAGTGTGTGTGTGTGTGTGTGTGTGTGTGTGTGTGTGTGTGTGTGTGTGTGTGCACGTGCATGCGTGTGCGTGTTTCAGCGGTGCGAAATTACCAATGAGACATGACGCAGTGAATTCTCCATTCATTTCCCTGTTTCTTCAAATCCGTACTTAAAGAGTTTTACTTGGACAAACCAAGCGATTCAGCTAGCCTTTATTCAGAATAATGAGAGACCATAGAACATTTCACTCGGACCAAAAGTTTTTTTCTCTCTCTCCTCCTTGCCAATGTGGAGCGTAGAGCCGGCCGAGGGGCTTAGGCTATAGGCTACAGACATCTTGGCACAAACCGACATCCCGTGCTACATCCCTTGCTAATAGTTGGACCAATGGATGGACACACCTCACTTATAGAGAGGCAAAGTGACCGCCTACTTCCTGCTTTAGCACTGTACCAGAGATTTTCAGCCGCCATTTATTTTCCCATAGACATTTCGTAAAATGCCTGTAAAAATAGTTGTACTTGTTCAAACCAAACGGTTAAGATATATTTAGAAACAGGAGAGACCACATAACATTTCATTGGGACCAAAACATAAAAAAAAAAATGGATTTAAAGAAAATATTTTTTCAATGTATTTTTTTGGCCGGTGTGCGCATGCGCCAACTGCCCTACATCTCCACTCGTCCAGACGATCTAGGCGCCGACCTAGGCGCCTATTTGCGTGCTGATGCTGATCCTGCTCTGTCCTGCTGTTGCTCTCCCTCCATTTTCTGGTCTGCTCACTGGTCACCGCTATACTCCACTTTCAAGTTGTTGCCATGGTAAGTGTATGTTTCCAATACCACTGCATTAATGGCCGTGACGACAGAAAGTTGTGCGCCAAGAAATGCGATTAAGTGCATGGAAACTGCTTTAACGAATCTGTCACCAAACTCCATTCAAAAACATGCACTTTTAACGAAGAAACATGCACTTTTAACAAAGGAAGACAGCGAGATAACCAGTGGGGATAACAGACGACTGAGGGCCGTAGCGGCAATATACATTGAGAATGACAAATCCCCCCCAATATTTAAGCCTGATAAAATGTGTCCCCCCCCAATAAATTGATGTAAAAAAATAAGAAAAGAGAGATAATTTACTGCTACCGCGGAGCCAGCGCTCCTAGGGGAGAGCAGAGCAAGGAACTAACCATTCTACTAACACGGAAATTGATGTAAGGGGTATATATACCACTCCCATAACATGTGTGTATCACTTAGGGTGTCGAGTCATAGTCTATTTTTAATTTGTCTTTATTGAATGTTTCAAAACTGCATGTTTAAATAAGAATAGGCTAATTATTATTTCCACCCACCACTCATTTAATTTCGTTAGTTACTTTCATGTAAAAAGTTTGGAAGGAACAAGCGGCAATGCATCCTGGGAGAAATATGCAAATGTGTTTGTCCAATGTGGTCCAATGACATTTCTCTCTGTCAGAACTTATTTGGATGTCCTGATGTTGGTCTTGTTAGTTATGTTGGAAAATGCCACCAGTCTGTGTGTCTGATTAGGGGCAGTTCATTAATTCATACTGTGAGCTGCTGTGCTTTTCTTGATGGCTATTGTTCTATCCTTATTGATATGTAAGCTGCTACCTTGTGTTGATTTGCTAGTTGCTGACTAGCTATTTCAGATGTGCTCATCATCAGGGCCGGATTAACACAGTGTGATGCCCCAAGGTGACCCAGACTTGAAGTCCACCCCACACACACACACACATACAAAGTGAAATTTACTATGGCAATAAATACCACCGATTGACATGACTGTATTGCTAAAGTAGAGCCTCAACGCACACATACCAGACACAAGACACAATGTAGATGATGTGGACTAACATCATCACACATGAATACAATTGGGCTAATTGAATTTACAAGACTCAGCTTTCCAGTCACACTCAATTTCTGCAATTCCAATATTGTTTAGGGGTCCTATATGCAGAAATATTCAGAATAGGCAAAAATAACACATTTATAATGCATGCATTTTTTGGGAAGAATAAAATGGATTAGCATAAAGTCTGTAAAGGGAGACTGGGGTACCAATAGAACCCATTATTCTTCAGATATCTTGAGGTGACAGGTCAAGGGACCCCTTTGAATATGGCCATGCCCGTTTTTCCCTTTCCAAAATTTTGTCTAAGTTTGGAGCGGTATTTACCCCACTTGCTGAAAAGCTAGCATGTCCTGGTTGGTATCAATGGATGTCTTAGATCTTCTAATTTCATATATTAGTAGCTTCGCTCTAGCTTTAAAAATGAGCCCGCTACAACCGGGCAGGGAGGGAGAGGTGACATGGAGGTGAGTGAGAAAAGGTGAATAATGACATCACAACATCACAACGCTTTACCACACCGGCCATATGCTAGGTTTTGACCTAGCCTTGTTTTAAGTTTATTGGTCCGAGTGAAATGTTCTACGGTCTCTCCCGATTCTAAACATAGCTGAACTGTTTGGCTTGACGAAGTAAAACTATTTGTATAAGCATTTTACAAAATGTCTATGGGAAAATAAATGGTGGCTAAAAATCTCTGGTACAGTGCTGAAGCAGGAAGTAGGCGGTCACTTTGCCTCTCTATTCACCTTATTCACCACGCCCACTTTTTCCCTCTTCCGCGTTACCCGCAATAGACCCTTCTCATGGGGGCCATTTTGTGTCGAGAAGCCAGGGTAAACACAGGTGCAAGCAAAACACTAATGAGGGTTTCCAACTTCCATGATTGGAATTTGGAAACCCTCATTAGTGTTTTGCTTGCACCTGTGTTTACCCTGGCTTCTCGACACAAAATGGCCCCCATGAGAAGGGTCTATTGTGTTTGTTCTTCCGGTTCAGCGCTAGTTGGCGGCCAATTTCAAAACAAAAGGTCACTATGAATGACGTTTGGCAACATTCAGAAGCTACACTGTGGCCAACTTCAGTTACATGTTCATAGCGTTACTGCTGCGAGGAGCCGATGGCTGTACCCGGTCGGCATTTAACGTTAAGGCGCTGGCAGGGTTCTGCGCACCCTCGACTTGGAGCCTTGCCGCCGACCAGCGGCGACAGCGAGACTGTGCATACTCGAACGTTAACTCAGCGCGTTGGCTGCGGTACATGTCCAAAACGTTATCGTGTCATTTACCAAGAACTTGCAATCATGTCGGTGGGGGGACATTTTATTGTCCCTCCATTTCAAAACTCATTCCGGTGAGCCTGCAGAAGGCTTTGCTAGATGAGGGGCAAGCACTGTTAAATGAGGAAATGGCATTTCCTCATTCCTTTCAACAAGGAGTTGACGCCGCAGAGTCACATTTTCGAGGAGCTGCATGCCCCCTCCGCTGAGCTGCGCCGATAGGACACCCAGCTGCGGCAACCCCCTCGGCGCAGTCAGCGCCGGCGATTTCGCTCAAGCATAATTTGCGCTTTAGTTACAAAAGCACGTCGACAGTGTTTTCTCACTGCCAGTAGCCTATACAGTAGGGTTTGACAGATACTAGCATCAGCTAGTCCGACCGGTCAGCACAGCCAGCGCTCCCAATCCTCGCTGCTCGTTAAATATTTCCAAATAGGCGTTATTCTGATAAACTGGTCACATTTGGAATGTTCTCACCTGAAAAAATATTAAAACTTTATAACACTGTTTTTTTTTGCTTGAAAACAGCTTTTTGGCAAGTGTAAAAATGACTACGGTAGGCATAATCTACTTCCGTGTCTAAAACAGAAAGACGATTACAAAATGACGTCATGCACAAGCGTCCTTGTATGCGCAAAGAATAAGGTGAATAGAAGTGGCACCACTAGGGACAAACTAGGGACAAAAGCATTTCATTTTTCATCTCAACGGTCCAGTGTCTCTCTCAGAGTTGTCCGCTGTTTGTCAGTCTGTCATGCCTGTGCTTTGTTCCAGTGTCTCTCTCAGAGTCATCAGCTGTTTGTCAGCTCTGCAGGGAGTGCAGAGGTTACATGCTGCCACTCCGATGTGCTGCCACTCCGACGTTCTGCCACTCCGAAATATCGGCACTCAGAAAGGGGGTCTATATTCCCCGTTTTTCACTAACCTCTCCCAGCCCCCACGCCAAACCTAACCTCCCCCCATGCCTAAACCTAACCTCCCCCAGACCCTAACCCAAAACCTAACCTCTCCCACCCCCACGCCTAAACCTAAGGTCGGCATTGCGGCTTCTAAGGTGAACGACCGCCAGTCCGAATAATGGAAGTTAACGTTCGGAGTGGCAGGGCTTCGGAAAGGCAGAGGAACCCCCGAGTGCAGAGTCCCCCTAAAGCCTGGCCCCATCCACAGCCAGCTCGCACTTAGTCATGGCTACTTAAAGACAAGCTCTGATGGACTCCTGTGCAGTCTGACTGCTAGTTACTGTAGAGTGTGTTAACCCAAACACTTTGAATACAAGGTCAGGGCTAATATACCCCCAGAAGTCATTTCGGAGTGTTGTCGGCCTATTAAGGAGCACGTCTGAAAGAGTGGACTGTCACTGTTCAAATGCATGGGTGAGATGTGTTCATTTGTATTCAGTGAATTTGCATGGGGAGCGTGTGTGTGTGTGTGTGTGTGTGTGTGTGTGTGTGTGTGTGTGTGCAGTTACTCATTGTGTTTGGCCATTTTACTGCTGGGTTTCCAAGGTACTGCTGCAGTGCCATGGCAGCACTGATGGTACTGCTGCAGTGCCGTGGCAGCACTGACGGGGGCTTTTGTAAAGAACAAAGAAAACATTTAAATAACAAAAGACCCCACTTTTCCTGCTGCCATGACAGTGCAGCAGACAATACACTGTTACTGCTGCCATGACAGTGCAGCAGACAGTACACTGTTACTGCTACCATGACAGTGCAGCAGACAGTATAAACTGTTAGCACTGCCATGACAGTGCAGCAGACAGTATACTGTTACTGCTACCATGACAGTGCAGCAGACAGTATACTGTTACCGCTGCCATGACAGTGCAGCAGACAGTATACACTGTTAGCACTGCCATGACAGTGCAGCAGACAGTACACTGTTACTGCTACCATGACAGTGCAGCAGACAGTACACTGTTACCGCTGCCATGGCAGTGCAGCAGACAGTATACACTGTTAGCACTGCCATGACAGTGCAGCAGACAGTATACTGTTACTGCTACCATGACAGTGCAGCAGACAGTATACTGTTACCGCTGCCATGACAGTGCAGCAGACAGTATACACTGTTAGCACTGCCATGACAGTGCAGCAGACAGTACACTGTTACTGCTACCATGACAGTGCAGCAGACAGTACACTGTTACCGCTGCCATGGCAGTGCAGCAGACAGTATACACTGTTAGCACTGCCATGACAGTGCAGCAGACAGTACACTGTTACTGCTACCATGACAGTGCAGCAGACAGTACACTGTTACCGCTGCCATGACAGTGCAGCAGACAGTATACACTGTTAGCACTGCCATGACAGTGCAGCAGACAGTACACTGTTACTGCTACCATGACAGTGCAGCAGACAGTACACTGTTACCGCTGCCATGACAGTGCAGCAGACAGTATACACTGTTAGCACTGCCATGACAGTGCAGCAGACAGTACACTGTTACTGCTACCATGACAGTGCAGCAGACAGTACACTGTTACCGCTGCCATGACAGTGCAGCAGACAGTATACACTGTTAGCACTGCCATGACAGTGCAGCAGACAGTACACTGTTACTGCTACCATGACAGTGCAGCAGACAGTACACTGTTACCGCTGCCATGGCAGTGCAGCAGACAGTACACTGTTACTGCTGCCATGGCAGTGCAGCAGACAGTACACTGTTACTGCTGCCATGACAGTGCAGCAGACAGTACACTGTTGCTGCTGCCATGACAGTGCAGCAGACAGTACACTGTTGCTGCTGCCATGACAGTGCAGCAGACAGTACACTGTTACTGCTGCCATGACAGTGCAGCAGACAGTACACTGTTACTGCTGCCATGACAGTGCAGCAGACAGTACACTGTTACTGCTGCCATGGCAGTGCAGCAGACAGTACACTTTTAGCGCTGCCATGGCAGTGCAGCAGACAGTACCGCAGCAAAAGGGCCAGACGGTTTGAGTAACAACTTCACGTGTTAGAGAGCCTGAATGTGTAATTGCTTGCAGATGGTGGCGTGTAAGCATGTCCTGGTATGGTGTGTGGGTGGATAAATGCTAGTAGTGTATGTGTTAGCGGATATATATGGATGGGGTGTGTGCGCGTGCGCTAATGTTGTTGTTGTGCGGGTAGGCAGGGGTCATCTGGGGAATCCACGGCCGGTTGCACATGGTTGCCCCTCTCTCCACAGTGCCCGCTGATCACAGCTCAGAGAACATCTGCAGGAGCAGTGGGGCTCCTTACAGTACGGGCCACACATCAACACGCCACATCTATCACCCACCCACCTCTCCTCTGTCTGGACCAGCTTATGCTTTGTTAGAATCGGTGAGATTAGAGCGAATAAATGGCCCCATGAATAAACGAATGATTTAATCTCTGCCGTTCTCACACCATCGGACTGTGAATGAAGTGACGCACCGCGTGATATATGGCCGGGCCTGTGAAGTCGTAAAGAGGACATAAAAGAGGCCATCGATGTAATATTTATCGCATTTTGCAAATACAATACTGCCATGACTCCATGACTCATAATCGTGTCTATTGAGGATGACCTCGCATCATATAATATTCATCTTTCTGCCGGAGATTAAAAAAAATTAAAAATAAAATAGACTTCCACCCCTGCTGGCTCAGAATGGGCCTTTGAGGGGTGACTAGACTCAACAGCTTGATCGGTCCCGACCGATCCGATCAGCCTTACTGTTGTGCATACATTTGAATATGGGTTAGTGTATAGTCAGGGTTATACTGAACACAAATATCAGTCATTGTCAGAAATTATGAAGCAATGTTTCACAGCACTCAAAGTTGTCAGGTGAGACTTTTAACTTTAGTGAATAAAGTCTCTGCACTCCCAAGTGTATGACAGGTGCTTCGGAGGAAAATGCAACCAGTAGAACAAAGAAGCTCCCACACACTGTCTCGCCTTCTCTGGAGAAATATTTTATTGGATGGTATCAGACGACGTTTCGGTCATCAGACCTTCATCAAGTATATAGTGATATACAGATATACTGTGTAGAAGGCAAGACAGTGTGCGGGAGCTTCTACTGGAGACTTTCACTTTGAAATTCTCTAAAAATAAAAATAAAAATACTTGATTTTGAGTTGGTGTGACGTCAGAGTTGTCCTGATCTCAAATATATCAGTCATTGTCAGAACCTATGGAGCAATGTGTTTTTACAGCACCCTAAGTTGATAGGAAGCCATTTGAAGATACAAATGTGGGACTTTAACTTTGAAATTCTCTAAGATGATACAGAAAAAATGTTTGATTTTGAGTTAGTATGCAGTCAGGGTTGTCCTGAATCATATCAGGCCTTGGTGGGTGGTGGCCCTTTGGCGGCTGGCTAAAACCTCTTTGGGGGGCGCCAAAAATTCCTCTATGCAGGAAAAAGCCTGCCCTGACTATAGACATAACCAACAGATACTAGCGAGCGCCTCAGGTCGAATAGCGAGTAAAGAATCTTCCCTCCGTGATGTGGGCCACATTCTTGGCAGAGAGAGCGGATTAACATGATGCTCCTCCTGCATCCAGGAAGGAGTCCCCACAAAACACCTTGCTCTCCTCCTCACCATCGTCATGGCAACGGGATGTCTTCAAACGTGGACGAGGTGTTGTGTTTGTACATTCGTTGTGGGTGCTTGTGTCTGTGTGTCTGTGTGTGTGTGTGTGTGTGTGTGTGTTGGGTTTTGTGTGAAAGAATTTGCAAGTCTCCTGTGTGAAAATCTCTCCTCATGTTTGGAGGCTATGCACTGCTGTTTTTAGCTGTTTGTAAGTGTCTTATCTTCTCTCTCTCTCTCTCTCTCTCTCTCTGTATCTCTTTCTATATCTCTACCTCTTTGTCTCTCACTCTCTCCTCCTCACATGTTCCCTTTCTCTGTCATTTACTCTTCACACACACTCTCTCTCTCTCTTCTCCCATCTCGTCTCTCATTTTTCTGTCATTTTACCTTTCATGTCACAACTGTGGCAGTGTTGCCTGCCCTGTAATGTACCACACTGCAGAGCAAAAAGAGCTGTATCGCGGTTGCTAGGCTACAGGGGGACAGGGAGCATCTCAGAAGATATCATCAGTTATGAATTGTCATAATTGTGTTGCGTTTAAGTCTATGGAGCTTCTGAACTCAATCACACTACGATAGAAATATTAGAAGTTAGAACCACCGGCTGCTGCCCCTAAGGAGAGATATTATGTTATTACCCTATTAACGGATGTTATTCTATACTCTATGCTGCACAAATTGTCCCTCATTACACATTTTGCTTCATATTTAGTCTAAAATCAGATTTTTCTTAATAATTCCAATAATAAGTCTGATGTGCTTTTACTTGTTTCAGACATTTTCTACAAAACAAAGTGTCACCATGATAAATCATCTCTTCAGCAGCATCGGGAAAATGACACCTAATTCAAGAACATTCTTCAAAAAAGGAGTTAGATCCCATTGGAAGACATTTTCTAAAGACACATTTTAAGATGCAATACTCAGCTAAATAACTTATTAAGATGGATATTTTGCAGTGCATTTGACTCCATTGCATCAGTTAGCAAGCAGACTTATTTTCTACTGGAAGTGAAGCAAGGAGAACAGGAGAAATATGTGCCAGCTTTTCTCATGTGTCACCTATGGCCTTTGCAATGTGAGCATTTACCATAGCAGGACTTGTCCACACCACTGCATCGAATGGGTATATCTTATCCTTTGGAGAGCAGTAGAACAGTATGTCTCTCTATCAAGCTGATGTGACACAGATTGAAGCTCCATTGACACAAACTGGCAGAAGGAGGGTAGTGCATACAAGCTGCGTAACAACGATAGCAGGTCAGTGGAACTAACTCCATGCTGTAGGGAAGGCCCAGTGAACACTGTGCACTGCTGCTTACATTGGTGAGGTGACGGTGCTTGGACACACAACCTTTGCATACATTTCTCTCAAGATCTTCAAGCAGGCATTTGTGTGAGACTCCCTGCTGTGAGTTGAGATCATATCTGTATCCCTCCACACTTCAAAATAGCTTTAGAAAAACTGTTAAAATCATTGGATTATTGACAACCCGCTCCCTTTAAGAATACATCAGTGGGCAATCTCCTGATACCTTTGGATTGAAATGCTTACCTTTTTATATGATTCCAATGGCTTTCCATTACACTTGATCCTCAAACATACAGTAGCAGGTGTGCTGGACTGCACACACTTGGTTTGGCTTAGGGATTTGCAGCAAGCAAAACCACCCCGGCTAATCCCCGGCATGCATTTAATGGCTAACAAAGAGGCAAACGGGCCCGGCAAGGATCCAATATGGCCACTCAGTGACATGGCTGACCAGGTGTTAGACACTTCACACGCTGCCTCTGGGCCTGCTTGCCCCGCTTTATCCTCATGGACCATTAGGCCCATTGTAGGAGACGGAGCATACTGCAATGCCCTGGACAGTATAGGGCACATACGCACACACAGGCTCATAGATGTGCAGTGTGCAGCCTTCCCAGGCGTAGGAGGCGAGGCCAAAAGCAGCAGGTGTGCAGCCGCCTCAGGCTGCCGCGGCGGAGACGCCGGCTGCCAATCCTTCATCATTACACAGACACCCAATCACACGGAACAATGTTGTGACATTGTGGAGACACAGAAAGAGACAGAGAGGAAGGGGGGGAGATGGAGAGGGAGGGGGGCTCTTGATCAGCCTTGCCAAGTTAATCACTGACATCTGCATCCAGAACAGTTTGGCTGTTTGAAGTTTCTTTTGATGTGATGGAATTGGTGAGATGGTGGGTGAGTGAGTGGTAAGTTGCATGTGTTTGCGTACATGTATATTATTTACCTGTGTGTGTGCTTGTTTATGTACGCTGTCAGGATTGTGTGTGTGTGTGTGTGTGTGTGTGTGTGTGTGTGTGTGTGTGTGTGTGTGTGCGTGCGTGCGTGCGCGTGTCTGTGCGTACGTGTGAGTGTGCGTGCGTGCGTGCGCGTGTCTGTGCGTACGTGTGAGTGTGCGTGTGTGTGCGTGCATCCGTGTGCGTGCATGCGTGTGTGCGTGTCTGTGTGTGCGTGCGTGCGTGTGTGTGTGCGTGCGTGCGTGTGTGTGTGCGTGCGTGCATACCTTGTGTTTGCGGTAGGGGGTCATGGGCTGCTCTGCGTGGGTGGTCAGCTGTGTTGATGGTTTGTGAGAGCGCAAGAGAGAAAGGGAAAGCAGAGAAATCTAACGGCATATCCTCCTCGCAACAGACCCATCCACAGCAGGAGGTTTTGCAAAATGAACTGTTTCTGCCTCTGACGACAGCATAATGGTGTCAAAAGAGACATACCACATGCACACACACACACACACACACACACACACACACACACACACACACACACACACACACACACACACACAGCCTTTGATATCTGATTTATATCTGATATCTTTAATGTCCCTGGAAACCAAATTCAGAGATTTGTGGTAACCCTTTATTTTATTATTCCAGTGTGAGATATGAGTATGTCTCCCCCTTTCTCCCTCTGTCCCCTCCATGACCCTTAGTCAGTGTGAGATATGAGTATGTCTCCCCCTTTCTCCCTGTGTCCCCTCCATGTCCCTCAGTCAGTGTGAGATATGAGTATGTCTCCCCCTTTCTCCCTCTGTCCCCTCCATGTCCCTCAGTCAGTGTTAGATATGAGTATGTCTCCCCCTTTCTCCCTGTGTCCCCTCCATGTCCCTCAGTCAGTGTGAAATAAGTGTGTCCCCTCCATGTCCCTCAGTCAGTGTGAGATATGAGTATGTCTCCCCCTTTCTCCCTGTGTCCCCTCCATGTCCCTCAGTCAGTGTGAAATAAGTGTGTCCCCTCAATGTCCCTCAGTCAGTGTGATATATGAGTATGTCTCCCCCTTTCTCCCTGTGTCCCCTTTATGTCCCTCAGTCAGTGTGAGATATGAGTATGTCCCCTCCATGTCCCTCAGTCAGGGTGAGATATGAGTGTGTCTCCTCCATGTCCCTCAGTCAGGGTGATATATGAGTATGTCCCCTCTATGTCCCTCAGTCAGGGTGAGATATGAGTATGTCCCCTCCATGTCCCTCAGTCAGGGTGAGATATGAGTATGTCTCCTCCATGTCCCTCAGTCAGGGTGAGATATGAGTATGTCCCCTCCATGTCCCTCAGTCAGGGTGAGATATGAGTATGTCCCCTCCATGTCCCTCAGTCAGGGTGAGATATGAGTATGTGTCCCCTCTATGTCCCTCAGTCAGGGTGAGATATGAGTATGTTCCCTCCATGTCCCTCAGTCAGTGTGGGATATGAGTGTGTCCCCTCCATGTCCCTCAGTCAGTGTCAGATATGAGTATGTCCCTCAGTCAGGGTGAGATATGAATATGTCCCCTCTATGTCCCTCAGTCAGGTTGAGATATGAGCAGGGCCCGAAATTAACTTTTTGACCCTCGGCTTTATTGGTGGTAAGCATTTTGATTCATCTCCTCATCATACGAGCTCGGCAACAAGCGTGAGCGATTGATTCATTGATTGATTCGCCCGATGTAGGCTGTCAATTTAGCAGAGGTAAAAAGACGCTTTTTACCTCTGCTAAATTGACGACTGCATTCCATTCCAGAGTCATGTTTGGTAGCCTATACGGGAGAGCCAGAATGAAACAGTCTCACAAAGCACTCGTGTTAGCCAGCTGCACACCAAAACACACATGATAACTATTATCTCCTCATATACAGTATACTGTATCATACGAGTGTCGGCAACAAGTGCGAGCGATTGATTCATTGATTGATTCGCCCGACGTAGCCTGTCAATTTACCTCCGCTAAATTGATGACTGCATTTCATTCCAGAGTCACGTTTGGTAGCCTATACGGGAGAGCCAGAATGAAACAGCCTCAGGAAGCACTCATGTTAGCCGGCTACACACAGTTTTAATATTACATGACGACTATTTTGGGACCCGCCACGTGGCGGACAGACCTCTCACTGTCACTCGCCAAACCTAAGATCTGCCCGCCATTGGCGGGTGGCGGGCTCTAATTTCGGGCCCTGGATATGAGTATGTGTCCCCTCCATGTCCCTCAGTCAGTGTGTGAGATATGAGTATGTCCCCTCCATCTCCCTCAGTCAGGGTGAGATATGAGTATGTTAGCCCTATAAATCTGGATGGGAGATAATGAGAGTTGGTCTCTCCAGTCCAGTGGGCCACCAGCCAGGGCGAGTGCCAATTACATCATCCTCAGGGAGAGTGGCTATATTGATGAATGTGGTGACACTGTGCCATTGCCGCACACACACACACACACACACACACACACACACACACACACACACACCCTTCTACCCCCTTGCCAAGTCTGAGCACACGTGTGCGTGCGGGAGGGCATTGGGTTTGGTTTGGCTTTGCACTGCAAGACAATATCTATCAGAACAAGTCATTTTGGTCACTCTTTTCCTTTTTCTTTGCCTTAAAACAAGTGAAAAGATCTTCCAATGAGGTGAGATGATGTCACCAATGCAAATAGAATATGCCAGGGATGACGTATTTTTGTAGGCCAACCCGGAAGTTAGCATCACGCTGGCTTCCCTTGTCTGGAAGTCAATTCGGTTTTTTGTATGGGGATTTTTGTTAGATGCCTGAAATAAGGTTATGGTAATAACATTTATGAAACTGAGACCTTTGTGTTCAGCAAGATGATCTTCACAAATGAACATCACTTTTGTGATTTTTTTTTTAAGCGGAAATGCAATCACCAAAAATCGCGGTCGCCAGAAAACGCTTCAAAAATCCTAAAGGTGGCATGATTTGTGAAGATGATCTTGCTGAACACAAAGTTCTCAGTTTAATCAACTTTAGTTAACCACAGACCTTATTTTAGGCATCTAACCCAAATCCCCATACAAAAATCCCATTGACTTGACAAGGGAACCAGCCAGGCGATGCTAACTTGGGTTTTAGGACTCCATTGTTTCATTTTCTTGATGCTTGCTGCTATAGTTGGGTCTTGTTATGAATATGAAACTACATGGCTTGTTAAGATGGCATTTTTTTGCATTGTGTGCTTGGTGGCAGATGGAAGGGTGCATTGATCTTGCTGAGAGGCAATCCACTTGAAACTTGAAAACGTGCTTGAGGTGAGCGAGTCATCGACATGCCCACACACACACACACACACACACACACACACACACACACACACACAACACACTCACACACAACACACTTCCCACTCTGTTTCCCCCCTGTCTCCCATTCCGTAATATTATGTCTTGTTTGCTTTGTATCAACAAAAGTAAAATGCCTGAGTGAAAGTGAGAGATTGACAATACCCCTGGTACCATTGTCAGTGACCTTGCTGATTAGTTTCATGCATGACAGAGTCTGCTTTCCGTATCCTTGTCCATTGTTATTGAACTCATGTAGGAGGCAATGGGCTGCAATAGAGCTCTGCCACTGATTACATTTATTGATTCATAATAATAACCGTTATGGGTTATCAACCTCTGATTTGACTTGTTCAATTCATTACATTTATACCTACGGGCAAGTCTTAATGATTTATGTTTGTGGAAGTAGGATTTGTAGATAGAAAAAAAGGGATTTGCCTTTCTTGGGGGAAGGGATGCTTCTGTAGCATTTAGCAGGACGCGTGTATACTTTTTGCAACCCAGTTTAGGTGAAACCACGCCCCCGATACGCCACGTCACTTCGCTCGCACGCAAGCAAGCCGGCAAGCATGGAAAATATTTGGGAAAGATGAATGAAGATCGCCCGTTATGCAGCAGAGCGGATATATACACTTTATGCATAATATGACACACTAATTACATGGATATCACTTTATGCATATGGTATGACATTTTTATTTTTTTTTATATTTTTTTTCTGTTTTTTCAGAACACAAAAAAATGAACAAACTCAGACACAGGAAAAGAAAAGAAAGAAAAAGCATACATATATTATCGACATTCCAATATTACACCGTGGTGCTACCACGTAAGGTGCTTATGTGCTTGTAAGACATGTTCTGCATGGGATCCCATGCAAATGGTCCATGAGAAATCAGCTGGGCGAGGCACTTGTCGCTTTTAACCTCGTCAAAGTAGGCCAGAAATGGGTCCCAGATCTCCCAGAATCTTTTAAGTGAGTTGGTCCTCAGGAACCTGAGTCTCTACATCCATATAAGTGCGACCATAGAGACACTGCATGAAATAGGACACGCCCATCACGGGGAAAAGCTCTCCATTCACTCCCATACACCAGCATAATTTTCCTTGAATTAAACATATCTAAAAGCTGTTGTGTGGTGGGCTGGCAGACAACAAATGTAAAAAATCGCCAATTAACGTTTTTTTGTACTCCCGAGCAAAACAAGGAAGTGATTGAGAATTGGCGAGAAGAAAAATGTGGATCTAGCTGTCAAGGAAGTAAGTTGGAGTGTTCATCTTCCATATATATGGGGCCCTATCTTACCCCTGGCCTTAAAATAGCATTTAACGCCAGGCGCAGCACTATTAGTGGGTGTGGTCAGGCGCAGTCCATATTTTCCCCTCGGCGCTAAACCCATCTGTTAACCACTTAACCACACCTTTAAGTGTAGAATTATTCACAACTCTGCTCATTGGAGAACTGCAGTAAACAAATCACAATCTTCCCTTTCAAGCTCCAATTCCACGGAGCGATCCAGTCCGGTCAGAAAAGCCCGACCAAAGCGCTCTGAGCTCCCCCCCTCCCTCTTTTCATCGGTCATTGTGCCTGCCTAGTGCCTACATATAGTGTACATTTTGGCCTTTCAAGCAAAATAGTGATGGTTCTGTCTGTCATTCTGTGGTGTACATTTCAGATCTGATGCTTGCAGTGCGCTATAGGGGCAGAAATCGACACGCGAGAGAGAGGGAGAGAGGGAGTGAGATAGCGGCAGAGAGAGTGATTGAATAATGCCGTGGGTGCACCCCCTGGGGCCGGCGCGCTGAATCTGCATCTCTCCTGCATCTCCGCTGCGTAATTACGCACGCAGTACCCACCAATTTAGTCCGTCATTTTTAGAGCCCGACCGATATATCGGTTCACCGATATTATTGGCCGATATTGGCCGATTACCGATTTATCGTATTGGCCGATATGGTGCACCGATATTGCCGTTTTTTTTTTTTTTTTAGGTTATAGACAGCATGTTGTGTATATTTTATATTTTTTCTTAACTATTTGTTCTATTGTGTTTTTGTATTTCTAGTTATTTATAATTATTAAATTCCCAGTTAAGTTTACTGTTTCATTGCATTGAGTTTATTAATAAGCTGTAAATATCCTGCCTACATTACATATTTCAATTCATGTCAACTCATATCTTTGTCAAGTGTTTGATATTTGAGGGTTGCTGATGTGGTGCCTCCTCTGGTCGTTAAGGGCGCCTGTTCGGAGGGAGGGGAACTCGTTCGAATAGCGTGATCCTCCCATGTGCTATGTCCTACCGGTGAAGCTTCCCCTGTCAGGTGAAAAGAAGCGGCTGGCTAACTGCCCATGTAGAAGCATGGAGCCAGTTTTCGGCTCTCCCCAGATCGGCAGAGGGTGGAGCAGCAACCAGGATAAATAAATAAAAAATTAGCACTAATGGGGGATACAAATTTGATTAAAAAATAAAAATAAAAATAATAATAATAATAATAATATCCGCCGATATTATCGGTATCGGAATTTTTTTACTCCCTAATATCGGTATCGGCATCGGCCTTAAAATTCCAGTATCGGTCGGGCTCTAGTCATTTTCCCCTTGGCGCACATAAAGAAACATGCTTCCGTCACTGTCTGCTTGATGGCGAGAGAGACTTCAGCTGTATGCTACTCGTGACAAAACCAGACATCGAATTTTCAACAGTTAACTTTTGCAGTATAGGCCTAGGTTACTGGCTAGGGCTGTTCGATTTTGCCTAAAAATTTAATTGACGATTTCTTCTCTCAAAACTCGATTTTCGATTTCGATTTCGATTTTTTTATACTATTATACTTCTCTAAACAGTTGTTGCCTTGCAGAGCTCTTTTTTCCCTCTTTTTTCATAAGTGACAAATTACGCTTTTACTCTGAAGGCAGAACAACCCAACTTCCTGTTTTAGCCTAACTTGCTATGCCTAACTCCCTGGCTGTTGCTTGCTAACCTGCAGTCACTTGACACTGGTGGATTTGCGCTTTTGGAGGTGAGTCCTAACGTTACTCGGTGGCTTCACGTGTTGTTATGTGAACTAAAGGCAACATTTCAGCGTCTTTGTTCGTGCGCTCGCGTGTGTGTGTTGTGGTAATCGTTATCTTGCACAGCCCGCCCCGCAGTGCAACACGCTGCTCAGTGCTCACACACTGTGCTTTTTGGAGTGGTTGAAATAAGTTAATTGCTGCTGTCTTTAGTAGCCAGCAGTAGTCACAGCCTCCAGAGAGACTTTACAGCGGGGAGAAAGGACGAGTAGTGTCATGTACGCGTGCTGCTACAGCAAGCGTACATGACAGAGAGCCACCCGCCGTAACGTAATTACCCTAGTTAAAAAAAATTATTTCACGATTTTCATTTTTTTAACATCGTCCTAACTAATTAATTCGATTACGATTCAAAATCGATTTATCGAGCAGCCCTATTACTGGCTATATCCCCGGCGCACTGAATAAGGCCTGGTTTTGAAAAGCGCTAAGCGCTAAATTGATGCCAGTCAGTGTGAGATATGAGTATGTCTCCCCCTTTCTCCCTGTGTCCCCTCCATGTCCCTCAGTCAGTGTGAGATATGAGTATGTCTCCCCCTTTCTCCCTGTGTCCCCTCCATGTCCCTCAGTCAGTGTGAGATATGAGTATGTCTCCCCCTTTCTCCCTGTGTCCCCTCCATGACCCTTAGTCAGTGTGAGATATGAGTATGTCTCCCCCTTTCTCCCTGTGTCCCCTCCATGTCCCTCAGTCAGTGTGAGATATGAGTATGTCTCCCTGTGTCCCCTCCATGTCCCTCAGTCCGTGTCGCCCACGCTTTACGCCTCTTCGGCGTAAAGCGCATTTCGGGGCCTAAAAACATGATGCTATCCTCCCGAGTCAGGCGCAAAGTGTGTTTTTTTGCATTTAACACCAGTTTAGTGCCTAAGGCCAGGGGGAAGATAGGGCCAATGATCTTTGTGTGCAACATGTGACATAGGAGAACGGCATGCAGGATTGGGGGGGGGGGGGGGGGGGGGGGGGGGTTTGTTTCCCCCCGTTTTGGGCGTGGTTTCTGAATGATGACATGCTCCGCAGTGTCTCTATGTCTTCCACAGCTGAAAAAAAGGTGCCTACATAGCCTGCTCTATAGATAATCTGTTAAGCAGTTGAATAGTTGAATGTTAACTAATAAGCTGTTGAAATCATACTCTGTAGACTCTTTGTAGACTTATTTTGTGATTCAAACACTTCTGAGTGCATATTAGTGTATATTCCCACCTATTAAAAAAACACTGATAGGAATGAATGCTCAACAATTCCAGTTAAAGATGCTACCTTTTCAATATCATTATATCATTGTCAAATGAATTGTGATACCTTTGTGTAATTACTGTAAACAAATTAGATCATAGTTGAGATAGTTGGACGCCTCTACCACATCACTGGTATTGTTAGTGATGATAGTGTTTCTCACTATTACACATTTCACACATTACATTGCACATTGAAGATCTCCCTTTCTTCAGTCAAAGGTTTTCTCTTTTATTTGACTGAAGAGGATAAACATTGCAGTGATTTTCACACCGCCCTTTCACTCCTTCCTCCATCTGCCACTGTGAGAAGCTGTGAAATGTTTAGCTGTGATTGCGCTGGCAGAATGGCACTCTCTTACAGGTTGGTGCCGTCAATAGAGACAACAGATTTCTCACATTTTCTCACCTGGTGGCAAACAATGTAGAATGTAGAGACTGCCAATCTGCATAGTGATGGTATCAGTAATCTACAGTGTTGGGAACGTTACTTTAAAAAAGTAATTAGTTATAGTTACTCACTACTTGTTCCAAAAAGTAACTGAGTTAGTAACTGAACTCTATAATAAAAGTAACTAGTTACCAGGGAAAGTAACTATTTGCGTTATCTCCACCTTGAAAATGCCAAATTTTCATGGATTGCTGCAAACCTGAGGGTACCCTCACGGGCCCCTCGGGCCGACCAAAACGGGCCGAGGCCGGGCTTGTTTTTTATTTATTTTTAATTAATAGGTCCGGGGTCGGGCCGTTTCAATAATTCAATTAAATAATGTTGTATTAGCGTACTCGCTTGATTTTACACAGCGGAGCACAGTCAGACAAAGAGGAGGAGTGCACAGACACGTGCTGCGTCGCCTGTGCACAGACGTGCACAGGCGACGCAGCACGTGGAACAGAGAGGGAGAGATAGATGTGTCATTATATCGTAATATTGGCTTCGGGCCTCGCAACGGGCTGGATCGGGCACGGGTCTGCATGTCACGGGCCGGGGAGGGCTCGGGCCGAAATTTCAGGCCCTCGCAGCTCTCTACTCCGGGCTCGCCATTTCTGCTGCTTCCTCGAATCTGTTTGGTGTGTCTGTGTGTGTGTGTGTGTGTGTGTGTGTGTGTGTGTGTGTCGCCCGTGTCCTGACTCCTGGCTCGTGTGTAACACTGGCTCCGATTGGCTACCATGAAACACATGACTCTGCCTTAGCCAATCATAATCGTTTATCTCGTTATGTTAACCCACCCGGTCTCCTCACTTGACAACACTAGTGTAGGCTACGGGTAGTTTACTCAATCATTTCATAGTAACGCACCGCATTTAGCGTTCAGTAACGATAACGGCGTTGTAGCGACGGAAAGAGTAATTAGTTAGATTACCCCGTTACTGAAAAAATAACGGCGTTACCTAACGCCGTTCTTTTAAACGGCGTTATTCCAAACACTGGTAATCTATATATACAATTGGGTATGTGGACTTTGTTTGTTTGTTTCAAGTTGTGTGTTCGGCCACAGCTATGCCGTTTCATGTACGATCGGGCTGAAACCTTCAGGGTGTATAAAGGGCACCCTGATGGAGCCGTTTTCTTTTATTTGGCTAATTAGCTAATGATGTGATGTCATCAGTGATGATGGCAAAAGTGATGTCATAAGGGTGCACACTCAAGGAGGCATTGTGACAAGACTGGTCACACACACACACACACACACACACACAAGGAGGCATTGTGACAAGACTGATCAGTGATGTCATAGGGGAGCGCACGCACACACACACACACACACACACACACACTGATGATGTCATCGGTGATATCATAATGGGGCGCACACACACACAAGGAGGCATTGTGACATCACTGATGCAATAACATTTAGTGAGCAACACTATAGTGCAGGTGAGGCCACGCAGCAGCCGAGCTGCCAAGCTAGTAGGCATTGGGCGTGCGTAGCGCACAAGATGTCTAGTTATTATACAAATGTCTAAAAATTAATGTAGTAATGATTTCTTTATGTTGTTTCTTTTTTCTCCCATTTTCTCCCCAATTGCACAGTACATGGCCAATTCCTTGCTATGGTGCCCCGGGTGTGGCTCCACTGCCGATCTTGGGAGAGTTGTAGACTAGCACATGCTTCCTCCGATACATGTGCAGTCGCCAGCTGCTTCTTTTCACCTTTTTTGACAGCGAGGGGTTTCACCGGCAGGACGTAGCGCATGGAAGGATCACATTATTCCCCCCAGTTCCACCCCCCCCCCCCCCTCCCCCCGATCGACCAGAGGCTAGTGCCTCTGGTCGATTGGCTGGCTTGGCGGTTGGCTTGGCGGCACAGCGACTTACGAAAACCACCGACCGGGCGTGGCCGCAGCGATACAGCGGGCGCTGGGTGACCGACCAATCCGGCATAATTCGGCGCGCTGACTTGGCATTTAAGAAAGAAAACCCCCCTTTTAGCCTTAACTCATTCATGGCCAAAGACGTCTTTGACGTGTTATCAGGAATAGCCCTCCCAGCCAATGACGTGTTTGACGTGTTTTTGTTTTTATTAGTGCAGCGCGTAGTTCAAACACTTCCCCAGCCTGTGACATGGTATCAGGTCCCTGACATCTAAGGCAAGCCGACAACACGTGAACAAACACATACCGCAGCTGTTGTTTTGAAATTGAGCAGGAGGAAAAACAGAAAACGGATAAACGCTTCTTTGTGCAGAGAGGAGAAACGCCATTGAAACGCCCCTCGGCGCGCTGCACGAGCTGGTCGCCTTCCTGTGTGCCAGCCGGGAGAAAACGGGAGAAAGTAATCCAGAGATGTGTTTGATCATCGGAGGAATGAGGAAATGATCGATCAGTTTGACGGGTAATCCAGAGGGCGGTGAGGACGTGTTGAATAGCCGAGGGGAAAACGGGAACGATCAAACAGCAGGGAGTATAGGACAGGGAGACATGGACGAGGACGGGTGGACCAGAACAAAACAAAATAAACACACGAACAGCTAACAAGGCAGAAGCGGCAGTCACAGCAGCAGACACCAGCAGTACTCAGACCCGGAAACAACGTAACGAAGATAAAAGGGGGATCGTGTGTGTGTGTCTGTCTGTCTGTCTGTCTGTCTGTCTGTCTGTCTGTCTGTCTGTGTGTGTGTCTGTCTGTCTGTCTGTCTGTCTGTCTGCACACTCACTCACACTGAGTAAACTGTATTGTTGAATGTAAAAAAAGCACTTGTATATGTATGTACATGTATATATATATATATATATATATATATATATATATATATTTTTTTTTGTCATTTGTGTCATAACGAATAATATTTACATGTCTGATGTCAATACAGTTCAAAATAAAAGAATTGAGAGCGAGTTCTGCCTGAGATTGTGTGCTTTACAAAAATCGCCTTTTCTCCTGTTTTTCTTCTCAGAGAGACCTTTTGGGTGAAAACAGGGTGTATATAAATGGCTATAAGTAGAGTACAGAACATGCTAAAAGCTCACTTTTTTTTCCTGGTGAACCCAGAGACGTACATCTTCATTTTGAGGTATTGCAAATCACTTTGGTCCTAATAGATAATTTACTGTGGGTCTTGAAAGATGACCAACAATTATGAAAATCTTTGGCCTGTGCTAAATATTGGCAGTCCTAAACTGGCCATGAATGAGTTAAGAAAGAAAACCCCCCCTTAGCCTAAACAAATCCGGCATAATTCGGCGCGCTGACTTAGCATTAAGAAATAAAACCACAGCGCTTATGAAAATCACCGACCGGGCGTGGCCGCAGCGCTACAGCGGGCGCTGGGTGATCGACCAATCCGGCATAATTCGGCGCGCTGACTTAGCATTTTCCGCCTTCGTGACTTACGCTCAGACGGTGCTGGGATCTGAAATGGGAAGTAACAAGCTACTGCGAGGAATGAGGGAATGAATGCCATGTGCTTACCATTTGAAGCCTAGGGGAGGAGGGATCTTTGGGCAGACAATATGGCAGCCTGCTCCGGTCGGATGTAGGCTGCGTAGGCTGACGAGGACCAGTGGCCCATCTGTTGCAGGGAGGCGGAGGACACCCCTTGCACGGCGGCCGATGTGGCCGCGCCGATCCTGAAGGAGTGACTGGAATAGTGCTCCGCTGGGAGGTCACACATCTGGAGGATCCGCTTGAGGTGAAGAGTGAACCAGGCTTTTGTCATGTGATGGTGGGGCGAGATGAGGAACAGAGGGGCAGATGGGCCAGTCTGGGGTTGAATTTCTATGTAGCGGGCCATGGAAGCAAAGGGGCAAAAAGGGGAAGAGTTGCAGGCAATGATGATGGAGCAGGCTCTGCCGCCTTGGTGTGTTTAAGGGAGAGACTATAATGATCGGGATGAAACCTTAGGTCGGACCGGGTCACGTCCCGGGAGGGGTCGAACGACGCCGGGCATGTGAACTCGCCAACGCGGAGGAACCCATAAAAGGCCAACGAGAACACGCATTCTAAGAGTGAATTTTGCAGGGGAGAGAAAAGGCCGTCTCGTGCGCCCCAGAAGCTGCCGTAACACGGGGAGAGTTATGGGACGCCTAGAGTCAGGGGCAGTCGGAAAGGCTTTGGCAATGCCCTTCAGCAGAGCTTTTATTACGGGGACGGAAAATAGACTGGGAAACTCGGGGTCGTAGCGCCTGGCATGAAATTGGATCCCCGCCACCAGGCTACGGACGTAGGGGGGACGGAGATGACGGACGGATACGCAGAAAGTTATGAAGGCGCATACGTTGGGGATCAGGATTGGGAGAACGGGGAGATTGACCGAGACGCAGAAAAGAGCGAACGACCGCCAGGCGCCGTCATAAGCTTTGGCTGTGGAGCTGGCCAACCCCCCCCTGATGTAGGACTGAGCGGTGTGGCGTAGCTGGGTGAGGCGGGGATCGTGTGGAAGTGACGTGGGTCCGGACTCACGAGAGGGTGAGAGCCGAGAACGGGGGAAGTGGCATTGGAGATGGGTTGGCTGCTGGGTGGAGGCTGCGGAATGCCTGAAAATTGAAACGAGAAAGGTGGTCAGCAAGGATGTTAGTGTGACCGGGGAGGTGATGAGCAACGATAATAAAATTATGGGTGACCGCGAACCAAGTCAGCCGCCGGACGAAAGGCATAATGTCGGGGGAGGATGAGCGCCCTTTATTGACTATGGCAACTGCCACCGCATTATCGCATTTGACGGCTATGCGTTTCCTCGCCCAGGAGCGCCCCCACAGGTGGCACGCGACCACTATGGGATAAATCTCGAACAGAGCGGAGGACTGATCCAGGCCGGCGAACTGCTTTGGCCATGCCCCGGCAAACCACTGCCTTTGGAAGAACCCCCCAAAACCCAGGGACGGGGCCGCGTCTGTGAAAAATTTTAGATCGTCAGCTGACGAAATGACGTCGGCGTAGAAAAAGGAAATCCCGTTCCAATCATCTAACAGGTGGGACCAGAACCTGAGATCGGACCGGCAGCCTTCGTCGAGGGTAACTGAGTCGTGGACCCCGGGGACTGAGGACGCCAGATCGAGTAGCCTCGAAATGAACGAACGGCCCTGGGGAATTATGCGCATGGCGTAATTTAGATGGCCGAGAAGGGATAGGAGCTCAGGGCCGCGGGGGCGGCAATTTTCTCGTCTGCTAGAGGCACGCGATGTCCCGGCCCTAGCTCAGGAACTTTCCCATCACCCCAATCACGTATTCGTCGATTATTTACTGTCCGGCCTCTCTCAGGGTTTCAGGGTCGGCGTAATCGCAGCCCCTACAGCCTCCCGCGTGTCAAGAAATTCGCAATCAGCCCTGAAGGAGCCCGAGATAGTCTCCCAACTGCTCAACAAGGAGGTATCCAAAGGATTTGTAATCGGCCCCTTTAAGTCCCCCCCCTTCCCGGGGTTCCAGACAAGCCCAATAGGCATCGCCACGCGCAAATATTCCGGAAAGAAACGGTTGACTTTCGACCTTTCCTCGCCCCGCCACGGTTTTATCCCTAGCATAAATAGCCTCATTCCCCCCGAGCCCTTTTCGCTCCATTAAGCTCGCGGGGCAAGGCGCCTGGCTCTCCAAAGCAGACATCTCGAATCTACCGCTGCAATATACCGGGCACCTCACTAGCACGTTTAAAGAAAGTTCGCCCAAAAAGGTGCTGCACCTCACATTGTTGGCCCACATTTTTTTTCCTCCTGTGACATCGTGCCTCCCCTGAAGATGTCTCGTGCCCCCCAGGGGAGGCGTGCCTCACATTTTGAAAACCGCTGCGTCAAATCAAACATGAATAGACTGAAGCCCTAACATTGTTGATTCTTAGGTGTCAAGACACAGACGCTGACGCACATCTACTCAAACCAATATGAGTTACACCTGGGTGAAATCTGGGATGATGAGCGATGCATGGCTTTGAACCTGCAACTGACTTCTAGCCCAGGCCTTTAACTTCTGCTACAGCTCCATCACACACTGACATCAGCTGACCTTCGACACAGCGGGCAGTGATAGATAGATAGCTGTGTCTGACTCAGATGTTGTTGATGTCTTTTATTTTACAATCCTCGCAGACTCTAGCTGCCCTTATGACCCTACCTTCAGTCTCTTTTTGATTCAGATAAGACAGAGAGGAAAGGGAGGGGGGAGGATGGAGTGACCAAGTGAGAGGCAGAGGAGTAGGGAAAGAAAGAAGAAGAGAGATAGGTAAGTGTCGCTGGTGGACGGAGGCAGGGAGCGAGGCCGGGGTCCGCTCCGATAGTCGCCGTCGATGCGGCCGTCCATCGGGCGAGCGCTCCTGATAGATGCTCCAATAAGACAGAGGGCTACTGGGGCGTGAAGGAAGCCATCAATATCCTCTCCACACAGGACTCTCTCTCTCTCCCCTTCTTTTGTATACCTCTCTCTTCCTTTTCTGTCCATCCTACCCTATGTTTGTCCTTCTCTATCACACCTCTTTCCCCTTAGACTCACTTCCTTACTGTCTCAGGACCCGTGTCCACCCCTCGCTCTCCTCCATAAAATATTTTTTCTTCTTCACCTCCCAGGAGGTGATAGGCTCCACCTATAAATCTGAGCCGGGGCCCTTGAGGTTGATGGAGTTTTAACCACAAATCCCCCACCCCTTCCCTTCACCCTCCCAAATGCATCCCCCCCTAACATGTGTCCTGGTCACTGCACTAGTGCCTCCTCTGGTCGGTTGGGGTGGAGTTCTCAGTTTCAGCCAGAGCCCGACAGGACTCGGGCTCAGGCTGCACAAAACAATATTATTTTTTAATGTATTTATAGTATGCTAGATTGATACTCTATTCTCTCTCACTCTCTTCCATGCTTACACATGCACACATGCATGCACGCTTAAGGCCCAATTATACTCTACGTTAAAGACGGAGACGGACAGAGCCTTCTGTCTGTACTCTGTGTTTTCTGTCCGTCATCTGAAAGTTTACGGATACGCATGAAATGGAGCAAAACCACATACACACTCATACATTTGACTCTCTACTGCCCACTGGTGAATGTATTGATTAACATGATACCATTGATAGTATAATAGATCTGGATGTACTGAGCTGATTGGGATTTGATATCAGGAAATGAGGCTTGAATCTCCCGCTTCCTGATCATTGTTGATTGGTTGAATCGATTAATTCTACACGGAAGTACGGGGAGAAGGGCAGGGCAGTTTCCGAATTTGCCCTGTCTCTCTTATCGCCGTAATGCATTATGGGTAGTCTTCTACTTTGGCTAATGCTAGCGGCTAACATTACTTACTTTACATTGCAGTAAAACGGCACTGAATGACCAAATGATTTAACTTTTCACCATTTCGAGTAACACTGTTTCCATACAGACCCCCAGCGTTGGTTAGTTGTTTATAACGTGACCATATTTATAACGTTTATAACGTACTCCGGTTTCTGGGCTGAATCCAATGGTCTGAATACAGAGAAGGCTTAAGGCTTTATCTAACGGTAGGCTATAGATAACGTTAAATGGTCCGCCATGTTATGAACGTTAGATGTATGGTATCTATATACGGTAGTTACGTGTGTCTACTAACATTATATAATAACAAAATATAATAAAGTAACACTATTTTCTGATAATTTGCTTAACTATTACTTGCTATCTGATGCCTTGTGGCACATTGCTGCCTCTACCGGTCGGAAGTATTACTGTTCTTATTATCCGATGTTTGTCGTCCATTTTCCTCGAAATGGGGCTATAATTTCGAAAACTGAGTGTGTGAGAGCATGAAAAAGACTTGAAATAGTTTTTTCAGACCATAAACTAATTTGGAAAGTGTTTATTTAAGACATAGACCGAGAGAGAATTTGGCTCGTTTTCCATAGAGTTGAATGCATGTTCCTGGGGAGTGCTACACAAACTGCGCCCCCCACTGGCCATTTGAAAGAATGCAATTTCCGTATAGGTCTCAAAAAGAGGGAGGCTGAATTGGGCACTGAATTATACCAAGGTGAAAGACGCATGGAAGTATGTGGGAAGTGACGGTTACACCGTTTGGAACGGACGCATTTATTTTCGTATGAAAATGGAGTATAATGAATGCTCAGTTTGAGCTTGAGCCTGATGGGACCTGACCCAGCTCGACGGGCTCGCGCCGGGTTCTGGCTGACAATTTATTTTGATCGAGGATCTCTTTTACAGGGTATCCTGGCTGTCTTGGCCAGGATACCTGGCCAAGACAGCCACATAAAAAGTCACAGACAAGACAACAGTAAACAACAGGAACATAGAGCAGTGAATACAATTCAACCAGAGAGACCATTTCTTGAATGACAGATGATTTATTAGATGATAAGATACATGCGCCTGTAGGCACATAAATATAGATATATTTTTGGCGATTAGACTCCATCATGACGTCAGCTTGATTATGACGTCATGATCAGCAGGGGTAGATGGATGCAGCCAGAGTAGATTGAATATCCCCCCCGTGTAGTCTAGACCTGGTGGTGGTGAAGTAGACTTGGTCTTGCTGGAGAAGGCTTCTGAATCTGAAGACCTCAGAGAGGACTGGAGGAGAATGGGGTGGAGGAGGGACGCAGGAACGCACTGAAACCCAATGAGACCACACAGAGAGAAACAGGAGGTTTTTAGCTATGACAGTAGATTATGATAGGCTGAATGGGAAGATGTGTTTTACTCTGATTGGCTTAATCTAAGGGTGTATTCACACCTGTAGGTCGTTTGCTTTGTTCCGATTCAGGTACTTAATTGATACAATTGTTGCATTTGTGCCTTGGTTCGTTTGTGTTCACACAGCCACAAATGAAACGGTCCAAATAGTATTGTCAAACTTCCTGGATTGGCCAGCAGAGACTCTGATAGGCTAATAGCCTCTCGGGATGGACAAAATAATTCCCAGAGATTTTCCTATATGATTATAAAAATGCGTTTTGTTAGACCTACATTTTAGGCTATGTCCGCCGTGCGAGGAGAGAGAGAGAGAGAGAGAGAGAGAGAGAAAGAAAGAAAGAAAGAAAGAGGGAGGGATCGGGAGAGAGAGAGAGGGAGAAAGTTCTTTATTTATTTATTAATGTATGCTATGTAGCCTATGTAAGCCTATGTATTTATTTAGCCTATTTAGGCTATTGGGAATTTGGAGATAGAAGATCAAAGACCCTCGCAAATTCTGCTATTAGGCTACTATCACGGAGATGAGGATTAGCCGAGACATAGGCTATATGAACACCTGTCCTGTCAGGAATAAAATATTAATAAATAATTTAATAATAACGGACATTTCGAGGAAGACATGCAATCAGTCTGATTGTCTGATTGAACCAGACAATCTTATCACAAAGAAGGCTGGCTCTGATTACCACGATTTGTTTTCATTTATTGAATGGAGACCAGAGAGAGCGAGAGAGAGGGAGAGAGAGGGCGGTGTGCTGCGCAGCACACCGCATGCAAAATCCGTAGAGATTCAACACATTAACGTTGCTTCCCATAGTCCGAGGTAAGTTGATTGAGTTCAAACTGCTGATGTGATGATCCAAAAATCCCCCAAAGTTTATCGATGCAAGTCACAAGTCGCCAAAACAGGATCTGAAAGATGTTGTTTTTAAACGATAAAAATGTTCGTTCTTCAGGCCATTACGCACAGCGCAGCTGACTACGGCAGCTGGTTTATCCAAAAATGCGCACCGTTTACTGCTGTTGTGGCGGATCGAGGTCGGCTCACGTTCTCACCACAAACGAACCGCACCAGAGTTCGTTTGGAAGCGGACCGAGACTACCCTTTCTTGGCGATCTCGGTCCGCTTGTTTTGTCCCGCATCCGAGTGCGATTGCTGTGTTCACACTCCCCCAAACGAACCGCACCAAGGGGGAAAATGCTCTCCGTTTCGGAACAACTGCTCCAAACGAGATAGGTGTGAATACACCCTAAATGTTACCGCCCACAAACAGTGACGCTAGGTAGAAGCGGGAAAGGGGTGATTGATGACTGAGTTTTATGAATGAGTGGGCGTGACATTAAAGGTTTTCTCCTAACCGGGAAAGATGTGAAATGAGGACAGAAGGAATGAATGAGAGCCCGTGACAACTAAAGGGTTTCTTCTAGAAACAGGAAAATGCAGGTTGATTAAGGAGTGGGTATGACAGCTAGAGTTTTATCCTAGGAGAGTGAATGAATGAAAAGTGAGTGAATGAATGACATTACAGTCTCTCTTAAAGAATTTTCGCTTAAGCTTCATTAAAGTGTTGATTTTTCTTTTAACTCATTCACCGCCAATGACGTCTTTGACGTGTTATCAGCAATGGCCTTCCCCGCCAAGGACGTGTTTGACGTGTTTTTGTTTTTATTGGTGCAGCGCCTGCAGCAAACACTTGCCCAGCCTGTCACACAGACACAGGTCCCTGCCTTCAAAGGGTAGCCGACAGCACGCGATCAAACACATACCGCAGCTGTTGTTTTGAAATTGAGCAGAGGGAAAGCAGAGAACGGGTAACGCTTCCTTGTGCAGACAGGAGAAACGCAATTGAAACGCCGAGCTGGAGTCGCCTTCCTCTGTGCCAGCCAGGAGAAAACGGGAGAAAGTAATCAAGAGATGTGTTTGATCATCGGAGGAATGAGGAAATGATCGATCAGTTTGCGAGGGCGGTGAGGACGTGTTGAATAGCCGAGGGGAAAACGGGAACGATCATAGATATGACAGGGAGACATGGACGAGGACGGTGTACCAGAACAAATCAAAATAAACACAGGAACAGCTAGGCAGCAGCGGGCAGAAGGCACTCACAGCAGCCCGCTGTCCTTCTCAAGAGCTCTTCAGTTGGTTCATGAAATCGCTGGGCTGCTCGCCCTCCAGTGTTGCTCCTGGCCAATCCCAGCGCCACAGGGCGTGGTTATTGCTTATCCTATGTTGGGTTAGAAATCTAAAAGGGGGATCGTGTGTGTGTGTGTGTGTGTGTGTGTGTGTGTGTGTGTGTGTGTGTGTGTGTGTCTGTCTGTCTGTCTGTCGGTGTGTCTGTCTGTCTGTCTGTCTGTCTGTCTGTCTGCACACTCACACCGAGTAAACTGTATTGTTGAATGTAAAAAAAAAGCACTTCATGTGTGTATATATATATATATTTTTTTTTTTTTTTTTGTCATTTGTGTCCTAACGAATAATATTTACATGTCTGATGTCAATACAGTTCAAAATAAAAGAATTGAGAGTGAGTTATGCCTGAGATTGTGCCCTTTTACAAAAATGCTTTTTTCTCCCTTTTCTCTTCCCAGACAGGCTTTTTTGGTGAACATGGGGTGTATAAAAAGGGTTATAAGTAGAGTACAGAACATGCTAAAAGCTAACTTTCTTTTTGGGGGTGAAAGTAGAGACTTAGATCTTCATTTCGAGGTATTGGACATCACTGTAGTCCTAGTACAGAATTTACTGTGGGTCTTGAAAGATGACCAAACATTATGGAAATACTTGGCCTGTGCCAAAAATGCCAGTCAGATATTGGCAGTGAATGAGTTAATACATGTAGCCTACCTATAGGGACATAGACCATTAGCGAGAGTGCCAGTATTAAATTGAAGTACAAAATACCAAGACCAGGAGTCCATGAAATAAAATACAAAATAAAAATAGCTTCCCTAAGGACATACTGTAGACAAGTACCAAAATTGTTCACCATTGTACATTGTATAATGCTAATTGTTTGGGTCGGGCTGGGTTCTGTCTTCAACTTACTAGGGTTGGGTCGGGTCTGAATTTTCAGGCCCGTTGAGAACTCTAGGTCGGGGTGCCTGCCTGTTCTGGAGGGAGGGGAACTGGGGGGAATAGCGTGATGTCCTGCTGTCAGGTGAAAAGAAGCGCCTGGCGACTTAACATGTATCGGAGGAAGCATGTCTCCCCAGATCGGTAGAGGGACTGGAGCAAAGGCTGGGACACCCTAACAGGGAATTGGCTAAGTACAATAATTGGGGAGAAAACAGGGGGAAATCTGAAAAAAGAAAGGGGGAAAAAGAGTAGATATACCGGAAAAAAATACATAATTTAGTACCAGCACATCTAACCACATGAAGGCCTGGCAATTATCAGCTGCTTCCTGTGGGTTTATTATGGGCTGTAGCTGTAGTCTAGTCCCTTCATAGTAAAAAAACAATTCACACGACTAGCAAGGAAGGACGGCATAGAGCGCCATGTTTTACAGTAATTTCCTCTGTGATTTCCACCTACAATGTAATGGAAAGCACACACATGTACTGTATGTGATAGTGGGGTGAGAATGGCTTGCTTGTCTCAAAGGAGGGCTACTTTGGTGCCGCAGTCCTGGAGATGCCTAGTTATTTTTTACATGCGTGTACGCACACACACACACACACACGCACACACGCACGCGCGTGCCCGCACACACACACACACACACACACACACACACACACACATCTGCACTGTACCTCTTACTGTAAGTGCCAATGAAGCTGTGTATCCGTTATCTTCTAACAAGAGAGTGTTCCGTGGCAGCAGTCATCCATCTATTGTACCAAATTCGTTGTACAGAAATAAACATTTGCCACTCACAAACACAGAAGCGAAACAGGAATTCAAAGAAATTCTCAGTAGCTACAATAGTCCAAAGAGCAGTGTTTGGACACTATTTAGCCTCCAGCCTTAATGGCCTCGCACCCGGAAAGAGACCCCCCTCCCCCCCCCACACACACACACACACACCGATTTACTGAATAGATGGGGGATGCTTCTTGACAGGTGATGTATTTTTACTAGCCATAGAATTACAGTGTTTGTCTGTAAGTGAAGGTCGCGCTTAGATCCCTGCACTGTGTCACACCAAACCACCCACCGCTAGGCTTCTTACATCCTGCACTAGTGTCACACCAAACCGCCCACTGCTAGGCTTCTTACATCCTGCACTAGTGTCACACCAAACCGCCCACTGCTAGGCTTCTTACATCCTGCACTAGTGTCACACCAAACCGCCCACTGCTAGGGTTCTTACATCCTGCACTAGTGTCACACCAAACCACCCACTGCTAGGGTTCTTACATCCTGCACTAGTGTCGCACCAAACCGCCCACTGCTAGGCTTCTTACATCCTGCACTAGTGTCGCACCAAACCGCCCACTGCTAGGCTTCTTACATCCTGCACTAGTGTCGCACCAAACCGCCCACTGCTAGGCTTCTTACATCCTGCACTAGTGTTGCACCAAACTGCCCACTGCTAGGCTTCTTACATCCTGCACTAGTGTTGCACCAAACTGCCCACTGCTAGGCTTCTTACATCCTGCACTAGTGTTGCACCAAACCGCCCACTACTAGGCTTCTTACATCCTGCACTAGTGTTGCACCAAACCGCCCACCGCTAGGCTTCTTACATCCTGCACTAGTGTCGCACCAAACCGCCCACTGCTAGGCTTCTTACATCCTGCACTAGTGTCACACCAAACCGCCCACTGCTAGGCTTCTTACATCCTGCACTAGTGTCACACCAAACCACCCACCGCTAGCTTCTTACATCCTGCACTAGTGTCACACCAAACCGCCCACTGCTAGGCTTCTTACATCCTGCACTAGTGTCACACCAAACCGCCCACTGCTAGGCTTCTTACATCCTGCACTAGTGTCACACCAAACCACCCACCGCTAGGCTTCTTACATCCTGCACTAGTGTCACACCAAACCGCCCACTGCTAGGCTTCTTACATCCTGCACTAGTGTCACACCAAACCACCCACCGCTAGGCTTCTTACATCCTGCACTAGTGTCACACCAAACCGCCCACTGCTAGGCTTCTTACATCCTGCACTAGTGTCACACCAAACCGCCCACTGCTAGGCTTCTTACATCCTGCACTAGTGTCACACCAAACCGCCCACTGCTAGGGTTCTTACATCCTGCACTAGTGTCACACCAAACCGCCCACTGCTAGGGTTCTTACATCCTGCACTAGTGTCGCACCAAACCGCCCACTGCTAGGCTTCTTACATCCTGCACTAGTGTTGCACCAAACCGCCCACTGCTAGGCTTCTTACATCCTGCACTAGTGTCGCACCAAACCGCCCACTGCTAGGCTTCTTACATCCTGCACTAGTGTTGCACCAAACCGCCCACTGTAGGCTTCTTACATCCTGCACTAGTGTTGCACCAAACCGCTCACTGCTAGGCTTCTTGTGTGCACAGCCACAGGAGCATAGTAAAAAGCCCTTTTAACCATGTGTTCCGATGCACCTTGGTTTGGAGCTCACGCAGCAGTAAAGCTGTTCTCGTGATGTCTTCAACACTTCCAAGAACACATGCATTTAACGTGATGTATATGTTTTGACTGTAAGGGAGCCAGTGTTAACAGGTGTGTCCAAGTCTGTTCCCCTCATCAGATAGTGTTTCCTGTAGCAGACGGACAACCTCCAATAATCTTGCACCTCCCTAATATCGACCAGTTTTGTGGAACTATAATAGGCAAAGTCAATTTGGCCGTCCCACTTTGATCTGTTATCAGATGCACTTCTAAACAAGCATTGAGGCCTTTAGTTGTGCTGATCTTTAGGTGAGTCAGTGTGCTCGCCAGGCGTCTGTAACAAAATGCAGATACAAGAAAAGGGAGGAGTAATCCAAAAATGAACAGGATAAAGTTGATGACAAAGTGCATCAGTTTCTTCTGATGATGGAGAGGCACTGACTGTTCCTGCCCTCCTGAATGGGTGGAAGAAGGCTGGCGTAGGTAGTCAAAGACTACCTACGCCAGGAACCTTTTTCACAGCAGCCATTTTGTGTCTAAAAGGCAGGGTAAACACAGGTGCAACCAAAACATTAATGAGGGTTTCCAACTTCCAATCCATTTAGGTGTTCCAGTACTGGGGCCATCATTAATGCTTTGGTTACACCTGTGTCCAAGAAGGTGGATTTGTGAGTGGATTACATCCCCTCCTCCTGGACTACCTTTGATCCAGGCTCCAGGAAGGTGAATTTGTGAACCTCTGGGGAGAAAAAACCCCAAAACAAACAAACAAACAAAACGTTAGAACATCAGAGTCATGTAGTCAATACACATAACTAAAGCATTAATTATGCTCTTGAATGCTTGCTTCTCAGACTATATGAAATAGTAAGGCAAGGGAAGTTTATTTGTATAGCACATTTCATACACAGAGGCAATTCAAAGTGCTTTACATAAAATGGATGAGAAGAAAAGAGCAGAGAGTTACAAGGTAAAAAGGTCACTGCGCAAAATTATTAACATATTTTTTTAACTTTGTGAGCAAAATCATATGCAGCATAATTATATCTTAGATTATGCATTATTGTGAGTGAATTCTGAAAGTGTGCTTTTACCGATTGATCCTTCTGGTGATTCCCCCCTAATTAAATTTCAGTTGTGATAGTTAGAAATCTACTGTAAGCCACAGAATATTGTCTAAATATATATATCAAAAGCAGAAGATACTGAGCATTTTAATGAGGAACATTCCCAAAGAACTCTGTGTGTATGAACATAATGTGTGTATGTCAAGGAGGGATGGGACCCCTTGGTCTTGGACTTTGATAAGTCACCATAAATCACTGATGATGTTACAATGTCAACAGTGACATCACAATATGACATCAGTGACTGCATAAGTGATTTATGACAAATGTATGCAAATACATTTTTGAGCAAGTACCGAGCAGAACCTTGGTCATCATTTCCCATTCCTGTTGCTAGATATCACCAAGATGTCTGTTCAAAGGTAACATTACTAAGTCATATTCACTAAGGAAGGACATGTCTGTTCAAAGGTAACATTACTAAGTCATATTCACTAAGGACGTGTCTGTTCAAAGGTAACATTACTAAGTCATATTTACTAAGGACATGTCTGTTCAAAGGTACAGTAACATTACTAAGTCATATTCACTAAGGACATGTCTGTTGAAAGGTAACATTACTAAGTCATATTTACTAAGGAAGGACATGTATGTTCAAAGGTAACATTCACTAAGGAAGGACATGTCTGTTCAAAGGTAACATTACTAAGTCAAATTCACTAAGGACATGTCTGTTCAAAGGGAACATTACTAAGTCATATTTACTAAGGAAGGACATGTCTGTTCAAAGGTAACATTACTAAGTCATATTCACTAAGGAAGGACATGTCTGTTCAAAGGTAACATTACTAAGTCATATTCACTAAGGACATGTCTGTTCAAAGGTAACATTACTAAGTCATATTCACTAAGGAAGGACATGTCTGTTCAAAGGTAACACAACTAAGTCATATTCACTAAGGAAGGACATGTCTGTTCAAAGGTAACATTACTAAGTCATATTCACTAAGGACATGTCTGTTTAAAGGTAACATTACAAAATCATATTTACTAAGGAAGGACATGTCTGTTCAAAGGTAACATTACTAAGTTATATTCACTAAGGAAGGACATGTCTGTTCAAAGGTAACATTACTAAGTCATATTCACTAAGGAGGAACATGTCTGTTCAAAGGTAACATTACTAAGTCACATTCACTAAGGAAGGACATGGCTGTTCAAATGTATAGTAAGTCATATTCACTAAGGACATGTCTGTTCAAAGGTAACATTACTAAGTCATATTCACTAAGGAAGGACATGTCTGTTCAAAGGTAACATTACTAAGTCATATTCACTAAGGAAGGACATGTCTGTTCAAAGGTAACATTACTAAGTCATATTCACTAAGGACATGTCTGTTCAAAGGTAACATTACTAAGTCATATTCACTAAGGAAGGACATGTCTGTTCAAAGGTAACATTACTAAGTCATATTCACTAAGGACATGTCTGTTCAAAGGTAACATTACTAAGTCATATTCACTAAGGACATGTCTGTTCAAAGGTAACATTACTAAGTCATATTCACTAAGGAAGGACATGTCTGTTCAAAGGTAACACAACTAAGTCATATTCACTAAGGAAGGACATGTCTGTTCAAAGGTAACATTACTAAGTCATATTCACTAAGGACATGTCTGTTCAAAGGTAACATTACTAAGTAGGGGTGTCACGATACTGGGTTCACGATAACGATACGATACGATACGATTTTAACAATATTTTTTTAAACTTGAATAATGACAATATATGACTGGAAAAGTAGTATTTTATTTGAAATGCACAAATACAAAACATGCTGTTGTGGGAAATTGTTATTACAATAACAACTAGAAAAAACATGAGATTGGAGATAAGGCTTATCTTGAAATAGAATGAGTTACACCGTCACTTAGATTTACTTTGAACTAAAAGGTTTCTCAGCAGTATAAATTCTCATTATGCATCTTCAGTTTTTCTTCAAACTCAAACAACAAGACTTTTCTTAGTCTATTTTTTATGGATCTTCAGTTTTTCCTGTCAAGTAAACAGTTTTGCCAGAAACTCAATTGAATGGTTTCTCTCCTGTATAACTTCTCATGTGTCTCAACTGAACTACTTTCCACACATTGAACTTCAACAAACAAAGACGTTTCTTTGTCTATTTAAAAAAAAAAAAAAAAAAAAAATGCGATATGAGATTTCATCTCAATGATACATATCGTGACGTTTTACTATCGCGAAATTTCGTGGGACGATATATTGTGCACCCCTATTACTAAGTCATATTCACTATTTTCATGATGAGGCTGGGGATCAAACCCGGGACGCAACCACCCCGACCACAACACCCTTACTTTCATTGAACTCACATCCTCTGTGGCTAGAATGAAACATCAGGAGATGTCATAGTCATCCACCAGACATCCGACAGACCCGTATTATATTGTCATGATTGTTCCTTTTCAACTGTAGGCCTGTAATCATGACTTCAAAATGTGGCCACTCTTCAAAAGATAGACAACATGTGTCACATCAGATGTCATTGAGGACAGATGTCATGCTCACATAGCTGAAAAGGACTTGAGTCAAGGCAATTTGGGGGGGCCGGCCCCCTCGATCGGTTCACACCCCTTTTCGAACTCTCGAACTTTCGAACAATACCAGCCACATGCTGTCAGAGAAAAACAATGTTAGAATCTTACCTTGGTCTCCAGTCAGATTTTGAACAGTTGACAGCATAAAACATTTTATTCAAAGGAATTAGTAATATTCTACTGTCTTGTTGCACAAACATGAAAAATGGCAGTATCACATTATCATATAATATTGTTTTACCCCTCAACAGGATACATTTTAATTACATACCAAGTTGAGTACCGTATACACATCATCATCATCATCAACCTTTATTTAATCAGGCAAGTAATTAAGAACAAATTCTTATTTTCAATAACGGCCTGGTGGGAGGCAAAAAATAAAACCTCCTGAGGGGAAGGGGGTTGGGGAAAAAATAAAAGCCTAAAAGTGACACAGAGATAGGACAAGCAACAATTACATTCAGCACAGACCACAAGCAGGCCATCACAGACAAATAGACAGAACAGACAGAACAATACACATAATATATGTATATATTTTAACTGTGTACTGGCATAGTATGCTAGCACACAGGATGACAACAATATCTACACTTTAAAAGAGGAAGTAGACCAACAGTGAATACAAGAGAATCAGAGAGAAGGGGCAGCACGGACAACATCATGAGGAGCAACAGCAGGTGTGTGCCATAGTGTTAGTAAAAGGTCATTGAAGGAACGGATGGAGACAAAGCTCTCCATCTTCAGGGTTTTTTGTAATTTGTTCCAGTCATCGGCTGCAGCAAACTGGAAGGAGGAGCGACCCAGAGATGTGTGAGCTTTGGGGACCTTCAGAAGAATGTGTGAGGCAGTGCGAGTGCTGTAAGTGGGATTTGAGTGTTCCAATAGGTGTGCAAGATAGGGGGGAGTGAGGCCTAGGAGTGATTTGTAAACCAGCGTAAGCCAGTGTATTTTGCGCCTGGATTCAAGGGGAGGCCAGTTTACCATGGAGTACAGTGTGCAGTGATGTGTTCTGTAAGGGGCATTGGTGGCAAAACGGATGGCAGAGTGATATTTGGAAAGTCAATTTTCATTAGCGGTCCCATTCCTTGTTTTGGTCGCGGTAGTGACCGCTTCAGTCGCCTCCTCTACCAGCACACCTGGCTCCAATCAGAATGCGTCTCTCAGAAAGTGACTTTCATCGATAATTTTAACTTGTTTTGGGACCGTCCCTCCCTGTTTAGCAGGGATGGGATTCACCCTAACTATTGGGGTAGCCAAATGCTGTTAGCCAATATTCAGTATTTGATCCATACCACCCATGAGTCCACCGCTCATCCATGACTGTTCTCCATCCACAAACCCACCGCACTGCCCTCTTCTTCCCCTGTCCTCTCCACAGTCAGCAAAAGCACTCTCTCCTGTGATACCTCCCCCTACCTTCCTGCTCCTGCATTTCGCATCACACCTGTAATGCCAGCTAACTCAGTCAACACTTCCTCTACGGAGCCTACTGTCCAGCAAAGCTCCTCTACCTGTACAAAGCACGTGACTAGCGCCTCACCTGGGCCGGGGGGACTCACCGATCCCCCTCCATCTCTCCATGTTCCTGCTGTAATTCAGATACATAGTAATACTCCTGCTGCCACTGCCTCTATTAATAATAATAACAATAATAATAATAATAACTCAGGTCCCCAACAGAATCATACCAAACAAAAACTGAACAGCCTAAACCCAGCGATTGGAAAAGTCCGCAAAATGAACCTCTTTCAAACCCTTAATCTTGCAAAAATTATTTGGAATCCACGATCCAAACCTTGGGGATTACTATGCGGTCATTTAAATATCCGCAGTATTATCTCTAAAAGCAATCAATTGGAACATTTGCTGACCAACTCCAACCTGGATATCATTGGCATTTCAGAAACCTGGCTAAATAAACTTTCTCCCTTGGCTGCTTTTACTGTTCCTGGGTATAATATATTTAGGAGGGACAGAGAAAAGGGCAAAGGGGGTGGCCTATTAATTTACACTAAATAAACCATCAAATGCAACCGCATTATATGGTCACATGTAACAGATCTGGAATGTATTGGCCTAAATATTTCTTTATCCCCAGAAATGTCATTCACTGTTATTTGTCTGTACCGCCCACCTTCATCCTCCAATGTGTTCTATGAACAGCTACATAACATTCTCAAAGAATGTGACAGTAAAAAAGAACTGCTACTCATGGGAGATTTTAATATAAATTGGAATAAAAAATCAGACAGAAAAAAACTTAAGGAAATAGTAGCTCAGTTCAACCTTACTCAACTGGTACAAGGGCCAACAAGAATAACCAAAACTTCCCAGACACAAATTGACTTGATGTTTTCTAATCGACAAGAATAACAAAATCCTTCAACCTGCTAACTGGTTTATCCGATCATAACATCACATTAATTGCAAGAAAACTCACCAAAATGCACCTCAGCAATACCATTAAAACCAAACAATACCATCATATAGTCCCATAAAATGAAATAGATAATCTTGAAACTGCTCTAAAACTAGTTGATTGGTCCGCTCTTCTGACACGCCTACATTTATTATTAGAATTTTATTTGGTAGCGGCAATGCCATTTATCATAGTCCTAACAAAGAGCATGAAGCTGATATGCTCCAAACAAAATTTATAGCTGTGGTTTATTTTACAATAATTTTTCCTACCCGGAAGTGGTCCGCTTGATACTGTGAACTTGTGTGAAGTCATCAGCAGCCAGCAGGCTCTGTAACGTTAGCCTCGGGAGTCGGGCTTATCGCTGGGGGAAAGACCTCTAGCCGCCGGGGCCAGATGAAACACGTCCTATTAACAGGTTATGTTTGTTTCTACGTGATTAATATGTTTCTCCGCAAATGCGACGATGTTTTGCGAGACACCGGTTCTGCATGAGATCTGCCCCCAGAAAGCAGGCGGCAAATGAAAGTAAGAGACATTGCACTTAAAAAAACTCTTAAGTCTGGCCTTAATAATGATAGGAATATTTTCACATCCCTCCGTAATAAGGTAGTTAGAAACATTAGAAAGGCTAAAGCTGACTTTTTTTTATTAAAGTAATTAATGATGCAAAGGGCAATGGAAAACTAATTTGACAAAATCTTAACAAATTAACTGGAAAAAACAATGATCAGAGAACCAAGGAACCAGAATTTAAAGTAGATGGAATCTTAATAACTGATCAGGATACGATAGCAAGTACTTTCAATAATTTTTTTTATCAACTCTGTTAAGGAGCTGGCCCAAAACTTCCCCTCCAGAACGACAACTTACTCACCGATTGATGTGACAAAGCCGATTTTCAGACTAACAGAAATTTCAGAATCTGCAGTCCTAAACATCATGAGCTCGCTAAAGAACTCGAAAGCCAGGGACGTTTATGGTTTGGATACTGCCTTTTTAAAATCTCATAAGGAAGCCTTTGTTTGCCCCATTTCCCATCCGATACATTTATCTATCAAACAAGTAGGGGTGTCACAATATATCGTCCCACGAAATTTCGCGATAGTAAAACGTCACGATATGTATCGTTGAGATGAAATCTGATATCGCAATTTTTTTTTTTTTTTTTTTTTTTTTTTTTTTTTTTTTTAATAGACTAAGAAACGTCTTTGTTTGTTGAAGTTCACTGTGTGGAAAGTAGTTCAGTTGAACAAGTCTCTGAAGAGACACATGAGAAGTTATACAGGAGAAAAACCATTCAATTGAGTTTCTGGCAAAAATGTTTACTTGACAGGAAAAACTGAAGATGCATAAAAAATAGATTAAGAAAAGTCTTGTTGTTTGAGTTTGAAGAAAAACTGAAGATGCATAATGAGAATTTATACTGCTGAGAAACCTTTTAGTTCAAAGTAAATCTAAGTGACGGTGTAACTCATTCTATTTCAAGATAAGCCTTATCTCCAATCTCATGTTTTTTCTAGTTGTTATTGTAATAACAATTTCCCACAACAGCATGTTTTGTATTTGTGCATTTCAAATAAAATACTACTTTTCCAGTCATATATTGTCATTAGTCAAGTTTAAAAAAATATTGTTAAAATCGTATCGTATCGTATCGTTATCGTGAACCCAGTATCGTGATACGTATCGTATCGTGAACTGAGTGTATCGTGACACCCCTACAAACAAGGGATCTTCCCAAACCTCTGGAAATCAGCTGCTATAACGGCAATCTTTAAATCCGGCGACCAAACGTCGGTAGGAAACTGCAGACCGGTCAGTATTCTCCCTGTAGTTTCCAAGGTGGCCGAGAAATGGGTGGCAATGCAGCTGTCGGATCACCTGAACTTGGGCCACACTCCCCTGCACCCAATGCAGTTTGGTTTTCGGACCAACCACTCCACGAAGACAGTAAACTGCTACTTCCTAGAAAAGGTGAAATCAAAGCTTGATGGAGGTGGTGTAGTGGGCGCAGTTTTTTTAGACCTAAAGAAGGCGTTTGACACAGTCAACCATGAAGTCCTTCTCTCTAAATTATAATTTTTTAACTTTTCTCCAGAAGCCATTAAGTGGACGCATTCATATCTCACAAACAGACAACAAAGTGTACGCATCGTTAATATACAGGCATCTTCCATCACCTGTAACATTGGAGTCCCTCAAGGATCGATACTGGGCCCGATCTTTTTTGGCCTGTACATAAATGATTTACCCTCAGTTTGCCCACTTGTTAATATACAGATGTATTGCCGATGATACAGTGCTTTTTGTTCATACCAAAAACAGACAACAATCCGCCACAAAACTAACAGCAGCCATGGTACATGTATCCATCTGGTTAACCAATTCATGTTTACATCTGAACATCAGTAAAACCGTGTGTATGTATTTATCCTGTAAGTCCACAGTAGCCCATCAACCTGATGTTTTTGTTAAGGGGGAGAAACTCAATGTTGTTTCAGAGTTCAAGTATTTAGGAATCATCCTTGATTCAAATCTATCATTCAAAAAACATGTCAAAAAGGTCACCAATACAGTTAAACTCAACCTGGCCAATTTCCGTCACATTCGCCCTTACTTATCATCCACAGCTGCTACCCTGTTCATGCACGCCATGATCCTCTCCCATATCTCATACTGTTTCACTAGCTGGTCTCAAGCTAACTCAACAACTCTGAAACCAACTGAGTCTCTTTTCAAAAAAGCACTTAAAATACTGGATCAAAAGCCCAACAGCTACCACCACTGCCACATTGTACAGAAATGTAATCTTTTTAATTTTGATCGTTTTAAACATTTTTCAGATGCCTGTCTATTTTTTTAAATCTTACAAGAACTTGCTCCTCCCCCACCCCCACTCTCTGAGTTCATAACTCAAGGACAGAGCAATGGCAGAGCAACAAGGGCGGCGTCAAGAGGAGACTGTGTTGTTCCATTTAGACCAGGGATGTCAGAGATACGGCCCGCGGGCCGGGCAGGTTTCATCCGGCCCGCGAGATGTTTTGGAATATTTAATTTTTTTGTGTGTGTTTTTTTTTATTATTATTATTATTAAATTCGCACCCCATTATCATGAACTATGTGTTGCTAATAAGCAAGCTAAGAGTTAAGTTAATTAACCTGCACTACAAGGAAGTATGTCAGTAGGTCATCAGGTGTAAACAAAGCCGCCATGATGCCAGGCTGGAATTGAATCGCGCATTCGGCTACCTACCAAAAAACAAAGGAATCAACAAGATGCTGTCGAAAAAGAGAAAGGTTGACACGGAATGCAGGCAGTTTCAAGAGAAATGGAAAGAGCAGTATTTCTTTTGTGAAGTAAATGGGTAAATGAGTCGAATTGATTTTAGTAAAAAAAAAAATCCGGCCCCCATGAGGTCTCAGTTGAACAAATCCGGCCCTCTACCTAATATGAGTCTGACACCCCTGATTTAGACGGTCCACGTTTGGACAATCAGTCTTCTCGGTCAGAGCCGCCCACTACTGGAACAGTCTCCCCACTGACATTAGAGAGAGCTCCAACATTTCCATTTTTAAATACAGATTGAAGGGGTGGCTCAAATCTAATCAAATTTGCACACACAATTAACTGTTTCATCTTATATGCAAATACACTAACACATACTTTTCTTAGTTTTTAATTTTTACTTGCATTGTTTTAATGTATTTGTTTTAATTGTTGTTTTAATTGTTTCTATGTATTGTCCTGTTAGTCTTGTTTGGAATTGTAATGTGACATTGTGGGTCGTTATGTTGGGCTTTTACGGAGTGTCTTTGTTTACTTTTTAGTATGAACCCTTGACCCTAGTTCTTTTACCATCATGCTCAGGGGCTACAGATTAAAATTAGCTCTCTTGCTAACTCTGGTACATTTACATGGATGTGCAAACTGACATGTTGATTAATGTACACTGTCGCTGGTAAATAAATGCTTAAATAAATAGAATAAATATAGGACATCCAGGTGATCGAGAGCTCCCTTGGCAGCCGACCTGTAGATTACGGGCTCTATCGTTGCATCGGCCTATGAACTGCGCTCAACGCCAGATGCAGCGCTGATCAGTCGGCATGGACCAGCGCACTTGATATTTTGGTATCGGCGCTACACGCAGCATTAAGCATTACAACCACGCCTTTTAAGCGTAAAATTATGCACTATCTGCTGATTGGGTAAGTGCAGTAAACAAATCACATGCTTCACACCCATAACCTACCCGGAATCCAGATTGCACATTAGACAAAATGCTATATACATCCAGAAAAACCTGTAAGCTGTTTACAAAAATACACAATTTAAACAATTGTACAGTAGCCTATTGTGCTGTGACTATGTGCTGCCACTGACATAAATGTCTCCTTCCTTGTAAACACGTCACATTCCTTCATTTGTTCAAGCCTCTCAGTATGATTGTAAAACAGAAGAGCCCAGTCTGTGATTCATAGCACTTGACCCCATAAAGTACTATGGAAATTGCATGTGTTTGCGTACATGTATATTATTTACCCGTGTGTGTGCTTGTTTATGTACGCTGTCAGGATTGTGTGTGTGTGTGTGTGTGTGTGTGTGTGTGCGTGTTTGTGTGTCTCTCTACCGGTGTGAACGTGTGTGACAATGCAGTGTAATTAGCCCCTGAACAGGCAGACAGGGCTTACACTGCGGGGCTGATGAGTTCCCTGGCACAGCGGCTACTCTGAGAAGTGCTAGATCAGCTACAGCTAGGGGAGGCAGCCTGCACCCATGGGGGGCCCCCACTGAAGACGGATGGTGCCAGGCAAGGGGAAGGTAAACTCAAATCAATGGGTGTCCACAGATGAGGCTAGAAGCTGAGGGCAAGTCAGTGTCTTGTGCTTGTGTGGCCTGTAGGGATGAGACAATAACCGGTATTAGATGCACTGTATAGTATATCGCAGTAAAAAAACAATAGTGTTATGAATTGTCCCTAATCTATACTCATCTTGAATTACTGTGACAGTGACTGGAATGACAGAAGCATGCATAGTTCTGTGATTAGTAGTAGGTGATGTGTTTATACTGCACTACGCCACTTTTGGTCGGACGATCGTAGGAAATCTACATGTAAAACTCAATGGGATTTATGATTTTCTAAGCGTAAATGCGTTTCTTTTTAAATGTCAGAAAATACTTCAAAAGTCATAAAAGTGGTCCTCACTTGTGAAGATTATCTTGCTGAACATGAACTTAATGTTCAGCAAGATTCATAAACGTTTGTTAACCACAGACATTATTTCATAACCTGACTCCGCCAGATGGGGGCGGCATTGTTCCACAAATTCACAATCCCTCCTTCATCTGACCTCCTCTCAAATCTTGAGTTTAACCTGCCCGTGCCCAGGCGACCCAATCAGCGTGAGCTATGGGGCGGGCTTTAGGCGAGACCGGGTGTGACGCCACCGAGAAGCGCCTGTGCCTTGTAGTTCTTTCACTATTCAACATGGCGGCGGCTACCGAGGCTAGCTCCAGTGGGCTGGTCAAACATTCTATTCAAAACAATAAGCTAACATAAACGTTAAACACTTGATCTTACAGTGAGTACGAAACCGTAACTGTATTGCTGTAACGTTATCAACTATGAACGTTAGTAAACAAGACGTTGTAGAATTTGGGGCGATAGCCTTCAGACCGTTGCTAGGCTGGGAGAACTTAGCAGCCATCAGCTAGCTTTAAGCAGGGCCGCGGGAAGTACGGGTGCTGCAGGTGCTGCAGCACCCCTAGTGGCGAGATGTTTTTTTTTCTCCCCCCAATTTTTTTTTTTTTTTTTTTTTTTTTTTTTTTTACAAATGTAATTAAAAATATTTTGCAGTGCACTATGTTCCTTTCTTGTTTGGGAATGTTTCGTGAAATGATTGCATTATTGATATACTGAAAATGTAGCCTATTTAAATATAATTATCAACAATAACAATCAAGGAAGTTACATGCTTGTTAGTCTCGCTAGCCAGCCTCTCTTCCCTTCCGTCAGAGAGTCTGGCGCCGCAGGTTTCCATTGTGGGATTGCGAAAAAAATGCTCTGTTTGGGTTAACCAATCATCCTCGTCTTGGGCGGTGCTTAGCGTTATTGCCCTTGGAAAATAGTTTCGGGGTGGAACTTGTGTCGGTGGAACATTTACACGGGAGGAGGAGAGCTCACAGGCATAAAGTCACTGTTAGACAGCAAATGTTCTAAACATATTCTCTAGATATCTTTACAACCATCCACCGAAAGTGCCGAGCAGGCCTTCTTTATTGCACAATCCAAATTTTCCTCAAAACATGCCATTTTCTGCGTGTAGCAACGAGTTAGCCTGTAGGTTTCTGCCGTTAGCTTTCTACGCTAGCTAGTTAGCGTTCGGCGGGAGCATTACAGCGACACACATGGGAGCGGAAGCCGCTCTGATTGACATGGTCGGAGCCAATGACAGAGCGTGACAGAGCTTGCAAGCGGGGGAGCGGATATCCTGCTGCCACCGAAACAGCTGCTCGAATGGGAGAGCAGCTTTAGAGCAGGGGAGGGCTGATCCCTGTTGCCTGTTTCCACGGCGCCAGACTCTCTGACGGAAGGGAAGAGAGGCTGGCTAGCGAGACTACATGCTTGTAGGCTAGAGAAGAAGAAGCGCGCATGCGCGCACATGTTGTGTTGAACCAACCAACAACCAATACGAATTGTTTAATCTGGCAATAAAGAAATGTGAACTTGACATGCTATTTTAATAGCCTACTCAAAAATGCACCTCCCACTATACAGCAAAGAGAGCAGTCAATGTTTCTTGATATAATCATTGCCATTCACATCAGAATAATTAGTCTAGTCATTAAGTTTGAGATAATATTTCTATCAGTCATGTATTCAGAGCAAATAGGGAGATATAGAGCATTATCATCATGATATATCTCCCTCTTTGCTCTGAATGAGTGAGAAAAGGAGAAAATACTGAATAATTACATCACAACAGTATCCTAATGTTAATTTAAAATCAGATATTCCTCTAAATATGGCAAAAAAATGTTTAAAAAAAAACGGGCCCCACCGAGAGTCCCTTCCTCTCAGCACCCCCTGCTTAAATTGACTTCCAGCGGCCCTGGCTGTAAGGCTAGTGAATGGCTAGCTGTTAGCCATTCATGCAAGAGTCACACACACAAACACAAAGCCCTTCTCTAAACATGTAATCTGTTAAACCATCATTTTTGTTCCAAATAGAAATAAATCATAACGTTAATCAAAATGCCACTGAAATATTAGCTAATCAACACAGAACTGCAAAGATCAGTTTATCTGATATTTTCCCCCGTATGACGCTTGCATAAATTATACTGTGAAGTGTGAATATAGCTCTCACAATCATATTGTAGTCCTTTATGTCTGATATTTTGGAGCTGTTACTCGAGAAATTGGTTTATCGATAGAACATAGCTTAAGATTTTGCACTTGTACTTTTGATAGGGGGTAAACAAACGGCATGGGAGCCAATACTAGGAATAAATAAACAACGAACCATTCTTCAAGTTTGAGATTATATCCAAATACATGCTGCATGGTGTACTTACTATACTAACCTATATGTGCCGAATTGTTAAAAGTATCACATTTCATTCAATGAATATAAACCTAAAGCTTTCATGAGATTTTTGGAGGCTGCTAAGGGTGTTTTTCCTCTTCTCTGTGCATACCTTGGTACCTTGACGTCCTCTGGGCTCCAGGCAGCTCCCTTTCGCAGATTCATCTGACATCAACATCTTTATGAATTTACATCATCTTATCATTTTATCCAATCGTGCCTCAAGACCAGCAGATTATGTAACAAGTAACAACAACACCACACGGCACCAACACCACACTCCGTTTAGTTTATTATCACAAAAGTAAGCAAATGACATTCTCCAGTCATGTGTAAACATCTACCATTCCACTGACAGATATGTTAAAATTCACCAGTCCTTAATGCTAAATAGTAGCGTTAAATCATTACCGTAAATTCCGGACCATAAGGCGCACCGGTGTATAAGCCGCAGCAGCAAAATTGACTGTTTTTTACATATATAAGCCGCACCGGACTATAAGCCGCGGGTGTTTTGATGTTTAATTACCATATGTAAGGGTTCGTGCACAGAGGGGATTGTCGGGAAAGAGATGGCTGTTTGGGGAAGCTCCCATTTATTAACATTTCAACAAAATAAATATAAAAAATAAAACAATAATAATAATAATAAAACAATCCTCAAAAGGATAAGGTAAGGTGCTGTAAACAAAATACCGGTAACTGTAAAACAATAATAAAACAATCCTCAAAAGGATAAGGTAAGGTGCTGTAAACAAAATAACTGTAAAACAATAATAAAACAATCCTCAAAAGGATAAGGTGCTGTCAACAATCAAACCAGGTAATCCTTGTCTTCATCTTTTAGGTGAAGGTGCAGCAAACGGCTGTAAACAGAGTCAAAGTAAAGTCACTAATCCTCGTCTTCCTCTTCTTCCTGCGTACTGAAACCACCAAAGTCCTCAACTTCAGTGTCGGAAACGAACAGGTTCAGGGTGGCTTCGTCAACCACTCTCCTCTCTCCTTCGTTGTCACTCTCAAAACCAACGAACTCCTCTTCGTCACTGTCGGTGTTGGAATCGAACAGCCTCTGAAGGCGCTCAGCTGTGGCGGCGTCATCATCACGCAGCAGTCCAGCCTTTCGGAACCCGTTGGTGATCGTGGATGTTTTCACACTCCTCCACGCTGTCAGGATCCACTGGCAAACTTGAGCGAAAGTTGCTTTTCGCATGCGACCAGTTTTGGTGAATGATTTATCGCCGCTCGTCATCCACGCCTCCCACTGAACGCGTAGTGCCACTTTGAACGCACGATTGACACTGATGTCAAGTGGCTGCAGATGCTTCGTTGTGCCCCCAGGAATCACAGCTGGAATTGAGTTTGTGCTCTTGATGGCTGCTTTCACGGAATCTGTTATATGAGCCCTCATGCTGTCGAGAACGAGCAAAGCTTTTTTTTGGCGAAAGAATCCTCCAGGGCGCTTGACGTAGCACTCAGCCAGCCACTCCTTCATGACACTCTCCATCATCCATCCTTTCTTGTTGACTTTGAGGCATATCCCACTGGGAATTTTTTCTTTCGGCATCGTGATCCGCTTAAAAATCACCATTGGCGGCAGCTTTACTCCAGATGCAGAGCAGGCCAGAACACAAGTGAAATTCGTTCTCTCGTGCCCAGTGGTTCTCAATGTGATCGACGATTCACCTTTCTTGTTAACAGTCCGAGTGAGTGGCAGGTCGAACGTCAAAGGCACTTCATCCATATTTATGATCTGCTCCGGTTCGATGGAATATTCCTTGATCTTCCTTTGTGTGAATTCGCCGAAGTTTGTGATTTTCTCCTGGTAGTCGGGAGGGAGTTGTTGGCACACAGTAGTTCTCGCCCGGACGGACAGTCCCTTTCGTCTCATGAATCGGAAGCACCAAGATGGGCCACCTCTTAAATGTTCAATTTTCATTTCGGTGGCGACTGTTTTGGCCTTCAGTCGGATCTGCACGGTGGAAACACCTCGGCCGTCTGCTCTCTGGGTCAACACCCAATCTTCAAGGGAATCTTCAAGTTCGGGCCATCTGCTTTTATGACCTCTGAAGGATTTTTTGGTCTTCTTGCACTGAGACAGTTCCTCCTGCTGCCCCTTCCAACGCCTCACCATTGACTCGTTGATGCCAAGGCTACGTGCTGCTGCTCGATTTCCGTCTTTTAATGCGAGATTGACTGCTTTCAACTTGAAAGCTGCGTCGTGTGAATTTCTGCGTATCTTCCCCATGGTGAGTGAGAGAGAGTTACCGGTAGTGCACGACCGTTTGCTGCTACTGCTCCTCTTGTTGTGATTCCGGTCTGCTACTATAATGAACTTTGAACCGGTAGGAGTAACCGGTTGATTTCCGCCAAATGATGTCAAGTCAAGTCAAATTTTATTTATATAGCACCTTTCATACACAAAGGCAATTCAAGGTGCTTTACAAAAAAATAATCGAAAAAACAAGCAGCAAAGCAATGCACATAAAATAACCTGTAAAATCCATCGATTTTGGAGGTCACCGAGTGGCCGTTTGCTTACCGTAATTACCATATGTAAGGGTTCATGCACAGAGGGGATTGTCGGGAAAGAGATGGCTGTTTGAGGAAGCTCCCATTTACCGTATTAACATTTCAACAAAACAACATAACACAACACCACCTTTGTTTTTTTTTACAGTGCACACAGTGTCCGCGGTGTGGTGAAAAGAGGGCAAGAGAGGAAATTAAAACAGAAGTGGATTTACAGTTAGAAAGAGTGCTAAAGAAGAGAGTTGTTTATTTTTTTTATTTTTATTTTCTGCTTACCGTAATTACCATATGTAAGGGTTCATGCACAGAGGGGATTGTCGGGAAAGAGATGGCTGTTTGAGGAAGCTCCCATTTACCGTATTAACATTTCAACAAAACAACATAACACAACACCACCTTTGTTTTTTTTTTACAGTGCACACAGTGTCCGCGGTGTGGTGAAAAGAGGGCAAGAGAGGAAATTAAAACAGAAGTGGATTTATAGTTAGAAAGAGTGCTAAAGAAGAGAGATTTTTATTTTTATTTTTTCATTTTTTCTGAAAAAATCCATAGATAAGCCGCACCGTTATATAAGCCGCAGGGCCAAAAAACGGGGAAAAAGCCGCGGCTTATAGTCCGGAATTTACGGTATATTGTATCAAAGCATTTGGCTGATGTTGCCATGATCATAGAGGCTAGAGAGTGTTGTGTCTCCATGACGTTAGCCGTCCAGGGTGCGTGCCACTTGGTGTCATATCGTGTCATCAGTTCCCTGAAGAAACGAACAACGATATGTGTTAGTAATTAATCACTGTTAACGTTAACATTAATCATCAATCATCAGACGTAGCACCCCAACCTCCAGGCAGCCACCACCCATGCCAAGAGCCCCCCTCCCGGCCACAGGCACCCAGCACAGCCACCTCCAGGCAGCCACCACCCACGCCAAGAGCCCCTCGCATGGGCAGTGGCTGCCCTGGGCGTCCACGGCCGGGAGAGGGGCCCCCAGCACTGGCAGCGGCCGCCCGGAGGCCGGGGCGGCTGCTAGCTAGTTGTGGATTGCTGGTGCCAAGCTAACTTGCAAATGTTGCTAACGTTAGCGTAACATCAGTTAATCCAATCCGTTACATTTAACGTGCAAAATGGCCTACCTGCACTTCATTCTCAGTCAGACATCTGCAGTTATTCTTCTTTCTTTTGGCAAATTGAATAGTCAATGTTTGCACCCAATATTCACCTTACAAAAACAGCAAAAATCTGCAACCTCCATGCTAACTATTTAGCTCTTAACATTAAATTGTAGTCCTAGCTGTTTACAATTCTCTCCAGGCGCTGCCGCTGCTACGTCATGAAGGCAAGTCGATCTGATTGGTTGGCGTTGGCACGCCCAGACGGTGACAGACAGACGGTCCATCCAATCCTAGCTTGAAAAAAGTGACCGCCCTCTTCAGCAGTTTTGCTTGGCCAACCCCAGATGGATGTCAGGTTGTGAAACAAATGTGAACCAACCTACATCCATCTGGCAGCGTCAGGTTACTTATTTCATGCATTTAACCGAAATTCCCATACAAAAATCCCATTGACTTTTACACGTAGGAACCAGGAAGTGCACGGACTTCTGCAGAAGTCTAAAAAAATACGTCCTCCCAGCAGAAGTAGCCTACCAAAAACTGCAGTTCCTTGAGGCTGGCTCTAAGTCTAAAGTGAGTATTTCCCATTCACCCCCATGTTAAAATGCCAGACTTTACAGCAGAAATAAACATATTTACACAGACTGGTTTAAAAAAACAGGTTTGGTATCACCTTTCATGACAAATGTATGGGGGGTTAATTTTTGTTTAGAGTAAAATGGACGATAAAAAAAGACTGTTTTGGGCATGATTGACAGGTCACCTGTCAAGTTATCCTGCAGCTCGTCAGTCACGGACCAGTAGCAGGTGGCACTGCAGTTCTGAGAAACCCGCTCTCGTCCAAATATGGCTAAAAATACATCACTTCTGGCTCCAAATTGTGTGACGTCACAGTGTGACACACTCACTATGTCCATCTCTTTTACAGTCTATAAATACAACAGATGTTGACATCACCTGGCACCAAAGACTAGCCAATAGCAGATGGCCGGTTCATTCCCCTTCTGTTCAACATCATGTGTTGAAACAGATTTGGGGTTGGGTTTTAGTTGTTAATACTGTAATTATTAATAATAATAATTGGCTATATTGAGATTATTTTGCCCAAGATAATGGTACTGTACTATGCAATTTTAATGTGGGCACAGGCCTAGTCAGCTGCGATTTGTTTATGTATGTGTGCATGCGGCACACGTGTTCATGTCTGTGCGTGTGTGTCAGTGCACATCTGTGTGACCTGTGTATTTTATTGACTAGTCTACCTATCAATGCAGTCCCGATAAACAAGCCTTTATTTGACTTGAGCCGCGCCATCCTGTGCGTCGCCAATCTCAGAACAAACAAACACAGCTTAAGCTAGCCACCATTCTTCTGAGAAAATCACAAGTCTTTGAGAAATGCAGCAACTCCCCCTAACAAACTTTACATGTCCTCACACCGCTGGTATCATTCTGCACATTTTAATGCCCCATCCCTCCATCTCCGCCCATCTTTAAATAACCACGTGTTTTCTTGGTGACGGAGCATTCCTGTGAAAAAGCCAAGAACAGTCCTAGCACTAGCTAATTAGCACCTGTACCTCTCTCACACATCATGAACTGTGAGACACACCAGAGAGAGATCAGCCAACTGGGAAGGTGTGAGAGCTGCGTAGATATGGAAATGAAGGCTTTAATTATGGATAAATACATTATCAGATCAAGGCTAAGGTTTTCTCTCCTTGTATCTGTTGTGTTTGGAGACGGGCTGGTACCAGGGGGACACGGCGGACCCCTGTGCGCTCCTGTGTCAGCATCGGTTTTGCTGTAGTCTTGAAACTGGCATGCTGAAATAGACTGATGTTTAATTGGAAGCCATCTTTTGTGTCTTTCGACTGGACAAGAAGTTAAATATGCTTCCGTTTTGCTTAGCTACACCCGCATCCATTATTCAGCGTTATTGTATAGACAGTTCTTGATGCTTCCCCCATAATAAGATGTGATAAAGATGGTATCGATAAACTCTGGAGTGTTTGGCTTGATGTTAAATTATCCTGTCAGTGGATCTCCCTGCCTCTTGGTGTCTCGCCTTCCTTGTATTTGTCTTCTCTGCTTCGCCCCCGCATCCCCCCTCCCAATCTATTTTCTCCTCGTATGAGATGATTGTGCAACGCAGACAGTTGCTTGGAAACCTTTTGCAGCATGTTAGGCAGTGTAAATACCAGACGTCTCCACTCGGCCTCGCTTTCACCTGCTGAAACGATAGGACGGGTCCCTTGTTGTGAGTGTTTGCTTTATAGGATAGCCTACTACTATTTCTTTACACTGCCAATAAGGCATTTCACATGACATTTGGACTAGGTCTCTGCTGGGGTTTGCGTTGTCCTTTCCCTTGTTATATATGTTTTCCTGTTGAGATCATGAGAATTAAGAAATACCATTTCAGCACAGTGATCCTCATCATCATAACCATTGTGAAAGTTCGACATCTATCTGTCACATCACTGTCAGAGGCTCCTCCCTTACCTAAGTTACCTTCTCAAGAACTGTAATCAGCGTTCCCACACCTTCCTAAACATGACTTTTCAAGGGTTTTCCAGGCCCAATTCCCTCAAATTCAAGGACCCAACACGGCATAGTTTGAGACACGGATGAAGGTTCATTACTGTTACAACACTGAGAATGTTTATAATGAGAACTAGCAGCTTTACAGAAGCTCACAGACAACAATTAAAAAGAGAGATGCTTGAATGTGTGAAGACTTCTCAACTGTGCTGCGACACTAAAGCCCCAAACGCACAGGGAGCGTCAGACACTCGCGTTTTGAACTCCAACCATTGTTTTAAATGGCAGAACACACACCAAGAACGTTCTGACGTGCGTCAAACTGCCTTGACGCCCGTACTCCGACCCTGTTTTGATTTTGGAGCGTCAAATGAGGTTCCAGCAGCGACCAAAGCGCTCTGAGGTCTCCCCCCCCTCCCTCTCTGCCCACTTTCATCCCCGTCCCTGTCTCGATATACTCCGAGAGTCCTCAAACAAATCTCACGGCAGTTTAAATACAGCAGGCATTAATAGGCTACACTATAGCAAGACTACAACGTGAGAATAATGTTCTAAACACATGATCGGCTAGCAAAACATAGCCTATCCCTGGATGTCATGAAGAGATTAGAATAACTTTGGACAGAATGATTGCGTAATTTCCCCCCGCAGCGCTGCCTTTTTTCTCTCCTCCTCTGCACGGCAGACAGGTAGGATGAACAGCCTCTATCCCAAACTTGCCCAGAATGACGTGCCGAACAAAATAGGCTATATTTCCCGCTGCAAAGTCAATCTCTGAGAAGAATACTAGAGAAATAAATGCATTCACAACATATAATTTGATCCAGAGGAGATAATTGTAGCCTATTCTGTAGCCTACCTTTCCTCTGCAGTAGGCAGCAGCACTTTGCTCCAAACCGCCCAGAGCCTCTCCCCCATGTTTAGAAAGTGATTAAGCGGTTTATTGAGTCATGTCTAGCAGGGTAACTGCGGCGGATAGTCGGACCTGATTCAACAGTTATAATCCGCAGTTCATGTTTAGAAGAGGCTTATGACAGGGGCTCAAAACTGCGGTATAACAACTTTTTTTTTAATCGGTCAATTGTGCCTGATTACATATAAATTAGTGGCCTTTCCCCCAAAATACTGATGGTTCTGTCATTCTGTGGTGTATAGGGCGAATCAGCGTGACGTCACTTGCCACCCAGAAATACGGAACCCCACGGCAGTTAATGAGTTGTGCCAAACAAACGTTAATATCTCAAAAACTATACATCACATCGCTTATATTTTGACATTCTGAGTGAGAGCAGAATTAGCTCAAGAGTTTGATGTATAATATATGCATGTCGTGTTAAAGTTGTGTGAACTGTCGCAGTTTTTAGAATGTAAACAGAGTTAGCCGGCTAGAGTCAGACACACAAGCCTGATGATGAGCCTGAATCTGATGCTTGCAGTGTGCTATGCGGGCAGAAATTGTCGCTCCCTGTGCGTTTCGGGCTTTTTAAGTAAAAAAATCAAAAGAACTTCCATTTCTTTTCTTGCACAAAATATAGAAATTCGAGCACTTTCAACGACCCATGTCTATTTATGTCTATTTTCAAAAACCTTCAAGGCCTTTATTTTTTCTCAAATTCCCACTTCCCACAATTCTCCAACTTTCAAGGATTTCAAGGACCTGTGGGATGCCCATGTAATAAGTCAGCTGACAGCATCCTCTTTACATCTCCAATCGGAAAGCAAATGAGAACAGCTGCCATACTGTGAAAACAGGCTGACCAAGATCAATATGCGGGCTCCATACAGGGAAATGCAAGAGTGCTTTAAATTTAAACAGGCAAGAAAAAACTAATAGAGCCAATTGCCTTGCCTCTGTGGAATGATCCTGTAGGGAGCGGGGAGTAAAAAAGACTAATTAAACCAGTAAATTCTCCCCAGGCCTCAGCCGTCCGCCATTGCACTGCCGGCCATGCAGCACCACTTGTGTGGTTCAACCCCAAAGAACCCCCCCCCCCCCTTCCCCTTCAGTCCCCTCCCACCCACAGTAATACTTTACTGGATTAGCACCTTAGCACCTAGCTGCGACAGCGGAGGTCCAGAAAAAAAAACTTTACGGAGCACTTCCTCGCTTTGTCAATAAAGTTGCAGTGCAGTACACTTGTTTTTGCAAAGTGACGATAACAGCTGGGGTGCTTAGTGAAATAGTCTTTACAGTCTTTAACACTGTATGGTGCTGGGGTCCTCAGTGGAATAGTCTTTACAGTCTTTAACACTGTATGGTGTTTGCATTGTTCTCAGTCTGTCTGTGGCCTGCTGAGCGTGCTGCATAATGTGATAGTGAGAGACATCACTCTATAACAAGGCACCAGAGTGTCGAGGACTGGATCGCTGCACTGTTGGATGTATGGAGATAAGTTTACTTGATAACAGCAACAGATCCTGGCTTATCTGGCTTTTATGGCTAATGATAACTGCACTCATAGTTTTTTGTATTATTTAGAAGAGTTAGAGGGTTTTGAGAGGGAGATGCAAGGTTTTATGCAGTGGTGCTCTGATCATTTTCTTGAGGTCAACGTTAAGAAAACCAAAGAGATGGTCATAGATTTTAGTAAGAAAAGATAATAGCTCCTCCCTCCAAGATTAATGGACAATTAGTCGAACAGGTCTCTACTTATAAATATCTGGTGTTGAAATTGACAACTGTTTAAAATTCAATGAATCTGATCCAAGAAACTACAAGAGGTTGTTTTTTCTGCGGAAATGGAATCACTTTAGAGTAGACCGTCATATTCTGCAGTTGTTTTACAAAGCCATCCTGCAGAGCGTTCTGTCCTTCGGCCTGATCTGCATCTTAGTGCACGTTCACACCATACGCCAATCCCACGCTGAAGCCACGCAGTTTACATTTCGGCGTCCTTGTTAACAGGCGAGTCAGTTCACACCAGCCGCACCAGCTAAAGCTACGCTGAACCGATAGTTTCAGCTTCTGTCCTATTTTCCAAGCAGCCGACATCCCAGGCATGAAGTCAGTGCAAGTTGTGAGGGGGAGGGGGGGGGGGGGGCAGCTTCAAGCCAAGTGCTGAGGAAAAGAGAGTGTTTCTGTGTGACCGGTTTAGCGTGAGCTCAGCTTCAGCATGGCTTTGGCGCATGGTTGAACATAAACATAAATAATATGGACATAGCTATCCCATTCAATTTCTTCTCCCTGGCGGAGTTCAAACGTTGGCCATCACCATCTTGATTTTTCATCAGCAGAGTGGGAGGGAATGGGTTGAGTCCTTCCGCACCTCACGTGAGATGGGAGTTTCCCAGAGCCGCAGCTCCACCTGCTATTGGTCCCTGATCGGCAAGCTGCGCGATCACTGGACAGGCAATCTGTCAATCACCCCCTTTTCTATCATCTATTTTACTCCAAACGGCTGAGTTATATAAAAATGTACCCCCCTACAGTTGTTATGAAAAGGTGAAATTAGCTATATAGACCAAAACCGTGTTTCGCCCATAACTGGAAAGATGTTTAATTCTGTTACAAAGTCAGGCATTTTAACATGGGGAGATCTGCTTACTGCCCCCGAGCCCAAGTGGCCATTCAAGGAATTACAGCTTAAACAAAGATTTCCGCATCTTCCTGGGAAAGGGGGTGGGCTTGCCCACTGAGTGTGAACAAAGTGTTACAAAGCCGGCCTGCAGAGCATTCTGTCCTTCGGCCTGATCTGCACCTTTGCTAACATGCGTGTCCAAGATCATGCCAAACTGCAGCGCATGATCAAGACAGCAAGTGGGGTCATTGGGGTTGATCAGGTGTCTGCAGCACAGCTGTACAACAACCTTATTGTTAAAGATTGAGTGTGTTTACATGCACACAATAAACAGATAACTGAGAATAATCAGGTAACTGGCAATAATCTGATTTCCGTGTTTACATGCACTTAGTAAATAGCGGGAACTCACCTCAAAGTCTGAGTGGACAGTTGACTGCAATGAATAAACCTGATGATTCAGCAGAAACCTAGGTGTGTTTATCGGTTTTGTCATAAACTGATAACGGCCTTTATCCGGTAAAGGATGCTGTTTACATGACCACTTGATAATCAGGTTACTCTAGAAATCCGATAATAAACAGTTTATTAGTGCGCATGTAAATGCACATGACTCTACCCATCATCTCCACCTGAAATTCCACATGAGCAGCAGGTCAAACAGCAGAATCCTGCAGCAGAAAATTAGAACAAGGTACAGCAAATAATTTGTGCCTACGGCAATTAGAGCACTAAACAAGAGAGCAGCTGGGGAATTTCCAATTCTGACTGTATATACTTACAGTACTTACTGTAGATTGTACTGTATTTTGTATTTTGATCATATTTTGTATCTTGACTGTAACCTATTATGATGCAATTTTATACTGTTGGCACTGCCTGATGTGTGTGTGTGGGTAGGCGTGTGTGCATGCGCACGCACGTGTATAGTATGTACTGTAATTAACACATGTATGACCATGATGACCACAGAGGAAACGTAAGCATTTTGAATGATGAATGAACTGCGACCCTCATAATATGAGGGGTCGAGCCCCCGTGTTACCTCCAGCTTGATCAGGCGTCCATACAGGCAAAATTGGCCGTGTCTCCGGGTGGGAAGCCGGATTAAGGGTATGTGTCCTAGTTGCTGCACTAGTGCCTCCTCTGGTCATTCAGGGTGCCTATTCGGGGGGGGGAGAGGAACTGGTGGGAATAGTGTGATCCTCCCACGTGCTATGTCCTGCCGGTGAAACTCCTCGCTGTCAGGTGAAAAGAAGTGACTGGTGACTGCACATATTGGAGGAAGCATGTGCTAGTACGGCTCTCCCTAGATCGGCAGAGGGGGTCATGCAACGACCGGGACAGTAAGGGGAATTGGCCAAGTACATTAGGGATGAAAATGGGAGAAAAATCTTGGGAAAAAAGTAATTAGTGGTGACGTCATCATGTACCAGGAGGCATAAATAAACATTCAATGAAGCCATCACAGACTTTTGAACAATCCCGCCCCCCCCACCCTTCCTGCCTCCGCTCCCTAACTGATATCCCATTGGTTTACACCAGAGCAATCCATGGAGGTCCAAAATGCGTCACTCATTAGCCAGGAAGGGGGCTCGCACTATGTTTGAATGCATAAAATAAAGCTGATAATATACAATTTGATTATTTAAATGTCTGACCCTTTCAAAGTACATCACAAACGGTCCATTTTGCTGCATGATTGATTGATTGATATTTTTATTTAAGTGTCATGCACCTGGGTGCAGGGCTTACAAGACACTATGTCATATTTACAGTACAATCGCCAAGATGGCCACATAACAAATCATAATATACCTTTGTACAGAATCAAGAAAAGAAAAAAAAAGAAAGGGCATTTCCCTGAGACATTCACTTTCCAGAAACAATTATACTGGGTACAATGTTCCCTGTCTTAGTCGCCAGGCATTTTCTATAAATCTGGCTAAAATAAAAGTTTCCTTATCAAAAAGCCAACTCAACATATGGAACACATGTATATCTACCTACCTCAATTGCCAGTGGTAGGGTACCGCTTCTTAACTGAGCACATAGGGACCTCTGTCCTCTTTTTAGATTTGACATTATATATGGTTCAGTAAAATAATCTTCTTTAATTTGGACATAATTTCTGAGCTTTGGTTTCTTCCAGATCTCCTCCATCCATTGTTCCTTTTGGATCTGAAACAGTTGTTGTTTGACTGTACTTACATTACACTGTAGATTATTCATAAAAATCATATGTAAATCACAAAATGAAAATATTGCAGATACCTCTCTTGACCAAGGATAAGTGTGTGCTCTGTCCCAATTAAAGATCTTTTTGGTCACCCTATCCTCTGGCAACTGGACAAGGCGGTTCCACAAACGAGCCATTTCACCTCTCTGCTGCAACCATTTCACCACCTGCTGCAACTCAACAGCACTGCTTAATCTAGAACCTTACTTCCGGCGGAGCGGCAAGGCTGTGACATGGTCCAACCTGCCCAGACTGACAGGGACAAGCCCTGTCCAGACTGACAGAGACAAGACCTGACCAGACTGACAGAGACAAGACCTGACCAGACTGACAGGGACAAGACCTGACCAGACTGACAGGGACAAGACCTGACCAGACTGACAGAGACAAGACCTGACCAGACTGACAGAGACAAGACCTGACCAGACTGACAGGGACAAGACCTGACCAGACTGACAGGGACAAGACCTGACCAGACTGACAGAGACAAGACCTGCCCAGACTGACAGAGACAAGACCTGCCCAGACTGACAGAGAAAAGACCTGCCCAGCCTGACAGAGACAAGACCTGACCAGACTGACAGGGACAAGACCTGACCAGACTGACAGAGGCAAGACCTGCCCAGACTGACAGAGACAAGACCTGACCAGACTGACAGAGACAAGACCTGCCCAGACTGATAGAGACAAGACCTGACCAGACTGACAGGGACAAGACCTGACCAGACTGACAGAGACAAGACCTGACCAGACTGACAGAGACAAGATCTGACCAGACTGACAGGGACAAGACCTGGCCAGACTGACAGAGACAAGACCTGACCAGACTGACAGAGACAAGACCTGCCCAGACTGACAGAGACAAGACCTGCCCAGACTGACAATAGCTGTGTTTCCATTACAGTTTTTCGCAAAAGAATTGCGATATTTCTACAACTTCGACAATGTACAATTGCGACTTGTAGGCGTTTCCATTGAAGTTGCGTTTGAGTGATTCCCCGTTGCAGCAGCTGCCACAGTGATTACGCACGGGGATCTGCCCCATATCCCGTCCCCTGCATGCTCAAATCCAACCAATGGTCAATGGAAATCCCAACATGAAGTTACAATGCATATAAACGAGCCTGATTATCAATTCAAAAGAAAATGAGTCGCAAAATGTTGCTGGCTGCGTGAATGCAGTCAGCGCGACAGGCAGAGGAAAAAAGGTAGCCTAATAGCCTACAACTGGTCCGATTTAGAGATGGAGGGGGGAAAAGGCTGATTTGGTTCTATAATTGCACCTGAAACGTGTGCAATGTATTAGCCTACTCACAGTCACTGTATTCACTTCAGACAGCACCACCGCACCAGTGTGTGCTTTTCATCCTCTCATCTCGCCGCTGTGCCAAATGCGCGCACACAGGCAGCCTGCTGTCACCATGGACCGATTTCTGCCATTAAACATTATCTAATTTGCCCGGCTACGCTTTTGCACAACACTCGTCTTTCTGCTAGGTAGCGTTGCTTCAAAGTTTTCCACTTGCTGCGGAGGTTTTGACACGGCTATCGAACCTTACTTACCAAACTTATTTTCCGCTCCTTTTCCAAGGGATAATATGGGTCACATGACGTGCAAATGCGAAAAATGTGTTTCCATTACACTTTTGCGATAAACTGCTATATCGACACGTCTGAAAAACCACCTCATGAGAGCGAAAAAACTTTTTGCGATATTTGGGAGGTTTTTCGAAATTCACGTGTTTCCATTACCCAATTTCTATTGCGATATTTAGATTTTGCGCATTTCTGAGGGTAATGGAAACACAACTAGAGACAAGACCTGACCAGACTGACAGAGACAAGACCTGACCAGACTGACAGAGACAAGACCTGACCAGACTGACAGAGGCTAGACCTGCCCAGACTGACAGAGGCAAGACCTGCCCAGACTGACAGAGACAAGACCTGCCCAGACTGACAGAGACAAGACCTGACCAGACTGACAGAGACAAGACCTGCCCAGACTGACAGAGACAAGACCTGCCCAGACTGACAGGGACAAGACCTGACCAGACTGACAGAGACAAGACCTGACCAGACTGACAGAGACAAGACCTGCCCAGACTGACAGAGACAAGACCTGCCCAGACTGACAGGGACAAGACCTGACCAGACTGACAGAGACAAGACCTGACCAGACTGACAGAGACAAGACCTGCCCAGACTGACAGAGACAAGACCTGCCCAGACTGACAGGGACAAGAAAGCTTTCAAAGTGTTCTTTCAGTCAGCTGTGTGCCTGCCATGCTCTCCCATGAGCAAGATATGTGAACGTACACGTCCGAGTGTATCCTGGCCATAACGTCCAATCCTAACCAGCAAAGTTCTTCTCCACAGTAAGAAGACCAGGGAGTCCAAGGTTGCTGCTGATCTAATTAAGCCACTAATTGGCTGTGATTAGATAGAGAGCCTCAGCGTAGAAACGAAACAACAACATGGCTTGATTTGGTCACGCCAGTCAAGGGGGACGAACGCTGACGCAACGCAGCTGTTTGGGGAGCGTCAGTGAAAGCGAGGTCGGTGTACATAGTGTAACGCTTGCCTTCACCATCGTTCTGTTCATTACGTCTGGTGTCTGACTCTCCAAACAAACCCATTTAATAATCAAGTTAATAAATGTTTAATAAACACTCTTGAATGCTGCCTAGGCACTTTCAGCTGCTGGGAAAGGCAGTACTGCCCATCTACTAGTCTCTTAGAACTAGTCTCGCTAGCCAGCCTCTCTTCCTTTCTGTCAGAGAGTCTGGCGTTGCAGGTTTCCATTGTGGGATTGCGAAAAAAATGCTCTGTTTGGGTTAACCAATCAGCTTCGTCTTGGGCGGTGCTTAACGTTAGTGCCCTTGGAAAATAGTTTCGGGGTGGAACTTGTGTCGGCGGAACATTTAGACGGGAGGAGAGCGCACAGGCATAAAAACAGACTGTTAGACTGTTAGACAGCAAATGTTCTAAACATATTCTCTGGATATCTTTACAACCATCCACCGAAAGTGCCGAGCAGGCCTTCTTTATTGCACAATCCATATCTTCTTCAAAACTTGCCATTTTCAGCATGTAGCAACGAGTTAGCCCATAGATTTCTGCCGTTAGCTTTCTACGCTAGCTAGTTAGCGTTGTTCGGCGGCCGGGAGCATTACAGCCTCTATGATTACAGCGACACACATGCCATGGGAGCGGAAGCCGCTCTGATTGACATATGGTCGGAGCCAATGACAGAGCGTGACAGAGCTTGCAAGCGGGGGAGCGGATATCCTGCTGCCACCGAAACAGCCGCTCGAATGGGAGAGCAGCTTTAGAGCAGGGGCGGGCTGATCCCCGTGCCTGTTTCCGCGACGCCAGACTCTCTGACAGAAAGGAAGAGAGGCTGGCTAGCGAGACTACTTAGAACAGACGAGTTGGCTTCCGCAATTTTCAAATGCTTCCGCCATACCGTCTGTACTTCATGGGGGAGAATCATGCACCAACCGGAATGGGAAGTAGAAAGGCGGGTTTTCCGCTCATTAGTCCAATCAGAATCGCAGAAAGGCGGGTCTTCCGCTCATTAGTCCAATCAGAATCCAATATGCCGCATTTTTCGTGGCACACGTGTCGTGATTGGTCGGATTCCGTCGAACTTCTTTCCTGTCTAAAGGTTTTTTCCCAACTTGTGTCATTAAACCTACATGTCTTTAACTCAAACTCAATACAAAACCTTTTCAATCAAAAAGAGCCATTCCATATGAATAATAATACAAATGATGGATCGTGTGCAATCCTAAATCAATGTCCGTTTCACTTGAATTTCTATTTTGAGTCTCACCCTGGTTTGCTGGTTCCTTGTTTTTGGCACGCTGCATACAGTGGCAGTGATGAATTGAAGCAATATGATTTTTCATTTGGGCTGCTTTGGTTTTGCTCCTTTGACGCGTGTCTCCACAGCCTTTTGTCTTCTTATGCAGCCGCATCATGTGGCTGATGGTCATATTATGCACGGTGGCTGGCTTTTTTATGATGTCGCACATGGGTACCTCTGCCAGGATGTCGGCAGTAAGACAGCTCGGTTGTTTTTCAGGTTGTTTGTTCTGCTTGCTTTATGTCCTCATTTTAGGGAGAGAGCTGCTGAATCTTGAATAATGGTCCTTCCATTCTCACATCAAGAGGGAATGATAGAAGCCGGCTAACATTTACCCCCCCCCCCCCCCCCCCCCCACACACACACACACACACACACACACACACAAACACACACACACACACACACACACACACACATACACACAAACACACACACACGTGTTGCATCTAATCGCCTGTTGTCTCTCTTTGGTCCTTGTTTAGAATCACAGTGCACACTGTGTGGTGAACCAGAAGGTGAGTGGGCCTCTCCGTTCCTCCAAAGTTTTAGTCGTCGTCATCCGCCAGCTTGTTGTGCTGTGTGTGTGTGTGTGTGTGTGTGTGTGTGTGTGTGTGTGGGGAGGGGAGGGGGGGGCTTTGCTGCACACACACTGTTCTTCCGTCTTCATCTCAGCATAGGTTTCATTCCTAAAAAAAGACAAATGTCATTGTACCACGCACATAAAGGCAGAGGCCTCCTGCTTTTGATTTCATGACACTTCCCACACTGCGAAGCATTCAGACAACAGCTCTGCATTTATAAACCATCACGATGCACTGCATGATGGGGAGGGCAGATTAAATGATGTTTTTGCAGGGGGCGGCCATCTTTATGCACCTGCTCCATTAGGTAAATCTTACTGAATTGATTGGATTGATTGACAGCATGAAGGACATGTTCAGAGTGCAGCCTAACAAGACTTGCTATGGCTTCACATCACATGAAATGCTGGGATGGCTACACAATTGTCCACATGTGGATTATCCACGTGTGTGTGTGTGTGTGTGTGTGTGTGTGTGTGTGTGTGTGTGTGTGTGTGTGTGTGTGTGTGTGTGTGTGTGGCACATGATAACATTGAATGGCTGAAAGCTGCTTAGCCCTTTGGCTTGGTTCTGTACTCGCTGCTCTTCTCATGCTCCTGACACCACCTCCAAGTGGAAAGCATTCCCACAAGCCTCTCTCCATCTCCTTCCTCATCCAAACATCCCTCTCTCTGCATGGATTATGGTTTTCGAGGGGTGATCGCTTTTGGCTTCTCCGTCCATCTCAGTCAGTAGCTGTGGCTGTTCGCCATCTTATAGAAATCTCATGCACAACAGATGACCAGGTGTCACCTGTGAAGGTAATCCATGGCTCAACTGACTAAAGCACACGTTTGTCCCTGCCGATATTCACTGAGGCCCTGAGAGACGTCGATTCAGATATAAACACATCCAGTGGCAGGCTCAGTGACAAATATGCTGTGTCCCCCCTAAGACTTCACCTTGTCCGGGAGTCGGCCATGTGCCTCTCGGGCCAATAAGCATTATTCCATGCCTCAAAAATCAATGGTGCTCTCTGCTTTTCCTGATTGGATTAAGACGTAATCAAATTGAGCGCGATAACTGTGCTGTGCCTGTGACCTTCCCACAGAGACCGGGGGAGGGGGGGCGGGGGTAGGAAAGGCCTGAGGGAGTGTGTGTGTGTGTGTGTGTGTGTGTGTGTGTGTACAGTATTGTGCATGTGAAAGTGTGTGTAGCTGGGCAGAAGGGAGCTCCCCAGGCTCCTCCATGTTGTTGCTTGGTGCTGCAGAGGGCATCGGGGCCACAGAGCTGCAGGGAGAAAGATGATGTCCCTGTACCTTCTGCTGGCCTCCAGAGAGAGAGCGAGGGAGAGAGGGAGAGAGAGAGAGAGAGGGAGGGAGGGAGAGAGACAGAGCACTTGTGTATGTTGTACTGGTCTGCTTGTGTAAGAGAGTAAGTAGAGAGAGATAGAAACGTGTGTGTGTGTGTGTGTGTGTGTGTGTGTCTGTCTGTCTGTCTGTCTGTCTGTCTGTCTGTCTGTCTGTCTGTGTGTGTGTGTGTGTGTGTGTGTGTGTGTGTGTGTGTGTGTGTGTGTATGTGATAAGAGTGTCAGAGAAGGCTAGAGAGGCATTTCCAAGGCCGATGGAGTCTTATTGCCCGCAGGTATTCCCTGACCTGACAGAAAGAGAGGGGGGAGAGAGAGGGAGAGAGAGAGAGACGTGCAAACAACATGCACATCTTATCTTCTGGGGTCTCATCTATCAATCCTGGCGTAGAATCCCTACTAAAACCATGACTAACCTGTCCAGTGACTAACTACTCGATCCAATCCGTGTTTCACCACCCAGTATCGTCTTGTAAAGGTAGCCCACACAGACGTATAGATGTAAAAAACAACAACAACAAAACCTTTTAGAAGTAAACAAGACAATTTATGCAAATCATCTACGCAAACCCTGACCCATCTTTAAGTCCAGCGCCCCCAGTTGCTTAGTGGCGAAGAGAAGTCACTGAGAAGTGCACACATACTGTATACGCACCTTATCCCACACAAATTATTTCCAATGCCGAAATGACCGCCGTCCAACTGAAGTGGCGGTCTCCCTTTGTTGTGACAAGCAGAGATAATCGTTGGCAACTTATTTGCAGTGAATGCGTTTGGAAAAGATATGTAGGCCTAACCTATCATAATGGGCCTGTATTTCATTGTAACTTGTTGTAACTTTCGTTACAACTCTAGCTACAGACTAATATAGCCTAATACAAGGCCGTAATGGCAATATATGTTGAGAATGACAAATCCACCCCAATATTTAAGCCTGATAAAATGTGCCCCCCCCAATAAATTTATGTAAAAAAAATGAGAAAACTGAGATTTACTGCGCGATACAGCTGCTTGTGGTCTATTGGCGTTGCCGCGAAGCCAGCACTCCTAGGGGAGAGCAGAGCAAGGAACTAACCATTCTACACTAACACAACACGGACATTGATGTGGTGGGTATATATACCACTCTCATACCATGTGTGTAGGCCTATCACTTACGAGTGAGTCATAGTCTATTTTTTATTTGTCTTTATTGAATGTTTCGAACCGGCATGTTTAACTAAGAATAGGCTAATGATTATTTCCACCCACCACTCATTTAATTTGGTTACTTTCATGTCAAAAAATGTAGCAATGTAACATTGCTACATTAGCATTTGAGCTAAACGAGCTATCAAAGCCAACCAAAACCTAATCCAATGTCGTCAGTTTAGCAGTATGCTCATCCTTCTCTTTTCCCATTCCTCTTTGAGCACTGCAATCTGGGCTTGAAACCCTGATGTCATCTGCTATTAGCTTATGTGTTTACTTTTGCTACTACACCAACATCAGGACATCCAAGCAAGTTCTGACAAAGAGCAATGCCATTGGACCACATTGGACAAGCACATTTGCATATTTCCCCCAGCATGCCTTGTTCCTTCCAAACTTTTGACATGAAAGTAACCAGATTAAATGAGTGGTGGGTGGAAATAATCATTAGCCTATTCTTAGTTAAACATGCAGTTTAGAAACATTCAATAAAGACAAATAAAAATAGACTATGACTCGACACCCTAAGTGATACACACATGGTATGAGAGTGGTATATATACCCACCACATCAATCTCCGTGTTAGTGTAGAATGGTTAGTTCATTGCTCTGCTTTCCCCTAGGAGCACAGATGCAGCCACTAGATCACAGTACATCTCTGTTTTCTTATTTTTTTACATCAATTTATTGGGGGGGGGGGCACACATTTTATCAGGCTTAAATATTGGGGGGGATTTGTCGTTCTCAATGTATATTGCCGTTACGGCCTTGTAATTAGGCTATATTTGTCTGTATTTAGAGTTCCTTTGGTTGCTATGACTTGCCGTAAAGTTCCATTGATAGACTCACGCCTACATAGTGCGTCAGTCTTCATGTGATTTGCATTGACCATTTATGGTGTGGTGGGTGTGGGATATGGGGCAGCCAATTGAACTGTGATTGGTCACAGGGGAATTGCCTGCAGCTGTGCACGCAGTTGCTGATAGGTTAGTCATTCTTTTCGACACAGTCGCAGGAATCGTTAGTAGGGATTCTACGCAAGGTTTGATAGATGAGACCCCTGGTCTTTGCAAAGAATGCTGAGCCAGGGGTAACATGGTGAGGGGCCCTGCTATGCAGACCCATCACCCCGCATCACATCAACACACACAAACACGCATGCGTGCACACACACACTAAGGCGATTGTACGTTGGTGCACAGGCATGCACGTGCAACCCCTAGTGGCCAGATGATTTTTTATTTTATGTTGACATATAAACGATAGTTGATGAGGGCCAGCTCACCCTACAGGCGAAACAGCCTCCTGCCTGGGGCGCCAGTTCAGCTAGGGCTCTCTGTAGCCCTCACAAAACAACAACAAACAAACAAAAACCACAGGCGCTTGCCCAGGCGCCCCCTCCTTCGCATGCTGCATACAGGGGAGAGCAGAGCAAGGAAGTAACCATTCTACACTAAAACGGATATTAGTGTGAGGGGTATATATACCACTCTCATAACATGTGTGTATCACTTAGGGTGTCGAGTCATAGTCTATTTTTTTATTTGTCTTTATTGAATGTTCCAAAACTGCATGTTTAACTAAGAATAGGCTAATGATTATTTCCACTCACCACTAACCCTATTTAATGTGGTTACTTTACTTTGTGGTCAAAAGTTTGGAAGGAACAATGCATGCTGGGAGATATGCAAATGTATTTGTCCAATGGCATTGCTCTCTGTCAGAACTTGCTTGGATGTCCTGATGTTGGTTTAGTAGCAAAAGTAAACACAAGTTAATAGCAGCATTCACTATAGACTTTTTAGTGAATACTTTCCACAAAATCATGAACAATGAAGAAAACCAGAAGGAATACAGTTCCACTTTGACCAAATAAACCAAAATTGATGTTCTGCGACAAGTTATATCATATCTACTAGCCTCTTCATTTTGCTCTCAGAGTGCACCAGATTAATGCATTTTACTTTAAAATTTACAAAATGTCTTTGTCCATGGGGGAACACATCCCCCCCTAGATACCCCCCAGTCAGAGTACTATTACCTTCTTGGTGGTGCAACCCCTGTTTGGAAAGCCTAGAATCGCCTATGCCCAAATTGCACACACACACACACACACACACACACACACACACACAAACACACACACACACACACAGAAAGATGTACATAATGCAAGTCTTAGGTGATAACGCATTACTAATCAATTATTTCGTATTTTCCCAGTTTTGATGGTAAGAGAGGTAATCGTCAATTTTGGAGCTTGAGGAGAAGTAAGTGTTGTAAAGAATTACTGCTCCCACGGAATAATGAGTAAAGTAATCATATTGAAATGTGTAACAAGTAATGAGTTAGTCATTAAGTCATTACGTGTTAGACCTTTCAAAGCTAACTGTTAGGCTAGACCACACATGGGCAAAATGCGGCCCCAGGGCCATCTCAATCCAGCCCCCAACGTCCTCAGAGAAAAACAAAACAACCCCCAAAAACTCTATAAAGCGCATTTTAATAAATATCATCTGCTGCAGCCATTGGATTTGTATCACTATATTGGGAGATTAACAAGAAATTACAAATCACAACGGGAGAGAGGGTTAAAAATAGGGAGAAAATCAAGAGTGTTGCAGGTATGATCCCCAATGTGTGGCCCTTCGCTTACTTGATGTAAGTCAGTATGGCCCTCTGGAAAAAAGGTTGGCACCCCTGGGCTAGACTGTATGTTAGCGCCCCTCCATGTGAACCGGCTTATTAACGCCACGGCTCAGAACGGCTGGCAATATAAATGTTGGCAGTGTTCCAAAGCATTATTTTCTGCCCCTGCTTCTTCTTCTCCTCTGGATTTAATGTATTTGCTCCCCCCTTTTCTGGCATGAGTCAGTGATTCAGTGATTCCCACAGGCTGAAGTTTGACTTTCTTAACAGTTAAGTGTAAAAACAGATCACCCCCTGCTGCTTTCCTGGGTAACAAAAAAACGTTTATAAGTGGTACTTTTGATGTAAAAAAATAAATAAGGTATTAGATAGGGCAAAACACTAATCCACAAACTACCAGCTTTTTCTTCAGTCTAAAAGTTACAAGGTGCAATTCACTAAACAACCACTAAACAACAACTTGACAGGTCTGCCAATTGACACTTCTCAGACACTTCATGCCGCAAGTGCATTTTCTCACAATGGAAAATGAATTCCCCACACTTAAATCTATGCAATAATTCAGTTTAATGTTGAGCTTTCGGTCCAGGAGAACTTCATCAGAGCATACATGACACAACAATGATCAGGCAGGAGAAAAGGGCAATCAACCACACTAACCATGGCAGTATGCAGAACGCCTGTGTGAACACCCTGGTGGGGGAAGCCCCACCTCCTCGGAAATGTAGTGTATGATGTCAAAGTAAGTTTCACAGTGAAAAATAAATTCATAATGTAATTATACCAGTAGCCTAAAGCGTGAATTATGCCAGACATATGGACTGTCGCACGGAAATGAGAGACACGGAATCCTGACGAGAAAACGTTTGGAGCTTTTATAGCCTACTCAATGCGGCTCTCCTCGTCGGAGTGTTGAAAATCTCCACTTTGTCCGTGTGCATATAAAATAACTCTTCTGGCAGCAGCTCCTCTCCTTTCCTGCTGCAGGCAGGAGTCCCCTTTGCGTCAAGACAGAGGGCATCATGAGCATGCACAGAAAGAACAGCCAGAGAGTCGGCAGTTTCATAACATTTTTCTTTTGATCGGTTTATGAAAAGCTTTAAAGTCCCCCTCTGCAATCGGTTTGGGCCTGTTTAATCTGATTTTATATGGAGAATTTTTTATCTGGTTGGGGTTTTAAACCTATTACAATCTGATTACTATGGTCCATGGAAACGTGCCTAATGTACAAGTGTCAATGGCATGTTTTTAGTGTCCAGCGCACGGTTTACCTGCGTTTAAAAAGCCTGCATGTATCGGTAATTTTGATGTAAAAAATAAAAATGTACAAGTGATGTTTTGAAAGCCTCAAAATCTCTGAGGGACCTGAGGGGAGAGCTGGCAGGACTTCTCTGCTTTAAATAAACACAGTGAGCAGTGTGCTGCACAGGCCAACGCCAAGGGATGCCATTTGTCAGCTGGAGCCAGAGGCATTGTGGGTCATTATCAGGCCTGGCCCACGCTGGCCAAAAGTGGTTAGAGCCACTCAGATGAATACTTAGGAACTGGAAAGCGAACAGCCGTCTCCTGTTGGGATCCAAATTATACAAATGAAGGGATTTCCATTCAATTGCTTTTTTACAATGTCCCTGTCAAGTTGCAGGGAGTGCTCGTTCAAGTTGTTTTATATCTCTTTGCTGAGTAAAATTGAGCATCCTCCCACGATTGTCATTCAGTACAGAATCTGCAAGAGCTTGAGATACTGAAGGCAGAACTGCTCCATAAAACATGCAGCAAATACTTTAAATCGCTCAAAACTTCTGTGATTTCTGTGTTGAGGTGATTCTGTCTGTGATAACAGAAAAGCTAAAGGTGTAAAGGTGAGGTTCGTGCACCACAGATGACGCAGTTGTGAACCTGGCGATGCTAGACAGCAAGGTTGCTTTGCTTGGCTCAGTTGGCTGCACACCTCCCAGATTGTGTAACTTGTCATGAGCCACATGAGTGTCGTTCAGTTCAAAATGGATGAATTTGATGGAAGACTTGCTAAGCTGCTAGACTCATACCAGTATGGCTATGTGCACAACCCATAATTGAGAGATTACAAAGAGCATCAAAAAACTTGCTGCTTTAGAGGGTATTTTCTCTCTACCGACCCCTGTCTTTGTGAAGAATACTGTACCGGAGAATGTGGCAAGTATAAATGCCTTCGTGCTCTGTTGAAGCGTGCGCGCCATCTGCTAAACAGCACCCTGGTGAAAGAATAACTAAGCATCTGTAAGTCACTCTGCTCACAGAAAAGTGATCTGAGTTGTGGGGCAAGGACATGGAAGCATCACTTTCATACTGGAGAGGCGGCAGCGCCTTAAGGATGGCCTCGTCCTCGGTCCGTCCCGTACTGTAGTTTAGACACCAACATTACTGAACATGTGCCTGGATTCACCTTGAGAGGCAAGTCATGACTCCAAAACCCCAAACTCCATTTATTCACCTTGAGAGGCAAGTCATGACTCCAAAACCCCAAACTCCATTTATTCACCTTGAGAGGCAAGTCATGACTCCAAAACCCCATTCAGTCACATGAGAGGCAAGTCATGACTCCAAAACCCCAAACTCCATTTATTCACCTTGAGAGGCAAGTCATGACTCCAAAACCCCAAACTCCATTCATTCACCTTGAGAGGCAAGTCATGACTCCAAAACCCCAAACTCCATTTATTCACCTTGAGAGGCAAGTCATGACTCCAAAACCCCAAACTCCATTTATTCACCTTGAGAGGCAAGTCATGACTCCAAAACCCCAAACTCCATTCATTCACCTTGAAAGGCAAGTCATGACTCCAAAACCCCAAACTCCATTTATTCACCTTGAGAGGCAAGTCATGACTCCAAAACCCCAAACTCCATTCATTCACCTTGAGAGGCAAGTCATGACTCCAAAACCCCAAACTCCATTCATTCACCTTGAGAGGCAAGTCATGACTCCAAAACCCCAAACTCAATTTACGGTATTCACCTTGAGAGGCAAGTCATGACTCAATTTACTCCAAAGATAGCACGCAAACAAATGAGCCCGGTCAAGTACTCACATTTGGCACTTCCCATGTGAGATCGCAGCTCTTTCTTTCTTTTTCTTTTTTTTGAGACAGAAGTTAAGAGTCTTGCCCTTCATCTGACACATGGGCAGTTTATTCAAAGACTGCAAGAAGGGGCATCCTATCACGAACAAAACCTTCACTGAGGCCCTGAACTTCACAGCTGGGGAGAGAGAAAGATTGAGAGAAGGGGGGGAGAAAGGGGCAGACGCATCCCTTGGGTGTCTGATGGGCGTTCTGCATCGGTGACGCCCGCCGATGGAGGGCGGAGGGAGAGAGGAGGATGAAAAGGTGACGTGAGAAAGAATGTCAAGAGGGGATGACGGGGGCAAAGGCAGAGAAGGGACCGAGCAGCAAGAAGAGATGTTTGCCAAGTGAAAACCAAACGGAGCTCAGATGACATAGTATCGTAGAGGAGAGTGGAGGTGAGAGCTAAAGCCGTCCGGCACAGAATCAACGGCCGATCCACGGCTGTGCCCAACGCACACCTCCAACCAATTAGTGAGACTGACAGACTGAAAGGTGTAGGCATAGATGGGCAGTATTTTAAATACATGTATTTAAATATAATATATATATTTAAATACATGTATTTAAAATACCTATTTCAAATACATTTGTGTATTTTGTCATTTGTATTTGGCTGGACCGAGAAAAATAAGATGTAAATGCAATCAAAATACTTTCAGACCTTGTATTTTGTGTATTTTAAATGCATAAAATACTTTTTTTTATGTCATTTGGATCCTCAAATTGACACATTTTTAACATTGACACAGGTTTAAACTGTGGAAAAACAAACGCCATGTGGCATGTGACGCATGTCACTTCTACTCCGCCTCTGATTGGCTTACCCTCAGAACAAAGTTAACCACAAATCAGAGGCAGAGTAGGGTGGGTCTTGAGTCAGACTTCACATCAATTCTTCGTCTAAACTAGTAATGTAGCCTCTAGTGATGCGCGGGTCACCCAGAACCTGCCGGGTCCCACGGACTGGGCTGGGTTGGCAAATTATGAAAATATCGCGGGTGCGGGCGGGGCAGGCTCAGAACATGACAAAGCAACATTATTAAATAATTTAGAGCAGTGAAATACGCAGAGTAATTAACCTTAAAGACGTTAACTCTCTCTCACACGTAGGTACACACAATCAGACAGACTCCTGCTGCACTCTCTATAGCCTACATGGAGTAAAGAAACGCTTAAATGAGGTAGCCTATGTGGTCTCAAAACAAACATTTTGGAAGGATTATTCGCTGTAATTATTATTTGAAGTGTCCATATAATGCCATCGCAGATTTTCTGTTTTCTGACTCGACTGTGATCTATTTGTCAACTTTACTGCAACGTGAGTGCTGTGAACAATTGAGTGCGCTTGAGGTAATTAAAAGAAATCAGACAGCGAGTCTAGCCGTATCTGCAAGCCGTGTGCGCACCTGCTGCACTACTACGTTTAGTAGCCTACTACTGCAACATGGCCAATTGAGAGCGCATGAGGTAATTAAAATAAATGGGGAAGAATAAGAACTGTTTCTGTAGCCTGCCTAGTGCCTACCTCTACCTGCTACCTCCATTTGAAACACTGCGGTCACGCCATCCGCACTTTGGGGAAGCGTAGTCGGTCGCACTATCTGAAGACCATGGATTAATTGAAGAAAGACCGACATGAAAGCAGCAGCGCAACTCATCCAGAGCAGTATACAGTAGTAGGCCTAGGCTACAACTGTTGTTGCGCATGGCAGCATGTGAGTGTCTGTGTGTGTGTGTGAGAGAGAGAGGGGGGAGAGAGACATTATTAGTTATTAGCTACTTTGCACACCTTGGAAGCTCCGCTGTGCTCCTCCTGAGTCCGGAGACATATTACATTAAATTGGCCGTTGCGGGCTGCTGGGTTGGGCTGGGTTCAGAATTTTCAGATATTTTAACGGGCTGGGCGGGGCGGGCTGGCTCCAATGACGGGTTGGGTTGGGGCGGGCCTTAAAAAACCCTGACCCGCGCATCACTCACTAGTAGCCTTGTATTGGTGGGAATTCCCCCAAAGATAAATAACTAATATAAATTGATGATTAGATATTGCATGGACTGGCCTATCTACAAATTAAACGGTTTACTGCATATTCAAACCAGTGTATTAGAGAGACACAACTAATTATTTAATTAAGTGGGTGGCGGTGTGTGTGACGGCGGTGTGGCAGCAGTGTGGCTCACGATTGTGATGTCATCAGTGATGTCACTTGACAATTGTGATGTCATCAGTGATGTCACTCGAGCAACTCTGATGTAGTATGGGCCGATGGCACACAGTTGCACGATGGCCCCTAGGTGGGTGGGCGCTGTCTGTCTGTCTGTCAGTCACGATTTTGGGAGCCCGTGGGACGGGCGATTTCCATACTGAAGCCATGGTGCATCATCATCATATGTACTGTATATATTTAGAACACGGCTCTCTCGAATACTCGATTCTGATTGGTCAATCAACAATATTCACCGGTCATTATTTCTCGACAACCGACCGCTGCTCTGCCACACCTGGATTAATCAGTTGATAAGAGCTTTTTGTCAGCAAACACTACTAATTAGGCCAACCAGTTGCAGCTGTGGTGTCTTGTGTGCCAATTACGAATGAAACCACTTTGCCGTTGAAAACGCTATTAAAAAATCTATTTGAATAATTATTTTTGTCAGATTATTGAATGATTTAGTTGTAGGCCGTGTTCTAAGCGGGATAATGTATACTGAGCCGGTGATTACTGGGAAATAATGACCTTCGGGTGATGATTAAGCCCTCCGCTGCGCGTCGGGCTAAATCATCACCTGTCGGTCATTATTTCCCCCGTAATCACCGCCTCAATATACATTATCCCTTACATATATATATATATATATACTGTATATGAAGAGTTCATTTGCAAAAACAGGTAAACGCCATTCTTAAAATGAATAAACAACACCTGTTTGATACTCCCTGGACTGCACATACAAAACATTTTTGAGGTCATTTATGTGAAAATTACCAGATGAATATGTTTTAGTTGTTGATAGTAAAAATGTACCAAAAATAAATAAATTACAATATAAATACATCAATATCTAATTTGAAACCATAAAAAATACAAACGGAGATACCTGTTTTTGCAAATGAACTCTATATATATATATACAGTATATACATACATATACAGTATATATATATATATATATATATATATATATATATATATATATACAGTATATATATACAGTATATATATATATATATATATATATATATATATAAACATGGTCAAAGTTCCAAAACCTGAGGTTAACATGTAGAAATGCTGCCTATAAGTCAAAAGCCCTCACAGAAGGTGATTAACAGCTGAAGTGAGGGAGAAATTAGCTGTGATGAAAAACGGCTAAAACTGAAATGGAAGAACTGTAGTGTGTTAGAGGGTACACAAAGGATAATACTGTCACAGAGGACTAAAGAGATGATTTACCATCTAAGGAAACAAGAAAATTTCACATTTGAGAAGCTGGAATCAGAGAATTAGGATTTTTTTCCTTAAAGAAATGGCTCAAAATGATGAATAGATGATCAAAAATAGGCAATCAATGTAATATTTGGCAATGAATCAATGAATTGACTAATTGTTGCAATAATTGTTGCAATTATTGTTTAATAATTTGTTTTTATGAAATGTATTTTTATGTATTTTCTAAATACAAAATACGTATTTGTATTTCAAATACATTTTTCAGACCAGTATTTTGTATTTGTATTGTGATATTTTTTTTTGCAATTTGTATCAAAATACTTTTTGATGTATTTTCGCCCATCTCTGGGTGTAGGCCCACGTATGTCTTTTTGTTAGGTAGCAGGGTGAATAAGTTTAGGTTATTATGTCTTTGTTTATTAGATAGTTATTTGTGTGAAAGTAATTAATTCCAACATTGGTGCTGCCTTAGATTGTAGGCTACATTAAAACATATATGTTTTTTTGGGCTATATTCAGTGAATTCATAGACAATTCAGTAGAAGCAAAAATCAAGTCATACTTTCAGGAAAGAATGAATTTCATGCATTTTTCTCTATCCTCATATGACTTGCATCAGTATATTTTGATGTATATTTCGACTTAGAATTTGCCGCAAAGAGTTCTGTGAGCATATAAAAGTGGTTAAGACTGTAGGTGGATTTAACCTCCACTGCATAATATGCCATGTTTCCCACACCCACACCACCACTGCCACTGGATGACTGAATGAATGTATTGGTAACAAGGCACTGTGACGACATGGTTGCCCAAGACTGTTGAATGAAACACTTATTAAGCAGCAAGCTCTTTAGTGCTATTCCACTCACTGCCTGGGCCGCAAAATGCACTGTATCACTTCAGTGTGAATGGCAGCCGCCCGCCGCATTACCAAGTCTCTCAGTAGAGCTGTGTTGCATAACTCCTCTATCTTGAAGCATGGAGATGAATGAGACCACTTGAATAAAACAGTAACATGCATTTTCATATGGTGAGAAGGGGGTGCATCTTGGCGGCACTGGAGTATTTCCTCAAGTCATTTACCCCCAGGGGAGTGTGTGTGTGTGTGTGTGTGGGGGGGGGGGGGCGGCTGGAGTTATAGGTAATAACATTAAGCTCTAATGCATATTCCCCCTTGTGCCCAGAAACACTGTCCTATATTGAATTGGGCAGCATAGATTTTTAATTTTCAGAAACCCATTTACATGGTATGGCGGCTAGACGAATAGGGCGCAGGCCAGGCTGCTTGCCAAGGTCAGCATCCAATATAGAGCGGACCTTTATGGTAGATGTGATGGGAGTGCTGATGCCCTGCACTGCACAGCACAGTCCCTCAGCATCTTCTATAAAGTTGTCTCTGCTGCTGCAGTCTCCTCTCTGCCTCTGCAGCACGTTTGTTGCAACAAAGCAGAATGCTGTGCCAGTCACATGATCCACATCATGTTGTTCAGTCACATGATCCACATCATGTTGTTCAGTCACATGATCCACATCATGTTGTTCAGTCACATGATCCACATCATGTTGTTCAGTCACATGATCCACATCCTGCTGTTCACTCACATGATCCACATCATGTTGTTCAGTCACATGATCCACATCATGCTGTTCAGTCACATGATCCACATCATGCTGTTCCAGTCACATGATCCACATCATGTTGTTCAGTCAAATGATCCACATCATGCTGTTCAGTCACATGATCCACATCATGCTGTTCCAGTCACATGATCCACATCATGTTGTTCAGTCACATGATCCACATCATGTTGTTCCAGTTAGTGTCCTCTAGAGAGAGAGTGGCGTCAGCGGGGGACCAAAATGCAAGAATCATTAGCCAATGAACAGCCAGGAATGGGTCTCGCGCTACTTTTGCATGCTAAAATAAAGCAGATAATGTACAATTTGATTCATTTCAAGGGATGAAAAACCCTTTCAAAGTACAACACTGTCTATTTTGATGCAACTTGACAGTGCTGCTTTTTTTACTGAAGAGTTCCACTTTCTACTTCCTGGAAAAAAACTGGTCCATTGGAGTGAATGGAGATGTCGGAACTCTTCTATTATGGTTCCAGTCACATGATCCACATCTGTTGTTCAGTCACATGATCCACATCTGCTGTTCCAGTCACATGATCCACATCATGTTGTTCAGTCACATGATCCACATCATGTTGTTCAGTCACATGATCCACATCATGTTGTTCAGTCACATGATCCACATCTGCTGTTCCAGTCACATGATCCACATCATGTTGTTCAGTCACATGATCCACATCATGCTGTTCAGTCACATGATCCACATCATGTTGTTCCAGTCACATGATCCACATCATGCTGTTCAGTCACATGATCCACACCATGTTGTTCCAGTCACATGATCCACATCATGTTGTTCAGTCACATGATCCACATCATGTTGTTCAGTCACATGATCCACATCATGTTGTTCAGTCACATGATCCACATCATGTTGTTCAGTCACATGATCCACATCATGTTGTTCAGTCACATGATCCACATCATACTGTTCAGTCACATGATCCACATCATGTTGTTCAGTCACATGATCCACATCAGGCTGTTCCAGTCACATGATCCACATCATGTTGTTCAGTCACATGATCCACATCAGGCTGTTCCAGTCACATGATCCACATCAGGCTGTTCCAGTCACATGATCCACATCATGTTGTTCAATCACATGATCCACATCATGTTGTTCAGTCACATGATCCACATCATGCTTATCTTATTGTGCCACTCAGTGCGTGAGCCAAGGTAGAATATGGACTTCAGTTGCTATGTTCTCTGGAACGTTTTTCCAGTACCGTTGATGTGTCGGTGCAATTTCTGTTCGGGTCCAATTTCAGGTCGGGCAGGCATATGATTGGCTACGTGGAGGGATAAACGTGGGCAAAATGGCCAACAGCTTTAGATTAGCTAACAAACTAACACTAAGCTACTGATGTTATCAGACATGATAGACATAAAAAATATGAATCAGGGTTAGGGTTTGGGTTAGCGTTACACCCCATTGTGGACCCCGAGCCGAGCACTTCCGGTAGGGCGAGCATAATCTGTAAGCCAAGTACCTACATGTACACCGGTACAGTCGACACAGTCTTTAGAAGCCATGTCTAGTACCTTAGATCTGAGGCTACAGATGCTGGGCGGCGTGTGTCAGGGGCTTATGACTGAGAGGATGGTGTCAGTAACACTAACAGCCATCTGAGAGAGAAAGAGCACAGAGAAAATATAACACATCTGAAGAGCCGCACAGAGAAGTCCGATTAACCAAACATGATATTTAAAACTTTCACTCTTGAGTCACTCTTGAGTCACTGAGTCACTCTTGGGCAACTTATCATCAACTAAGCAAAGTTGTTCTCTCAGCTTTCTTCCAGACCACATTCTGTTTCTTTCTCTCACTCGCTTGCTTCTAAGCACACACACACACACACACACACACGTGGTGCGCACGCACGCGCGCACACACACACACACACACACACACACACACACACACACACACACACACACACACACACAAAACCACACTCCCACTCATTGTCCTCACTTTTTTCTTACATTAGCCCCCTCGCTTTGATATTTTTACACCTGGTATTACTATTGCAATACTTTTGCAATGAATTGTAATGGCTCAAGAGTGATAGCATGACATGTAAGATCTTACCTGGCAGTATAATGAAAGAGCCCACAGGGAGAAAGAGGTGGCAGATAGCTGGCACGCCCTCAAGTACTACATGCCATCTAATCTAACTTCAATTTGGGTGCAGATGTGACAAATGTGTGGGGGGGAATCTGTGCTGGGGATTGTAATGGAACACCTCTCTCTCTCTCTCTCTCTCTCTCTCTCTCTCTCTGCCACCATCGATTGGCCCGCCTCTCAGTCAACCGGCATGCCAAAATCAGTGTCTATAATAATGAGAAGGCAGAGAAGCAGACATTGTATGAGAGAGTTAGCGAGACCTCAGCACAAGTTCAATTTGGAGGTAGTCTCTCTCTCCCTCTCCCTGTCTCTCTTTCTCTCTGTGTCTCTCTCGCTCTCTCTCTCTGTATTTTGTCACCCAAATGTGGCGTGAGGCAGCCCAGCACTCCCATTCAGGGTGCCGGTAAGAATAGGAGCTTCGTGCGTGCGTCCGTCTGTGTGTGCGCGTGCAGCGAGGGGGGAAAGCTTGACATCACTCCAGGCAAAGACTGATGAGCAGGATAAACATTGGGGGGAAGTTTGAAGGTCTTGGATGAGCTTGTTGTGAATGTTCCCAATTATGACTAATTAAAAACAAAAAGCACACACAGCAAGAGAGCTCTTGCTTTCTTTGTGTGGCAAAACCTCCAAACTTGATGTTATTTCAGTGGGATGACTCACCGATGAATATATCTCTGAATATTGTCTTGTTATGGCCCACGGACATCATGTCCCGAGGCAGCAAACAGGCGGTAAGATGAGAACGATGCTTCTGAGCTCCACCATCACTGCAGTGCTTTTATTGGGCTCTGGGGGTGATAACGAGAGCAATTGACCCTCAGCATGCAAATAGAGCCATTACTGGGAAAGCTCACAGGGGCACGGGCCCCGTTCCAATACCCATACTTCCATACTATTTAGTAGGCAAAAAAAGATTTAGTATGTCCCAATACATAGTATGTCAGATGCAGTATGCCAAGAGTACCAGGATGTTGTACTACATCAGCTCCTATTTCGGAGTATGCATCGATGCATGCTGCTTCAGCCAAACTTCCCCACAATCCTTTGCGCAGCAGGAAGTTATGTCTTCTTCTTCTTCTTCTAATGTTTTATGGCGGTTGGCAAACAACTTTTTGTGCATTACCGCCACCTACTGGAGTTACGTCGCACTGACTGAGCTGCGTGTTCATGAATGAGATAATTAACTTTAAGAAAGCCTTGAAATATGTTAAAACCAAACAAGCATGGTGTGTACCAAAACATGCATATCTTGATTCCTGTTTAGATCTCTGACTTAATGTTTTTGCTTTATTTATTTTATTTTGTTTATTTGATTGTCTGTTTCAATTTTGTAAATGTTTAGTCTGAATTTTTTGTATAATGTACTGTTTGTTACTGCCAGACTTTGTTTATTGAATAAAAAAAATAAAAAAATAAAAAAATAAAAAAAACTCAAATGTGGCGCTGCGGATGTCGGCGGAAGTGAGCAAGAGGTCGGAGTTCAGGAAGCTCACGTGACGACAGATGTAGTGTGTCCCAATAGTATGCATTTTGCATGCATGCTGCACACTACAATCCATACTTTGTGAGGGCAGCGGCAGTACATACTACAAGAAAGAAGTACAAGTATGGGTATTGGAACGGGGCCACGGTATAAATTGGCTCAGGGACGTGTCATCACTCTGCGCCCGGCGCTGACATCATTCAGCTGCCCACTCCCATTTGATGATGGTGGTTAAGTGCCAACCGCTCCGCTTGGTAATGTGACATCTGCGGCAGCAAGCGTGTGGTTGGAAGTGATATAACATCATGTTGATATTGGTTGATACTACCGACACTGGTGTTAGGGTGTTAGGGATGTTTAAAAGTCAGTCTCTTGCACTATGGATAGGCCTATTTTTTTTTTTTTTTTTTTTTTTACCTTTATTTATCCAGGTTAGCCTCATTGAGATTAAGAATCTCTTTTTCAAGAGGGACCTGGCCAAGAAAAGCAGCATACAATTACACAAGTTGCAGACGCCACAACAAACATCTCATAACATTACAACACTACATGGTACACACACATTCAGTGATTCATAAAAGCAAGTTAAACTATGAAGAAAGAAAAAAAGTTGCAACTTTCACCGTCCTCCCTACCTTTAACCATTGTTTTAAAAACATTTAATGAGACCAGCTCCTGCAATTTCAGGTCCTTCTGGAACTCATTCCATGCCATCAGTGCTGAGAACTGAAACGCCTTTTTACCATACTCTGTACGAGCCCTTTTCACATTCAATAAATAAAGGTTTTGTGAGCGTAAAGAGTAATTGTTGTTGGACAATGTACACAAATAATTTGGGAGTTGTTTTAATATCGCCTTATAAATAAAAAGATACCAGTGACTCAGCCTACGTAGAGTCAGAGATGGCCAGCCCACTTTCTGGTAGAGAACACAGTGGTGAGTTAGATTTTTACAGTTTGTGATAAACCTTAAAGCCCCATGATAAACAGTGTCCAGCAGATGCAAAGAACCTACAGGAGCATGCATGTACAAAATGTCTCCATAATCTAGTGCAGGTAGAGAAGTAGCAGAGACAAGCTTTTTTCTTACCTCAAAAGGGGACTTGTTTCTAAAATAAAAACCTAAGAATATATTTATCTTGATAAAGCATCAACCCTGCATTTTTAGAGGAAGAATGCTTATGACTTTCTTCTTAAATTAATTAAGAAAAAAGAAAGAAATGTAAAAAATCATTCTTTTTTTTTTCACAATATTTTTATTCAGTTTCACATTTTTCTCCCCACATATATTACACATACATACAGACAATAGTAATCAAATTCACATATTACATAATTATATTAAGAAGACAAAACTAAACTAAGCAAAACAATGGTAAATAGCACAAAATGAAACAAAGACGAAAAATAAAATAAAATAAAATAAAAAATAAAAAACAAAAAACTGCACATCAACGAGCTAGAAATGATATCAGAGGGTCCCATACCCTCTCAAAATCTTCTGCCCTTCCTCTACTGATATAAGTCAGGCGTTCTAGCGCCATACAGGCTGCCATCTCCCTCTTCCAAACTTGTATTGATGGTATTTCCATTTTTTTCCAGGACAGAGCTATCATCCTCCTGGCCTGCAGGAGTCCAAAATCTATCAAAGTCTTCTGCTTTGAGTTACCAATAAAATTAACTGGAAAAATACCTAAAACACATAATTTTGCTTGACGTGGGACCTCAACTTCAACAATTTCTGTTATCGTCTGAACAACACTCTCCCAGTATTTTTGTAGCTTCGGACAGTCCCACACACAATGAAATAGAGTACCCTTTCCAACAAAGCATTTACTACAGGTAGAAAGTAGAAAAAAAGTCCAAGGCAACTCTTCTTATGAATAAAAAGCCTTTATTCTATCTTGGCTAGTTCAAACACTCCAACATGTTTCGGCCTAAGCCTTCATCAGGGACAATCTGAATGAGCCGAACCCCAGTGCTGACAGATAACAAGGTCTTGATTACCAATGACCAACAGCTTGTGCCTAGTCATGTCATAGTAAATCACATCAGTTACATCTGTAAAGCCTGTAGGGGTCAGCAAATACCAGATACTTTGAATACAGATTAACAAAGAAACATCAAAAAACCGTGAAACATCACAGGAAAATACAATAAAAGACCAAGATGACTACTTACACAGTAAAGTATAGAATATACACTGGCCATTTACTACAGGTATCAGGAATATTAGGGGACCAACGATTCAGTGTAACAGGGGTGATATAAGTTCTCATCAGCCACTTATATTGTAGAAGCCTCATTCTTGTATTAATGGATTGTTTTTGGGCTTTTTCACATGTCTCCTCCCAATCAGCTTCATCTATGTCCCCTTGAACATCTACTCTCCATGCCTCTAACCTGTCGATAGTAGATTCCTTATCATATGACATCAGATCTGTGTAGAAGAAAGAAACATGCTTCCTTCCCTCTGGGGGCAGAAGTGTGAGATTTTCGATATGAGACAATAATGGTTCAGACATTATATCTTTATGTTTTGTTAGTATGAAGTGTCTCAGCTGCAGGTATTTGTAGAAATGTTTTTGAGGAATATGATATTTCTGGCATAACTGTTCAAATGTAAGAAGTTTACCCTTCACATAAAGGTCTCCTATATTCTGCACACCTCTGTCTGCCCAGATTCTGAAAGCACCATCTGCCCTCCCTGCCCTGAAGAGTGTGTTACCCCATATGGGGGAGAGGCGAGAAATGGGAGGAGTATCCCCAATATGTTGATGTGCTTTGAACCAGATGTCAATAGTATTCTTGAGGAAAGGGTTCTCTGTTGATTTTTTCAATTGTTTTGGGTCTGCCGAGTACAAGTACAGCTTTAATGGAAGGTTTGGTACAGATGTCTGCTCAATATCCGTCCAGGCTGGAGAAGCCTCTTTTGAAAAATAAAACATTGCAGAACGTAACTGAGCCGACCAGTAATACAACTTAAAATTCGGAAGTCGAAGTCCACCCCTTTCATAAGGCAGGTACAGTAGTCCAAGTCTTAATCTCGATTTCTTGTTATTCCAAATGAATTTACTAAGGATACTATTAAGCTCGGTAAAAAAAGATTTTGGAAGTGGGAGAGGGAGCGATTGAAATAAATATAAAAATTTGGGTAATATATTCATCTTAATCATGTTAATACGGCCAATCATTGATATGGGCATTGCCATCCATCTATCCAATGTTTCTTTCACTTTGCTCACCAGTGGGTCATAGTTTGTTGGGACGATTGTTTTAATTTCAGGGGTAATTCTGACACCAAGATAGGTAAATCCTTCCTTTGCATTAATAAATTGAGTTTGTATGACTGGGTTCAATCTTTCTTCTTTATTCAAAAATAGTATTGATGATTTTGAGTTGTTAATTTCATAACCAGAGAAGCGCCCAAATAATTAAATTTGTTGCATTAAGGTTGGGACACTGGTAGATAACTTTGTCAAGAAAAGAATCACATCATCAGCATATAAAGATATTCTGTGTTCCCGTTCACCCAACCGGATGCCCGACAGGCTTGTCTGCGCTCTTATAGCCATAGCCAAGGGTTCTATTGCTAAAATGAACAGTAATGGTGAAAAAGGACATCCCTGGCGGGTAGACCGCTCCAAAACAACTGGTTCAGAAACTATATTATTTGTGAGGATGTTGGCTATTGGATTTGTATATAAGATCTGAATCCATTTAAGGAAGTTGTTTCCAAATCCGAATCTAGGTAAGACATTAAATAAATATGGCCATTCTATACGATCAAAAGCCTGGCGAGCATCCAGTGATAGTACAGCTGTATCCTTAGCATCGTAAAAAATCATTCTGATTTATTTCTTCCTTTATGCTGTTTTTGAACAGCCTTGTATTGACCATTTCTGTGTGATGACCATTGGGTAAGCTCTGGCCCTTTCCCCTGAAGATGCGGAAGTCTTTGTTTAAGCTGTAATTCCTTGAATGGCCACTTGAGGCAGGACTCAGAAGTCCCGTCGTTCCTGTTAAAAAGCCCCACTTTGTAAATTAAACATCTTTACAGCCTGGACGGAAACACGGTTTTGGTCTATATAGCTAATTTAACCTTTTCATAAAAACTGTAGGGGGGTCATATCTTATATAACTCGCCCGTTTTGAGTAAAACAGATGATAGAAAAGGGGGTGATTGACAGATCGCTTGTCCAGTGATCACGGACCAATAGCAGGCGGAGCTGCAGCTCTGGGAAACCCCCATCTCACTTGAGCTGCGGAAGGACTCAACCCATTCCCTCCCACTATGCTGACGAAAAATCAAGATGGCGACGGCCAACGAATCAACTCCAAATGGGAGACCAAAATGAATGGGATAGCTTTGTCCATATTTTTTAGGTCAGTGGTGATGACATATTTTAGATGAATGATGATTTGATCCCATATACTATCGGGATAAAAATATAGATTTAGGCTTTATTGGCTGATATCAAATTATTATGTCCATGTCAAGAATCAATTTGCCTTATCAAACGTCGGTTGTTGACCTACTAGTCAACTATTCTGGCCCACCCCTAGAGAAAAAACAAATAAAATCTCTCCATTTTCCTCTCCATCCTGTTACAGGACAGGATGTTATGCTCTTTTGAGTTTACAAGCTTAATATCCCAACTGAAGTTAAAGTTGGATAGGGAAATGTTAAGATAGGATGTTAATTGGATGGCATAGTGATTTTTTGGGTCAGTGTTTAGGGTTCATGAAGGGCTGAGCTGAACGTACAAATGACCAGTGATACAGTGATACCAGTGATACAGGTCGTCCAAAAAGTACCTCTCAAGCAATTCAGATTTGTGGTCAGCTTGTTAAATGAATGGACTAATAGAGGAGCTAGACCTTTTGTCCATGTTATTTTTGGACAAAGGCTCAAAAGCTAGAGAAGAGCCCATAAAACAGGAGTTTCCATGAACTGACAACAGGAAGAAGGTAGAGATAGATGGGTTCAGTCTTTATTGAACAGATTCGGTCAATCAGTCAACAAACCAACCAACAAGAAAGACACTGATGTCAAACAAAGGGGCCTAAACCCTCCTAGGATATTCTTTGTCACATATAATTATGATTTCATATAATAAAAGTTCAGATTTTGATATGTACACCTCCTTGAAATTAATACTAGGCTCTTGGATAGATTCCCACAGCTGAGGATGACAAATGTCACCTTTTGATTTTTCGGTTTTATTGCCGATATCAAAACTGTGATGTCAAACATGATAAAAGTGCAGTGAACGGTCAATACTGGAACACTGAGTGGCATCTCTAATTGACCGTTAACATTTAGTTTCAGGAAGGACAATTATCTCTAATGGGGCTCCACTCCTTCCTATTATAAAGACCTATTCATCTGTCTGTCTCTCTCTCACTCTCTCTCTCTCTCTCTCTCTCTCTCTCTCTCTCTCTCTCACTCTCTCTAAAGCTTGGGACATACATTTGCAAAGGCAGAGAACTAGCGGTAACAAAGGCCGACTGTTGCGTTGCCTTACGTCGCCTCTTTGTCGGGGCCAAAAAGTTGCACTTGAACACACTGCAAACACTATAGCCGACGGTCAATTAGCATGTACATTCTGCACCTGCGTGAGACCTAGAACTGCGGATATAGAAATCAGATGGAGTACATGAAACAAACAAACCATTTTCACACCACTCTCGCTCACCACGGCTAAAAGGTTTCGTAATATAGCTACTTCTAATCGCGAATATAGCCCATCTGATAAAAAGTTGTAAATGGCACTGCTGTTGCCAGCCCTTGCGTCTTTTGCTTGTGGAAGAAGAAATGAATGTGGAAAAATAAAGAGAAGCTGCACTAAATGGGTGATATCATACAGCGACAGCCTCAAGGGGCTTTCCTGAAGGCAACATCATCGTGACAACATTTGTGTATTGGAATTATCAGATGAGATGAAGTTGAAAAATGAGAAAAACATTTTGTGTGTGCCCTCTCTTCTCCTGCACTGCTTCGCTACCAGCTGACCAGATACTTGGAGTGATTTCTCTCACAGAGGGCCCGACAGCGATTCAACATGATGAATCGCAGTCGCCAAGGGCGATATGAGCCAACCGTGTGGGACACACCACAAAGACTGGACGACAGACACTCACCGACAGCCCAGATGCTGCCGACGGCCAAAACCCAACTAGGTGTGTCTGGGCTAAACACAATCACTGTCTCCCACTCTGCCTTTGTCCTGTCCTCTGTGTGAGTGTGGCCGGTTTGTCCTGTCCTCTGTGTGAGTGTGGCCGGTTTGTCCTGTCCTCTGTGTGAGTGTGGCCCGTGCGTTGCATTGCTGCGCTCATCAGTTGTCTCAGTACTGAGGTCTTCTCTCCCTCTGGGCCCTGCCTCCATCTTCAAAGGCCCTTATTAAAACCCAAACGTGGCCTGTGGGAGCCACAAATGCTCTCACTCTCTCGCTCTGTCTCTCTCTCTCCTCACACACACAGAGGCGCAAAGGTCGAGCTTTCTTCTCCGTTTGTTTCACCCAGCCAGGCGTGAACTCTGCAGATATCCACAAGAAGCAATTGCTGTAATAAGGCTCCTTATTCCCCTGCTGAACCCCATCGCCCGTTTCCCCCTCATTTCTCTGCCCATCTCTCAGTGTTCAAGCCTCTCCTACTGCATACATGTAAGATCACATTATGATCAATGAGCTGATCACATTATGATCAATGAGCTGATCACATTATGATCAATGGGCTTACACGTTAGCTGCTCCAAATACATTCATCACCGCGTTCCCTACAGATGGCACAGAAGAGATCAGACTAGAGCAGAGTAGGATAGGCCAGATTAGGCTGTAGATTAGCTAGATACTATGTCCCAGTTAGCTCTGGTTAATGCTTAGAGTAGTCAGTTGTCTGATCTTCTCCCCCCCCTCTCTCTTTCCCCCTTCCCCCGCTTCTTCCCTTCTTCCCCCTTCCTGTTCTCCCCTCTCCCACATTTCCCACTCCCCCCCCCCACCTCCTCTCTTTCCATGCTCTTTCCTCCCCCACATCCCACCGCCCCCCCTCCCTTCTCCTGCTCTCTCCTCCTTCTCCCCCCCTCTGCTCCTTCTCCTCTTCTCCCCTATTTTCCTGAATCCCTGCCACTTCCTGCTCTCCCCTCTCTCACATTCCCCCTGCTCTCCTTCCCCTGCACCCTCCCACCTCTCCTTCTCTGCCTCTCTCCTCCTCTCTGTCCTCTCCCCTCTCTCACATTCCCCCTGCTCTCCTTCCCCTGCACCCTCCCACCTCTCCTTCTCTGTTCTCTCCTCCTCCACATTTCCCATTTTCTCCCCACCCTCGCCCTAATCCGGGCCCGTATCCTACTCCCTCCCTCCACCCTAGACCCTACCTCTACCCTGGCTCTCCCTCCCCTGCACTCTCCCACCTCTCCTTCTCTGTTCCCTCCTCCTCCACATTTCCCAATTTCTCCCCACCTCCTCCCTCTCACATTCCCCCTGCTCTCCCTCCCCTGCACCCTCCCACCTCTCCTTCTCTGTTCTCTCCTCCTCTCTGTCCTCTCCCCTCTCTCACATTCCCCCTGCTCTCCTTCCCCTGCACCCTCCCACCTCTCCTTCTCTGTTCTCTCCTCCTCCACATTTCCCATTTTCTCCCCACCCTCGCCCTAATCCGGGCCCGTATCCTACCCCCTCCCCTCCCCCAACCCTAGACCCTACCTCTACCCTGGCTCTCCCTCCCCTGCACCCTCCCATCTCTCCTTCTCTGTTCCCTCCTCCTCCACATTTCCCATTTCCTCCCCACCTCCTCCCTCTCACATTCCCCCTGCTCTGCCTCCCCTGTACCCTTCCACCTCTCCTTCTCTGTTCTCTCCTCCTCTCTGTCCTCTCCCCTCTCTCACATTCCCCCTGCTCTCCTTCCCCTGCACCCTCCCACCTCTCCTTCTCTGTTCTCTCCTCCTCTCTGTCCTCTCCTCCCTCTCACATTCCCCCTGCTCTCCCTCCCCTGCACCCTCCCACCTCTCCTTCTCTGTTCTCTCCTCCTCCACATTTCCCATTTCTCCCCACCCTCGCCCTAATCCGGGCCCGTATCCTACTCCCTCCCCTCCCCCAACCCTAGACCCTACCTCTACCCTGGCTCTCCCTCCCCTGCACCCTCATCTCTCCTCCTCTGTTCTCTCCTCCTCCACATTTCCTATTTTCTCCCCACTTCCCCCCTCTCCTCCCTCACATCCCCCCGCTCTCCCTCCCTCCTCCACTCTCCTGCTTTCTCCTCTTCCCGGTGTTCTTCCTCTTCCCCCCTTCCCCCACTACTCTAAAGCATAGTACACATTTTACTCCAAAGCATGGCACCCACTCTATCCCCTCCAATATTCCGCCACTATTTAAAGCATGGCATAGCATGGCAATATTCCGCCACTATTTAAAGCACGGCACCCATGCTCTTAGTATTTCGCCACTATTCAAAGCATGGCACCCACTCTTCCCTAAAGCAAGGCACCCATAAGCTCTATATGTGAACATGTGCTTATTTGGCAAAAGGACTCACTACTAAAGGCTTGCAGCCAATTAAATTAGGCATAGTTTGGTTGCTTAGAAATTGACATATGTCCGTTTGCAAGATGTGCGTGTATATTTCTCATTCTCTCCCCACCTCCTCCCTCCCCCTGCTCTCTTCTCCCCCACACCCACCCCCTTCCCCTCTCCTGCTCTCTCCTCTTGCTCCTTCCCCACCTCCTATACCCTCCAACATCTCCCATTCCCTCCCCACCCCATCACTCTCTCACATTCCCCCTGCTCTTCCCCCTTCTCCTGCTCTCTCCTCTGCTCCCTCTTCATTTCTATATTTTCTATATTATCAATTGTTCAAATGTTATCTTTATTCTGTATATTCTTGTTACTGTTGTGTTAGCTAGAATCAGCTAGACATACTTTCTGTGAAGCCCTCTGAGACATGCTTGTGAATTAGGGCTATATAAATAAACTTGACTTGACTTGACTAGATGCCACTGATTACAGAGCACCACAAAGTCGCTACACTTAAACGGCACATTGTTGTTTTTTTCAATAATAATCACTTATTCAATATATAATCAATTATTTCCGCGCTTTTATTCATGATGAAGGCTCCGTGGATTTGGTGCTTAGCATTAGACAGGGGCAAGGATATGTGATGATGCACTGGCTTGCTGCAGTATGGCGAGCACACTGTTATATGTTTATTGCACTCAGAAGAATGGATTGGGAGAGCGTATGACTGATGTCTAGTGTCGGCCTGCGGCGCCAGTGAATCATGCGCACCGCCGCCGTCTCCTCCCCATCTGAATTCCCACGTATTGTTCCACCTCTTGAACCTTTCATGCTGGCATAGTTATCTCCTTTTTACCAGGATTGTATTTTCATGTGGTTTTTATAGGGCGAGGGATTCATTTCGTCTCAATCGAATGGACTTTATTGACATTATTGACACGCGTTCCCAAAGCAACTCATAAAACAAGGGGTTTCTAGCTGGATCAGATAGCACTCATCAGTTTACAGTGGCGCCGCATTGTTTACGACTTGATACAGTCAAACAGCTCGAGGTCGCAGAGGAGCACAAGCCCTTCACATACTGTAACAATGGCACTCGCGGCTGCTTGTGCCCTCCTGAATGACTGACAAGCATTCATTCACTGACAAGGAATCACCATCAAATGCGGGAGATAATGAACGCAACACAGGCATCCTACAGTAGAACCTCAGTTATGCAGATGCACCAGGGATGTTTACATTTCAATTATTCTTTCTCAGTTCACAGTTATGATTGCCAGACACGTCACCACTCACTCTGCATTCCTCCTCTCACCAAAATCACATTACCATGCACTGCAACGTCTTTATTTAGCCGGAGATTTGGCTCAGTACTGCTGGGAGAAGACATTGGATCCTTATGCAGCGCTCGATGAACATTTGTCAGCCGTCAGGATAATAAAGTTGTTGTTTTTCCACCTGTTTCCTCTCATCTTTCTTCCCTTTCCTAATGGCAATAAGCAAACCTTCCAGAGCTCATATCAAAAGCCATTACAATGTCAATAAATATTGCACATTCACGTCACCCATAATAGGCCCAAATGCTATGTTCCACATTGTTAGCGCTTGTGTGTCTGCGTACACATGCAAGCATCCATGCAGGAACATAGGATTTAGTACTTCACCAACCACTCTATCTGCAGCCCTATTGGCTATTAACCTCAGTGCAGCTCAGGTGAACACGGAACGAGTTGAGCTATTCAGACACATTTCCCACTGGTCCATAATTCATTACCTACAGTTGGTCCAACATAGCACACATAGTATGCTCCAAGGACTAAAAGTTTAGCCAGGAAAATGGAAGGATACAGAAAAAACAAGTCTGCCATTAGCTCTCCAAAAAACTCCATCCTGCAGTATCTCACATTCAGTCCATATCCCACTTTCTCATTGTTCTCTTTCTGATGAACAGTATTTTGCCTGCTTTCTCATTGTTCTCTTTCTGATGAACAGTCTTTTGCCTGCTTTCTCATTGTTCTCTTTCTGATGAACAGTCTTGGTAACGCTTTAGAATACAGCCCGCAAATAAGCATGTAGTTAGAGTATAACAACGGGGTTTAGGGCTGTAGTTATAGTTTAACTACGGGGTTTAAGGAGTGAATTATAAGATCTGTACTTATAGTCTAACTACGGGGTTTAAGGAGTGTAGTTATAGTATAACAACGGGGTTTAAGGAGTGTAGTTATGGTATAACAACGGGGTTTAAGGAGTGTAGTTATAGTCTAACAACAGGGTTTAAGGAGTGTAGTTAGAGTATAACAACGGGTTTAAGGAGTGTAGTTAGAGTATAACAACGGGGTTTAAGGAGTGTAGTTAGAGTATAACAACGGGGTTTAAGGAGTGAAAAAATACTTTAACTAGAGGGTAACAAGATCTGTACTTATAGTCTAACTACGGGGTCGCGGGCTGTATTATGAAGCAGGGGACAAATGTTTGTACTTATAGGCTAATTACGGGGTAGCACACTGTACTTACAGGGTAACTACGGGGTTTAAGGAGTGTAGTTAGAGTATAACAACAGGGTTTAAGGAGTGTAGTTAGAGTATAACAACGGGGTTTAAGGAGTCTAGTTAGAGTCTAACTAGACTCCTTAAACCCCGTTGTTATACTCTAACTAGACTCCTTAAACCCCGTTGTTATACTCTAACTACACTCCTTAAACCCTGTTGTTAGACTATAACTACACTCCTTAAACCCCGTTGTTATACCATAACTACACTCCTTAAACCCCGTTGTTATACTATAACTACACTCCTTAAACCCCGTAGTTAGACTATAAGTACAGATCTTATAATTCACTCCTTAAACCCCGTAGTTAGACTATAACTACAGCCCTAAACCCCGTTGTTATACTCTAACTACATGCTTATTTGCGGGCTGTATTCTAAAGCATTACCACAGTCTTTTGCCTGCTTTCTCATTGTTCTCTTTCTGATGAACAGTCTTTTGCCTGCTTTCTCATTGTTCTCTTTCTGATGAACAATATTATGCCTGCTTTCTCATTGTTCTCTTTCTGATGAACAATATTTTGCCTGCTTTCTCATTGTTCTCTTTCTGATGAACAGTCTTTTGCCTGCTTTCTCATTGTTCTCTTTCTGATGAACAGTATTTTGCCTGCTTTCTCATTGTTCTCTTTCTGATGAACAGTATTTTGCCTGCTTTCTCATTGTTCTCTTTCTGATGAACAGTCTTTTGCCTGCTTTCTCATTGTTCTCTTTCTGATGAACAATATTTCGCCTGCTTTCTCATTGTTCTCTTTCTGATGAACAATATTTCGCCTGCTTTCTCATTGTTCTCTTTCTGATGAACAATATTTCGCCTGCTTTCTCATTGTTCTCTTTCTGATGAACAATATTATGCCTGCTTTCTCATTGTTCTCTTTCTGATGAACAATATTTTGCCTGCTTTCTCATTGTTCTCTTTCTGATGAACAATATTTCGCCTGCTTTCTCATTGTTCTCTTTCTGATGAACAATATTTTGCCTGCTTTCTCATTGTTCTCTTTGTGATGAACAGTATTTTGCCTCCTTTCTCATTGTTCTCTTTCTGATGAACAATATTATGCCTGCTTTCTCATTGTTCTCTTTCTGATGAACAGTATTTTGCCTGCTTTCTCATTGTTCTCTTTCTGATGAACAGTCTTTTGCCTGCTTTCTCATTGTTCTCTTTCTGATGAACAATATTTTGTCTGCTTTCTCATTGTTCTCTTTCTGATGAACAGTCTTTTGCCTGCTTTCTCATTGTTCTCTTTCTGATGAACAATATTTTGCCTGCTTTCTCATTGTTCTCTTTCTGATGAACAGTCTTTTGCCTGCTTTCTCATTGTTCTCTTTCTGATGAACAGTATTTTGCCTGCTTTCTCATTGTTCTCTTTCTGATGAACAGTCTTTTGCCTGCTTTCTCATTGTTCTCTTTCTGATGAACAATATTTTGCCTGCTTTCTCATTGTTCTCTTTCTGATGAACAATATTTCGCCTGCTTTCTCATTGTTCTCTTTCTGATGAACAGTCTTTTGCCTGCTTTCTCATTGTTCTCTTTCTGATGAACAATATTTTGCCTCCTTTCTCATTGTTCTCTTTCTGATGAACAGTATTTTGCCTCCTTTCTCATTGTTCTCTTTCTGATGAACAGTCTTTTGCCTGCTTTCTCATTGTTCTCTTTCTGATGAACAGTCTTTTGCCTGCTTTCTCATTGTTCTCTTTCTGATGAACAGTATTTTGCCTGCTTTCTCATTGTTCTCTTTCTGATGAACAGTATTTTGCCTGCTTTCTCATTGTTCTCTTTCTGATTAACAATATTTTGCCTGCTTTCTCATTGAGTGCGTTTACATGCACACCAATAAACTGTTTATTAGCGGATTTCTGAGTTACCTGATTATTCAAGTGGTCATGTAAACAGCATAAACCGATAAGCTTTATCCGTTTATGGTCATAAACGGGTTATGAATAAACCGATAAACACACCTAGGTTTCTGGGCAATAATCGGTCTTCTCTCTGCATGTATACAGCATAACCAGCTTTCTTTCGGGTTTATAGATCTGCGCATGTACACGTTGCGGGAGAGAGAGGCAGCTGGAGACGCGCGCTGCTCACTCACTCACTCACTGGCCCCTTTCTGCTTCTTCTCCCCGGCCATGGCGCACCACAGCCGGCTTGATGAGATGAAGGCGAGCAGCACGGAGCTCCTGCAACAGGCATTTCCTGACCTGCTGCCTCCCCGTTGCTGCACTGCTATGTTGTAATGTGGATAAAAGAGATGACGAATATTTGTCTCGAATTGCGAATAGAACGACGCATTAATAAAACGCATTGGACTCAGTGTGCAAGCCGTGATCTGTGTGTGACGGGTTTTTTCAGATGACGGATTAAAAAGATTTATACGAACAAAACGTAGCCTACTCAGCTGTTCAAAACACAAGTTATCCGCCACTAAATACCTTAATTCTCTCCGTTTTCTGACAGCTATTTAAATTCAGTTGGGTCAAGATCTGTATCGTTCATGTTATTTGACGTGCTTCAGTCGCCTGCCTGTCTCTGTGCGCTATGCTTGGTAAAGTTGGAAATATATGACAGATTCACACTTCCAAAGCGACGCCTCCCGACAACGAGATACAAGCTAATTTTCACCTAAACCATCCTCCGAGCAGGACAAAGAAGTAATGAAAATGTGATTTTGCATTTTGCAACTTCTTTTGTTGTTTTATTGCGGAATTACCGCTGCCTTCTGGAGAGAAATCCGGCTAATTGACTGAATCATGTAAACCCGGATTTTTCCTATTGTCGGATTATTAAAGTGCATGTAAACGCAGAAATCAGATTATTGCCATAAACTGATTATTCTCAGTTATCCGTTTATTGTCTGCATGTAAACGCACTCATTGTTTTCTTTCTGATGAACAGTATTTTGCCTGCTTTCTCATTGTTCTCTTTCTGATGAACAGTCTTTTGCCTGCTTTCTCATTGTTCTCTTTCTGATGAACAGTCTTTTGCCTGCTTTCTCATTGTTCTCTTTCTGATTAACAGTCTTTTGCCTGCTTTCTCATTGTTCTCTTGTCTGATGAACAGTATTTTGCCTCCTTTCTCATTGTTCTCTTTGTGATGAACAGTCTTTTGCCTGCTTTCTCATTGTTCTCTTGTCTGATGAACAGTATTTTGCCTCCTTTCTCATTGTTCTCTTTGTGATGAACAGTCTTTTGCCTGCTTTCTCATTGTTCTCTTTCTGATGAACAGTCTTTTGCCTGCTTTCTCATTGTTCTCTTTCTGATGTAGTATCTATGACCATATTGACCAAATACTTGTAATTAATTACCAGTAACAAATTTAACAATTTAACAAAATTACTTTTCCCTTTGCTATCTATTTTTTTGTGTGGGCCTGTACAGAATAACCTTTCTTTTTTTTACTTTCTTTACTCATTGCTTGAGTAATTAAGAATGGCAACCTATTCCACTGGGAGATAGCTCTATACATATCTTTTTATTACATTGGTTCTAGAGACATACTAACATGACCCCTTCTCACTTGTCTTGTTTCATGGGCATGTCTGTTCTTAGAAAATGTTATTTTTGAGTACAGGCAGTAGGGTTGTCTCCTCTAACATACATACAAGACACACAGATCACTTCCCCCCTACTGTCACACGACAAAATAACCAATTTTCATATCGCCAATCAAGCACTATCTTTAACTCCTTCAAATCCCAACTCAAAATCTCCCTGATGAGTCACACATAGCCCCAATACATCACACATACACCTCACACTGTCTACTTGTCTGTCTACTTATTAACTCATTGAGTGCCAAGGACGAGTATGTTCGTCAATTCGTTTAGTAACTTAGAGTGCCAAGGACGAGTATGTTCGTCAATTGCGTTTTTTGACGGTGGGACGTGGATCAAAGCCTCAGGCATCTCCTGTACAAATATTGTAGCTATTGAAGGTAGGGATGCAGCGGTTTCTGGTTTGAAGGTATACCCCGGTTTGAAAAAGTCACGGTATCAAAACCACTAAGATTTGCCGTCATACCTTCTCCACGGTATCAGCTGTTTCCCCAAAACAACGTGCCGGTTGCTTGCAGAGTGCAGCTTACGCGGCCCCTCCCCCTTGCTGCATGCCTACCTAGACGCACAGTAGTGAGGAGCTGTCCTTGACTACAACCGTGTGTGTGATAAAGCAGGAGAACGCAAGGAAGGACCCCCCTGAACTTTCCCCCCATCTAAAAAGACGACGTCGGCTGTATGGGAATATTTCGGCTATTGTAAAATCACAGATGGCCATAGCCTTAACGCGAGACTCACGCGTTGAGCCTAGGATGGCCAGGGCTTAGATCTGCGTGAGCACGACCCGTCGTTATTTGTCAAATTCAAGCTACATTAAAACGTTGTCTTGCTTCAACATACATCGCATTGGACATAAACTATTTCCACCCGCAGGTTTGAGGAGTAGCTAACAAACGTCAGATAAATGCTCTCTCTATGCTAACGTTACCTACTGAGGCAGCTAACATGGCTAATTAGCTAGCTAACACCAGCTATCTTTCTCCACTAACGTTAACGTTAGTTGACTGAGCGAACGTCGCTGTACAGCAGGTCGTTATCAAAACGTATTGCACTGAAGAGAAGTAACATTAGATAATGACGAAAGACTCCTCCAACCTGTCAGTGGAAAAGTATGCACAAACTTTGTGTGTGTGAGTGAGAGAGAGAGAGAGAGAGAGAGAGACAGAAACAGGGACAGAGGCTGTGTGTGTGTGTGAGGAAACAATAATTGTGTCCAGTGTTCACCCATTACAAAAGAGAAGCGTGTATTTGATATTATTATGATGTTTTAGTTTCACATCAAATTAATTCGATTAAATCGTTTACATTTATAAGTATGAACAGTACTATATTAACATAGTATAATAACAAACTATATTAACACATACTTGCCAGTTAACTGTCATTACAGTTGGAGGTTACATTAACATTTTTTCTCAGTCCACAATTCAGCAAACTGTTAAAAATAAAATAAATTTTGTTCATTGGCATTTTTTACACATAAAGGTCTGCAATACCGCGATACCGTGAAACCGTGGTATTTTTGTCCAAGGTTATCATACCGTCAAAAACTCATATCGTTGCATCCCTAATTGAAGGTGTATAACCTATTTTACGGACTCATTAGGTGGCGACAGTGCTCTCCAGATTAGAGAAAGGTCCGGAAAACAGCAGGAAAAAGCCCCGTGATGAAAGAGAAACCACTCATGCTGCAGCCAGAGCCATATAGATGGCTCTGTCTGCAGCTGACGTTGGCTGCGAACAGAAGTCAATCCGCGCCCACAACTGAGCCTCTCTGTCTCTGTCTGTCTGTCTGCATAGTTTCTCCACACGATTAGCCGCCAGAAAGGCAGCACCCGACGCCGAAGGGCCAAACCTTTCCCTGCAGTCCAGTTTGGCATTTCCGTGTCGCGCTGGGAGCCGCCGCACAAAAACGGAGCGCTCCGAAAATAGACCTGGGTGCATGTTAGGCTGTGTGTTAGTGTGGGGAGGAGTTTGCAGCTGAGGGGGGGAGAGGGGGGTGGGGCACGCAGGGCACCACACAACTACACCACGTCACTACATCAGAAAATATTAGCTTCAGACTCAGTGAATGTGCTTGAAATGCTTCATTTCACAAAAGGCGGAATAACTCGGCTTCTAATTTGAAACGTGTCTTTTTGCTCAAAACAACCTATCTTCTCCGGCTCATAACTAAAGAACGGAAAATGGTATCAATAAACTTTTTTTTGCAGATGATAGAAGAGAGTCTCATCGTTCTTTGTGCCTGTTCGGTGTTTACATAGTAATATCACACAATATTCTGTGGTCCTCGAGAAATCACTGAAAACGCTCTGAAACTCTGGCACTGGGAGCGTCCGTTCTCCAAAAGTGGCTGGCACTCAATGAGTTAAAAATAATAATAAACAAACGTAGCCTAAATAAAGATACTGTACCTCACTCGCTCGCTGCCTGCACCCAAGAAGGAATGAGTCCACTTGAATGAACGTAAATCTTCAAAAACGGGCAATGCAATGACAGAGTAGGCTATAACGTTATTTCTCCCATGTTGTGTGTCTCTGATTGGATAGTTTGAGGTCGCCGCCAATTTTTATCCAATCAGAGAGTCTCTACGAGTTACGGTTGCAGAGATACCTCCGCCCTGCCTGCAGGACTACAGGAGAGAGATAGAGGACAGTTGGGGGTTCCAAGTTACTGACCAAACACTCTATTTCAGTGATTGCTGTCAGAATATAGAGCCATTTAACACTTATTTTAACACAAAACATTGCTGAATGCAGCTTTAAGTTGGAGGAGATTGCAATGTGTCCCTGCACAACACAGAATGTAAACATAGTTCCCACGGAGTCTTCCCAGCAAGCACGGACGGACCCGGACGAATGGAGAGAGCCCAATCGGGGCCAGCTCAAGTCATATCATGACGAGTCAGATCTGGCCCAGTTATCACTGTATCACTATCCAACTAATTTCACTCACCGGTCACCACTGAAATATCCATGAGGATAACTAAATGGTTGCAATCAATCACGTATTTCTCAGCCTGGGCTATTTATTTATCCAAAATCCGAGTGATCAGCACTTGCATGTGGACAATCTGCGCTGATTAACAAACTGTTTATTCGTGGAGGTGGGACTACAAGGACATGAATTGCGGTGAATCCTGCAATTGTCTGCAATGTGATTCAGGGTTCTTCTTACACAGATTGTAGACGGTTACACTGTGATGTCCGATCCAAGACTTGACGCCAACGTTTTAAATATAAAACAAGTTTCTGCCATAATCCTACATAGTGTCTCATAGCCTAACAGGAGCACTGGGTAAACAAACGTTATAGGGTGACACTTGTACATTTTGAGGGAATTCCTCAATGATTCTTCGAGATTAAGGTTTGAATTAAATTAGCTTTCGTTTGTATTAAAACTGTCCCGACTCCATAGATGTATACATGGAAGTATACCGGTATAAAAAGAACAAGGGGTCCATGTTTTGAAACGGTAGGCTATATTACTCCAACAGCAGATAATTTCAGCGAACAGGTAACGTAGTGGTAGAATAGCTGTTCCATAAGTTGTAGATCCCGAGTTCAAATCCCGCACGGGTGGTCTTTTATTTTTTGGAAATGTAGCATAAATTGTTAATCTGGACATAATTACAGCTTTATGTAGCCTATAAAGTTGCTGAATATACACTGTGTACATAGCAGAATAACTGAACATGCCCATTCATGGTAACGGTCATATTTCGACGTCAGCTTGATGTTCCCGCGTAGACATCTAAATCATCCCCAAATCACCCTGTGATCCGGCCTAGTCCTGAACGTCACTGAAACACGTCATCACAACGTTATCATGACGTAATTTTGCTGGCTGGGTTACAAACAAATAAAATAGCCTAATTATGTAAACACACATATCAAAGGATGACATAAATAATATGGCAGTTCAATTATTTTCGAGGGGCAAGTAGCAGAGTGGCATCCTAGTTCGAGAGAGAGGAGAGAGAGCAGCTCATTTTCGGTCAATCTCGTTCAGTCTCGACTGACTCCAGGCCAGTCTGATTCATTCGGTCCTCGCCTGTGAGTGTGTTGTCAGTTCTCGCAGTGCCAGGCTGTCTGGACTCCAGACCAATTCAATAGCTTCTCGTTCACTCAGACATCCTTGTTCGAGAGAAGAACGGTTAATTTGATCTCGTTCCTTCCGGCTGAGTGATTTGAGTCAGGACAGGTCAGGAGTCACTCTGAGGCCATTTACACCTGACACCAACATGTGTTTTCTGTGATCAGATTGCAATTGGATAGTGCTTGACCACATTAACCTGATTCCATTTACACTAGGTGTTAATATGTGTCTCCAGTGTCCACATTGAGATCTGAATGCGATCTATTTAGGCAAGCTCTATAGCATAGAGCGGCAGAAAAACAGCGGTGACTGTTGTAGTATGTGGTTTGAGAGGACACATTGCATTTACACCTGTGTTCAATGTGGTCAGCATGAGGACAGATAAGAGCGAGTGGGCGTGACTGCACCGGTAGCAGGCAGCATGAGGACAGGTAAGAGCGAGTGGGCGTGACTGCACCGGTAGCAGGCACCATGAGGACAGATAAGAGCGAGTGGGCGTGACTGCACCGGTAGCAGGCAGCATGAGGACAGATAAGAGCGAGTGGGCGTGACTGCACCGGTAGCAGGCAGCATGAGGACAGGTAAGAACGAGTGGGCATGCCCCGGTAGCAGACAGCATGAGGACAGGTAAGAACGAGTGGGCGTGACTGCACTGGTAGCAGGCACCATGAGGACAGGTAAGAGCGAGTGGGCGTGACTGCACCGGTAGCAGGCAGCATGAGGACAGGTAAGAGCGAGTGGGCGTGACTGCACCGGTAGCAGGCACCATGAGGACAGGTAAGAGCGAGTGGGCGTGACTGCACCGGTAGCAGGCACCATGAGGACAGGTAAGAGCGAGTGGGCGTGACTGCACTGGTAGCAGGCAGCATGAGGACAGGTAAGAGCGAGTGGGCGTGACTGCACCGGTAGCAGGCACCATGAGGACAGGTAAGAGCGAGTGGGCGTGACTGCACTGGTAGCAGGCACCATGAGGACAGATAAGAGCGAGTGGGCGTGACTGCACCGGTAGCAGGCACCATGAGGACAGGTAAGAGCGAGTGGGCGTGACTGCACTGGTAGCAGGCAGCATGAGGACAGGTAAGAGCGAGTGGGCGTGACTGCACTGGTAGCAGGCAGCATGAGGACAGGTAAGAGCAAGTGGGCGTGACTGCACCGGTAGCAGGCAGCATGAGGACAGATAAGAGCGAGTGGGTGTGACTGCACTGGTAGCAGGCACCATGAGGACAGGTAAGAGCGAGTGGGCGTGACTGCACTGGTAGCAGGCACCATGAGGACAGGTAAGAGCGAGTGGGCGTGACTGCACCGGTAGCAGGCACCATGAGGACAGGTAAGAGCGAGTGGGCGTGACTGCACTGGTAGCAGGCACCATGAGGACAGGTAAGAGCGAGTGGGCGTGACTGCACTGGTAGCAGGCACCATGAGGACAGGTAAGAGCGAGTGGGCGTGACTGCACCGGTAGCAGGCAGCATGAGGACAGGTAAGAGCGAGTGGGCGTGACTGCACCGGTAGCAGGCAGCCATATTAGCCATGGTGGAGGTCTGTGCTCTCTGATTGCCCTTCTAGTTAATTGTATGGAGCACTCAAAACAAAATATCATTCCCATTCATGACAGCCATGTCTGCATGCCTTGGAGGTGCAGCCCTCATGCACACTTTTTTTCTGCTAAAATAGCATTGCGCTCCTAGTTTTCTGTGAGAGACACATGTCCAAGGATGTAAAAGAGAGGGGGAGAGGGGTCGTGCTCGCAGCAGGCAGCGCTGCAGGAGACAACGATTATATTATTTTCAGCAACAATTATGACGCAACAACTCTTGTGTTTTTGGGCTGCCCCCCTCACCGCCCAGTAACATTTGAATCATCCATAAGCGAGGCAGATTCACTCGCTGCCCATTTCTGTGCCCACACAAGTTTTGTTATGTGGTAGCGTTTAAAAAATTCTCACAGTGCCTTTCAGACTGAAGAGATGAAGATTAATGATAAAAGCCCCGGATAGAGAATCTCATCAAAAGGAGCGCAGCAGAGGGAAAGTTTCAAAATGTGCTTTCTTTGTTCAGGAAATTGACCCGGTGTGTCTGAGGAGAAGAACATCTGAGGCTTTTGTTGTCACTGGCCGTGTTCAATCACAGCTGCTCACTGTACCTCCTGTGGCAAGCTAACCTCCCTAGCCCCTTTTGTGTGGTAACCAGCGTCGGTCTTACCTGACAGTAATCCAAAATCAGAGGGGTTAATAGCGTGTATTCCGCCCCCGACCCCAAAAGCCACATTTCCTGTAAGGGCTCCACACAGCCGCTCGCGCCCTGGGTCCTCAAAGTGGACCCCAGGAAACACTAATTCCTTCCACGGCCTCGGTGCAGGTCACTGTGGGTTAATCTCCGTGGCAGGAGCTGTGGATGATGGATGCGTGCCATGGCTCCTGGCCCTCCATCACTGGACGCGTTTCACTGAAATGCAATACACACATTACTTGCGACCGCGGGGTCTTGGTCTTGGATGGAGTGTTAGGAGGCGTGTTACAGCGGTGGTGAAATTAAGAGTGTTTTCTTTATTTGTGTGAATGCCAAATGATTCCAACAGTCCTAATCCTGAATGTCATTGTTACATTATGTGTAATATGCTCCTTTTCGTAATGGCAGGGTCATTCCCTACGAGGGCTGCTGGAGTGCGTTCAAAGGAGCCTAAGCAAACAAAACACTTAATTGGGGATCACTCTGGAACTGTGCACACTCCGGCTATCTGCCCCACTTACCGTTGATTCACGAAAACAAACAATCCATCACTGTCGCTTATACAGGCACTTGTGTACAGGTCATGCAACGCGTGGTATTTCCCAGAGGCAGCTAGCGGACCCCCCTGTGGGGCTGCTGCTTAATCTGGCCCACTCCCGGCTGGCTTTCAAACCCATCTCATCCACAGCGACTGTACAGCAGCGACAGCTGAACAAGTGCAGACAACTGAGAGCTTTTGAACAGACCAAGAAAACTTCTCTCTGGAAGCTGATGGCTCAGGCTGGAGGAGAGCACCATCTCCAGCTCTCTCTCTCTCTCTCTCTCTCTCTCTCTCTCTCTCTCTCTCGCTCTCTCTCTCTCTCTTCTCGCTGTCTCAGAGAAGAGCATTCAGGGTCTTGGGGGTGTGGGAGGACCCAAATCAAAAGGCTGCACTGAAAGAAGTTTGTTATTTTTCTCCTCTGTGTTTAAAACTGCCGCTCTCCCCCTCCCATTCTTGAAAAGATTTCTCGTAGTGGCAAGACATCTCAGCCAGTACGGTTTCAATTATCATTCCATTTGTCCTTCGTAGGCCTCTGTAGTACAGTGGCTTATTTTGTGTGTTATTTACAAATGTGTTGTGGTTTCTGTCACTCTCTAGTGTAGGGTCAGAAAAATCGCTTAGTGCATCTTTAAGTGTTCTGAAACTTTTGCTCCAAATTCCAGCAGCTATAATGTGATGCGGCCACAAAACAATCTGTCTGCATGCATGTGGGAGCCAATGTGTGTGTGTGTGTGTGTGTGTGTGTGTGTATGCATACGTACATAATAATAACCTCACTGTACAAATCATCCCATGCATTCATACATCCATCTTTGCATGTTTGTAAGCATACAGCATGAATTTGACATTCAACAAGTGTGAGTGAGCGGAGGATATTTTTCACAGCAATCGTGATTGAATGAGATTGACTGGAAATAGAGGGTCCTCCCTCATCACTGCCTTCAGTGTCATGGTGGATTGGATTGGATTAGGTCTTCCTCAAGAGACAGCAGAGAAACTACGCTATCACCTCCCACTCACTAATTTCCTCTAAACAGCCAATGGGGAAATTACATACTACTGACAATCCATCACAACTCAAACTGTTGGGAAAATGTAAATTTAGAGCTCTTTCTCACGCAAAAAACAAACACCCAATTCAAACATTTGTTGTGAAGGGTAAAAACAGCCACTCTTTATTAGCATTCTTTCTCATTGTAACTGCACCTGTTGTGAACTATAATGTCAGGTGAATGAGCAGCAATAGAGACCAAGACATTGTGACCTTTGCAATCGACTAGCGCCTCACTGGTCAAGAACATGTGATCAATCTTATGGAAAAAACAGTAACTGCTTTAATTAGCCCCGATGCCATTTAGCTTTTATATCCTCATATAGCAGCGCTCTGCGAGTCCTGCCTAACCCCCCGTAAATGTAATAGGGCCACAATCAATGTTTACAGATTCAGTCCTTAATTCATTTGTGATCAATGCAAGTTTTGCACTAAGCAGCCGGCCTTAGTGACAGGAGCCCCGCGCTCAGTAAAGATACACAACATTAATAACGGGAGTTAATGAGTTAATGAGTTATTATCTATTGCCCTTAGCCTATCTGATTGACAAAACCCATGGCATTAGCGGCGTGCCGAACGAGTGGGCTGCCCGGCATCAATTAAATCCCGCCTCCCATTGTTCACGTTCAGGCAGCATTAAAGTATGACAAGTGAAACATAATTAGGTATTAAATTGTATTAAATTGACCATTGAGTGAAACAGATTCACAGCGTGTTTGATATATTCCCTGTTAATTCAAGCAAAACAACATTAATCCATCATAAGCATGCCTTGCCGCACGGTCCGCATGGTCTCACCTTGTCCCATGTTAATTCATCTCTCTCTGCCTCCCTTCTCTCCTCCGTCTGCGGCTTTAAGAAGGCAAGACTTTGTTGATTTTGAATTGCACCTGCAAATATTGAACACTTTGTAATTTGTGTTCCTCCCAAACTTGTGTAATCTCCGTAATGAGGAATGGGAGGAAAAACAAAAAGGCATCAGGGATTAACCCTCCACTTAATCCAAATTTGTTTGAATTAGGATGGCAGCTGGTTGTGAAGTAATGTGCGTTCATTGGATTGCAGTGTGCGTACCTATAGCACGTTAAAGCAGGTTGCAGTGTGCATACCTATCCACCTTATTTTTGGCGGCCATTTTGCCTTACGTTAAGTATGGGTTCTATTTCCGGTGTAACCAATTTAGATAACCCCCCAGCCCCTGACAAAAAAAACGTCTATGAGGATTTTACCCTTTTACAGCAGAGCCATTCTGCTCTACAGCCGTGTCGTTCGGGTGCTGGGATAACGTAATGTATTGTGGGTAGTCGGCTACTAACTGTGGCTAATGTTAGCGGCTAGCTAGCTATGTTACATGGCAGTAAAATGCCACCAAATTGATTTAACTTTTAACCATTTCGAGTAACACACATTTCGAGTTTCCATACGGACCTCCAGCGTTGGTTAGTTGTTTATAACGTGACTATATTTATAACTTTTATAACGGACTCCAGCTTCCGGTTTATAATTCGGGTCTGCAGCCAGAGTATAACAAAGGAAATGGCAAGCGGCAACAATGAGTCACGTTAAACCGGACCTTGTACCCACGCTTCTTTTTTACAGTGGGGCATTCAAAAATAAGGTGGATAGCACGTTAAAGCAGGTTGCAGTGTGCGTACCTATAGCACGTTAAAGCAGGTTGCAGTGTGCGTACCTATAGCACGTTAAAGCAGGTTGCAGTGTGCGTACCTATAGCACGTTAAAGCAGGGTGCAGTGTGCGTACCTATAGCACCTTAAAGCAGGGTGCAGTGTGCGTACCTATAGCACGTTAAAGCAGGTTGCAGTGTGCATACCTATAGCACGTTAAAGCAGGTTGCAGTGTGCGTACCTATAGCACGTTAAAGCAGGGTGCAGTGTGCGTACCTATAGCACGTTAAAGCAGGTTGCAGTGTGCATACCTATAGCACGTTAAAGCAGGATGCAGTGTGCGTACCTATAGCACGTTAAAGCAGGGTGCAGTGTGCGTACCTATAGCACCTTAAAGCAGGGTGCAGTGTGCGTACCTATAGCACGTTAAAGCAGGTTGCAGTGTGCGTACCTATAGCACGTTAAAGCAGGTTGCAGTGTGCATACCTATAGCACGTTAAAGCAGGTTGCAGTGTGCGTACCTATAGCACCTTAAAGCAGGGTGCAGTGTGCGTACCTATAGCACGTTAAAGCAGGTTGCAGTGTGCGTACCTATAGCACGTTAAAGCAGGGTGCAGTGTGCGTACCTATAGCACGTTAAAGCAGGGTGCAGTGTGCGTACCTATAGCACGTTAAAGCAGGTTGCAGTGTGCGTACCTATAGCACGTTAAAGCAGGTTGCAGTGTGCGTACCTATAGCACGTTAAAGCAGGGTGCAGTGTGCGTACCTATAGCACGTTAAAGCAGGTTGCAGTGTGCGTACCTATAGCACGTTAAAGCAGGTTGCAGTGTGCGTACCTATAGCACGTTAAAGCAGGTTGCAGTGTGCATACCTATAGCACGTTAAAGCAGGTTGCAGTGTGCATACCTATAGCACGTTAAAGCAGGTTGCAGTGTGCGTACCTATAGCACGTTAAAGCAGGGTGCAGTGTGCGTACCTATAGCACGTTAAAGCAGGGTGCAGTGTGCGTACCTATAGCACGTTAAAGCAGGTTGCAGTGTGCGTACCTATAGCACGTTAAAGCAGGTTGCAGTGTGCGTACCTATAGCATGTTAAAGCAGGTTGCAGTGTGCATACCTATAGCACGTTAAAGCAGGTTGCAGTGTGCATACCTATAGCACGTTAAAGCAGGTTGCAGTGTGCGTACCTATAGCACGTTAAAGCAGGGTGCAGTGTGCGTACCTATAGCACGTTAAAGCAGGGTGCAGTGTGCGTACCTATAGCACGTTAAAGCAGGGTGCAGTGTGCGTACCTATAGCACGTTAAAGCAGGTTGCAGTGTGCCTACCTATAGCACGTTAAAGCAGGTTGCAGTGTGCGTACCTATAGCACGTTAAAGCAGGTTGCAGTGTGCATACCTATAGCACGTTAAAGCAGGGTGCAGTGTGCGTACCTATAGCACGTTAAAGCAGGGTGCAGTGTGCGTACCTATAGCACGTTAAAGCAGGGTGCAGTGTGCGTACCTATAGCACGTTAAAGCAGGGTGCAGTGTGCGTAAATAAGCACGTTAAAGCAGATTTTAAAAGCACCGGCCTCAAGGTTCAAGGTTCAAGGTTACTTTATTTTGTCTCCCAAGGGAGAAATTTGTCTTGGACACAGACCAGCAGCATACATACACAGTACACATACACAGTACAGTACACTACAAAAACATTAACAATAAGGCACACAGTGACACATACATCCCGTCACTCACCAACGTAATAAATAAAACACCTTAACCAACATACCCAGTGCAAAAGAAGAAGCAGCAACACCTTTACTCCACCTCAGAACCTTCTACCCCTCTGTCTGCCTTCCGCAAGGAGTCCATTGAGGAGTGTAATTGACAGAGGGACAAAAGAATACTTATACCTATTATATTTCCACTTATGGACCCCATACCTCCTACCTGACGGCAGTAACCTATACTCTGGATGAAGTACATGAGAGGGGTCAGACACAATTTTCTTAGCCTGCCCAATGGTAGACTGCTCAAAGATGACCTGGGGAGTAATGGGAGGTGTAGGCATACCCATAATCTTCCCTGCCATTTTGACCAATCTAAGGATCTCAGTTTTATACTTTACCGTCAGGTTTCCAAACCAACTTGTGATACCATACCTTAGAATGGACTCTTAGGGCAACTATTAGAGGCTAATCAAGAAGCGGTGTGATGCAACGATGCGGTCTCTGCCCTCAGGAGCTTGCTTTGTTGCATATGGAGCAGGCAATTTAATGGATTTCAATAGAGGAACAGGCCACACAGATGCTGTGTGCACTTATAGTATCCATGACAACAGTTGTCAGAGATTTCCTAGTTTCCTTAGTCTTCTTGTGTACAAATGTATCTACAGTGCAACTTTTTGTGGTGAGAACGTGTCACTGGAAGAGTAGTCTCTCCCCAGACTCAAATATTACGTTGAATCGCTGCGCTCCGCATACTACATAAATAAGTCTGTGCCAGTTCACAGCCACTGCTGGTTTTTGAGGGCGGGTTGAAATTGAATGAGTGACAGGCAGAGGTGTAGTGCTATCTTGAGAAGTGAGGGAACGCACCTATTTGCGGAACACCCCCCTCCCCCAGCACACACACAGGTCCCCCCGCACGCACACACACTACACTGACACACACACAAGTCTCAAGCATCACGCAAGTTGCACAAGGCTGCATAATTGATCATTTGGCACGGCGGCTGGCATTTTTAGCAAGTAACTTACCATTTTGTGGCGAATTCTGGCGTTGCAAATTGCAATCTGGTGATTAACGCTAACTTTTGATTAGCGTTAATTGAAAATAAATCTCGGTAATGTAACGTGCACTCCATAGTAAAATGTACACCGCTTGCACATGTGCAGAAACTGAGAAACCGGACCGGTGTGCTTCCGTGTGTAGCTGATTTGGCCCAGGGGGCGTGTGCCTGCCTGGTACCAAAACAGCTTTTAACATTGTTTCTAAATGATTGTAAACGTACCTTTTTCGCAACTGGTCCGAAAAATGAAAGGATGTTTGGCTGCCTTTTCATCTTTACTTGTTATCTCGTCAGGTACTGGGAGAAAAAAAACATTTTGATGCTTAAAATGCCACTACTAGCTAGTTAAGGTGGACCGGTGGAGTGTTTCCCTCTTCCTTCAAGCCAGAGTTGATACCATGTGAATCATTCAGCCCACCTTAAATTTAAGGTGGAACGTTTCCTTCTTCCTTCAAGCCACGACTCACGAGTTGATGCCATGTGAATCATTCAGCCCACCTTAAATATAGACGAATGACAACTTTGTCCAGATTCACTCGTTTTATTGGCTCCACATACACACACACGTTGACACACACAAAACACTACTTCGAGAAGTATGGGAACGCCGTTCCCACGCGTTCTGCCGGGACTACACCACTGGTGACAGGTCATAGCACCGATGAGAGAGCGGTTCGAAAAATGGGCTGCGCCTCCCGTGTTGTCTGATCGCAAAGTCGTTACTGGACAGGAGTGACTCCACCACTGGCATATGACTGGCCAAGTGAACGGTCCCCTACCATAACCAGTCGGCTGAGGGAAAGTGTCCCAGACCCAGAGACTACTGGAAGGGCAACCTTGATATAAATATATCTCACAGTGATGAGTGAGTCATTGCAAGAGAGAGTGGACTTGAGTGCATTGCATACCCAATATTCTTGTTGATTAATCTGTTAATAAAACAAATCTGTCAGTCTGACAGTGTGACCGCAGTAGTCACTTAGCTACTGGCACGTTGCACCATGTGTGGTGGGCTCCGTATGACTGACACAGCGGCTGTTGTGACTGTCACATTTCCGTGTGTGCCATGTGTTGCCCCAGGCGAAGATTAACATCCTAGTCCTGGCTGTGATGTGTTTAAGCTTTCACTTCTGAGCAACCTTTGGCTCAAAGCTTGGAGGAAATGGGTACAATGATGGATGGATGGATGGATGGATGAAGGTCTTGAAGGGCTTGAGAGAGATTGCATTTCCTACTGTATTTCTGCAGCTGAAGGTTGACCTCTCATCCTCTTGCATCCCCCTACCTCTGCCACTCTTCTTGCCTGGGTCCAGATCTTCATATCAGCCTACTTCACCTAGTTGACTGCTTCTGGTCTGGCATCATGACATGCAACAGCGATTTCTCATGCTCGGAAAAACAAAACAAAACAAACAATCAAACAAACAAACAGGCCCCTATTCTCCCACAGGCCTTCGGCGCTAAAACGGGCCTTAAACGCAAAAAAACGTGCCTTGCGTCTGCTTCGGGAAGATATCAACATGGCTTTACGCTGGCAAATGCGCTTTAGGCGGAATGGGCGTGGCGCACTCCCTGAATGGGCGAGAATGGGCGCGTCGGCCTTAAATGCCGGCCTAATGATATCTTCCCAACTGGCGTAAATTTAGCGCTTTGCGCTTTTGAAAACCAGGCCTATTCAGTGCGCCAGTTTGCGAGGAGCGCTCTTCTGCCTCTCCCCTGTCACCCTTCTCTGTCTCTCTCTGAAACCAGGCCTATTCAGTGCGCCAGTTGCGATGACCGCTCTTCTGCCTCTTCTCTGTCACCCTTCTCTCTCTCTCTCTGACTCCCTCGCTTAGACAGACACAACACACTTCCCATAGGAAAAATAAGTTGTAAGTTCACTGCCTAGCATGTCCCAGCATGCATTGTGCTGCTCCATTTAGCTACTAAATAGCAACCAAATGAGCAGAAATCGATATGGTAGATTTAAATAATGTGTAATGGTAACACAACCTGCAATTGTAGAACATTTCAATATTGGACCAAATAAAACATCGAAATGAAAACACCACCCTATGTGAAACATATATGTCCTCCTGGGCCTATATATATCCCTTGTCGATTTAACGTGATTTAGATAAGTGACAGCGGAACGCGCTTCTACTGTCATGTGCTATACTGTGATGTCCGTTCCAATAACTTGGCCCTACTTCACATTTAGTTTTACAATAAAAACACATTTATGCAATGACTTTACATAATGTAGGGTATATTTATGTGCATCATCCTTCCTGCAGCAGCCGAGAGAAAATTATATCTTTCTGGACAAACTTTCACCAATCTAATAGGCTATATTTTTCTAGCTGATGCATTTAGAACATTCTTTTCACTTTGATCTTGCTATAGTGTAGGGTATTTACATGCTTGCAGTATTTAAACTGCAGTTAGATTGGTTTGAGAAGCATAATAATATGGAATAATAGCCTATATATGGAGACAGACAGACTGGATGAAGGGAGGGGGGGGGGGGGGCAGAGCGCTTGGCTTTGTCTGGTTTTACCGGATTTGTCCAGGAATTTGAGCTTAAAAGGCAAGCGTGTGACTCTTTACTGCAATTCTCCAATGAGCGGACTATGCATAATTTAACGCTTAAAAGGCGTGGTTATAATGGTTGAGGCTGCGTGTAGCGACGATACCAAGATAGCGAGTGCGCTGGTTCACACCCACTAACTGCGCTAGGCGGCCTAGCGCTAGGCCTTAAACGCAGTTTCTACGCCGATTGCAACGATAGGGCCCACAATGTCCAATGACCGCCGAGTGGGACTGACAATTATCCAATCAGCGCCAATGAACAGCACAACAGGCCATTGTCAAGACCTAATAACAACAATGTCGACCGCTAAAGACAAGATAGATGCTGCTATCAAGGCTGCTCTAAGTTGATTAAAAGTACCAATTACTTTGAAATCCGAACAGCACTCTGAATTGAAAGCATTAATTCAAAGAGATTAGATGTTTTTTGTGTTCTCCCCACTGGATCATATTCAGGCGGATATGTTGTTGGTCTCTACTGATTGGTTAGGGAAAATCCAACCCCCCTCGGGATTCCCCCTCATGGAAATCGGTTAGAGTGCAGGCAATGTCAGACTGAAGACAGAAATGGAATGAAGATCAGGCTACCATTCTTCTTCACACATTCCTCTCTCTATGTCTATCTTCATCTTTCTCTCTGTCATTCTCTGGCTCAACACACACACACACACACACACACACATACAAGTGCTAAACGGTCTGACATGAAGTATTTCTTCTGACCGTATTGCTTCTCACCTGACAGACGCTTGAACCTTGTTGATGAAAACCTTGCTGCAGTGGAAGGGCTCTGCTGTGAATCCCTGGGGAGTGAGAATGAAAAGAACAGCTATAGCGATAAAAGATAGCAGGAGATTGTGGAGTAGCAATAGGTAGCAATAGGAATTGAAAATGGGCTGCATGTTAGACTTCTCTCTTTCTTTCAGTTTTTCCCTCAGTCTCACACTCATATTCTCAAGAAAAGAGGAGAGGCTCGCTGCCTCAAATCCGGCTTTATAGTCCATATCCGTGTTTTCCATCTCTCCCCTCATCCCATTACTGCTACTTGTCTTGGATCTGGGGGGAAACTAAATCAGCCCGCTCACTCCATTGAATTATTACTGGAATCATGTGGTTTGAGTGAGTGACTGGGGAGGCAGACGAGACCCGGCCCGTCGGAGAGCTTGTGGCTGCACAAGTTTACAGTACAGCTCTGATCTGCTGTAACTAAATTACTGTTCTTACTCTGAATTTGGAAGTGTACATCTCTGATCTACTGTAACTAAAGTACTGTTCTTACTCTGAATCTGGAAGTGTATGATCTGCTGTAACTAAGGGTGTTTTCTCACTGGCGGCCCGGTACCATTCCCGAGCGCATTTGTCCCCAAATTGACCCCAGTTTTGGATAGGGGTGTCAAAAATAATCGATTATAAGATGCATCGCGATGCGGACGTGCACGATTCTGCATCGATTCACAAATGTCAAAAATCGATTATTATTATTATTTTATTTTTTTAGATAATCAAATAAAATATAATGGAAGTACATGGATCATGATACAATGCAATTCCAAATGCACTTTTATTTTAAAAGTAGCCACACAGTGAGGAAAAAGAAAGTGAGAAAAAACAAATCATGTATTGCGGAAAAAAGTGATGCATCGAGATGCATCGATAATCGTAATCGAATCGAATCGTAGCCCTCTGAATCGTAATCGAATCGAATCGTGAGGTCAGTGAAGATTCACAGCCCTAGTTTTGGAACGTTTGATGAGTGTGAACGTTCTGTTCCGTTCCGCGCAACGGGGAACCGTGACAGGATCCATTTGAAAAGGTGGTCTGGGGAACGGAACACTTGTGAATGTGAACGCCAACCGTTCCGAACCACATAGACAACACATGTGCGAGGATACACTCCAGGCGTAGTTGATAACGCAAGTTCACTCTGTTCCGAGCGTGGAAGAAATGTTGTAATGTGAAAGCTGACCAGCGGGGGAGAGGGGAGGGGGGTAATCCTGCCCGGGCGCGGAATGGAATGAAAGCAATCGTTCCCAGTGAGTAAGCACCCTAAATTACTGTTCTTACTCTGAATCTGGAAGTGTACATCTCTGATCTGCTGTAACTAAATTACTGTTCCATACTCTGAATCAGTGTACATCTCTGATCTGCTGTAACTAAATTACTGTTATTACTCTGAATCAGTGTACATCTCTGATCTGCTGTAACTAAATTACTGTTATTACTCTGAATCAGTGTACATCTCTGATCTCCTGTAACTAAATTACTGTTATTACTCTGAATCAGTGTACATCTCTGATCTGCTGTAACTAAATTACTGTTCTTACTCTAAATCTGGACGTGTACATCTCTGATCTGCTGTAACTAAATTACTGTTATTACTCTGAATCAGTGTACATCTCTGATCTGCTGTAACTAAATTACTGTTCTTACTCTGAATCAGTGTACATCTCTGATCTGCTGTAACAAAATTACTGTTCTTACTCTGAATCTGGACGTGTACATCTCTGATCTGCTGTAACTAAATTACTGTTCTTACGCTGAATCTGGGAGCGTCCTTGTGCTGTGTACACTGGTAGGCATGCACTGGGATCAGTCATCATTAGCTGGGGACTCCCAAGTGACGAGAAGCGCAATGAATAATTTCCTAATTTGATTTTACCATCTGCCAGTGTCCTTACCTGCTGCAATTAACACGCTCACAACAACTACAATCAACAGCATAACCTTAGCCATATAAACTGAAATAAGTAATATATTCTGGTTCTTAATATATTCTTGATTTCTCTTACTGTGAGTAAAATTTTAATTGGCATCTCGGCTGTCAAAATGCAAAGTGGAGGTTAGCTCAGTGTTGTGTGTTCTTTTTTAATTGGATTATCTCTAATAACACAAAGGTCAGTTATCGGTTGGCATTTTTCTGATTAGCCTGGGTACTTGCTGTTGGTATTCGAGAAGACTTTGGCCAATAGTTTGCACTTTTGACGGGTATCTAGTGGGCTAGATTCTGCCAGACAAGAGCAATTTAATGCAAATAATTAATCTCAAGTAGTATGTGGGCAGTGATAGGTCTAATTCTTATAATATTGCACATTCTGCACATCCTGTTGTACAGTATATACTGTAAATTCACATAGTTTTTCTTCATATGCCCATATTTTCAAATTTTGTTTATTGCATACGGTATATCTTGATTTTACTTGATATTTATATTTTTCATTTACTTTCAAATATTTGCATAAAGTTTCATGCTTTGTATAATTTAACATTTTTAATTCACATTCCTGCTGCATTTGACTGCTATTTTGCACAACCTGGATGCATACTGTAATTATTTTCATTTTCCTCAATATGCTCGTGTTAGAATTTCCACTTGCATGTTTAACATTCTTCGATTCTTGTTTAGGTGTTGTTGCAATGATCTGATTTCCCCATGGGGATCATTAAAGTTGAAAGCAATGTCATCACATACCGTTTAAAAAAAATCTAGTGTCCTCTGTGACATCATCTAACACAATCTGACAGAGCTGTCATGGGGACATCTCCTAACAGAAGAGGATATCTCCTAACAGTACCCTCCCTCTGTGGGCGCCACCTGGCGTCCAACGGGACTTGCCACATGAACGGCCAAACCGACGAGACCGACATACAACCACAGAGGGCGCTGCAGACTCTGAAGGTGGAGTCCCAGCGGATGCTCCAAACTCAGAAGACAGAGCCAAAGGGGGCGTCGCAAGCTCAGAGAGCGGAGCACCAGAAGGCTCCGCATAATCTAAAGGCTGAGCTTCAACCAATGTTGCCGTTCCCAAAGGCAGAGCCACAGGAGGCTCTTCCCCGGGGGATGGCGGTCTAGGCAAAAGGCTGGCCGAACTACTGAATCCCTCCAAAGCCAGACAGGAATCCCAGGATTGGTCGAGAGCAGGAACCGAACGTCGACGCTTAGACCTGTAGTCAGACTGCTGCTGAGGTCCGGGCTCAGACTCGGCGAGGGAAAGGCCTACCATCCCGACCTGGAGTTGAGGTAGGCAGTTTGTAAGGAAGTTTGTGTGCTTGCCTTGTGTGAAGTTTGCTGGATCTTCGGTAAGGGCTCACGGGCAGTGATCAATTAGAACCACAGAGATGTCTTTCAAGCTTTAATGAAGTATCACAGGCAGAAAGTAAGGCAGAAGCAACGTACAGAGCTTACAGATTGCAGAAAGGGGAATAGGACCATACATATCATAGCAGAACAACACCTTTATAATCCCCCCACATTCGAGGTATGACATCGTTGGTGATGTCACAACGTCCGGGGAGGTATGACATCATCGATGACCTCACAAAGTCACGTCTGCCATCACAGTTAGCCTGACCGTCTGGCATCGCTGATGACCTCACAGGGGAAACTCTGACATCACGAGGTGAACTCTGACATCATCATCGATGATGTCATGGCAGTGACATCATCATTGCCTCGTGGGCTCCTTGGTTGGTGGGCGTCAATTGCCCCAAGAACAGGCCTGATGGTGGGCCATTATGGAGCATTTTCTACACTCTGTGTTCTAAAACTTTTAAATTGCTAAATAAAATATATTAAAAAAGAAAAGAAAATAGTGTCTGAATATTTTCCAGTCATGTCCAGGTGACAGTTTACACCTCCCCCACATCCCCCCGCTCTCCCTCCCCCCTCCCTTCTCCTGCTCTCTCCTCTTTCCCCCTTCCGCTGCTCCTTCCCCACCTCCTCTGCTCCCAACATTTCCCATTCCCTCCCCACCTCATCACTTTCCTGCTCTCTCCTCTCTCACATTCCCCCTGCTCTCCCTCCCCTGCACCCTCCCCACCTCCTCCCTTTCCTGATCTCTCCTCCCCACTATTCCCCCACTATTCTAAAGCATCGCACCCATTCTACCCTAAAGCATGGCACCCATTCTATCCTATATTTCTATATTTTCTATATTTCTCTATCATATGACTGTTCAATGTGCTATTATTACTACTGTAATTTTCTACTGTTGTGTCAGCTAGCCCTCCTCTCCCTGTTCTCTCCACATACTCTCTCTCATACTCCCCCTGCTCTCCCTCCCCACCTCCTCCCCTTCCTGAACTCTCCCCCCACACTATTCTAAAGCATGGCACCCATTCCCTTTCTCTTTCCCCCTTTCCCTGCTCCTTCCCTACCTCTCCTTCCTTGTCCTCTCCTCCCCCACATTTCATATTCCCTCCCCACCTCCTCCCTCTTCCTGCTCTCTCCTCCCCCACATCCCCCCGCTCTCCCTTCTCCTGCTCTCTCCTCTGCTCTCTCCTATATTTCTATATTTTCTATATTTCTCTATCAATTGTTCAATGTGTTATCATTACTACTGTAATTTGCTACTGTTGTGTCAGCTAGAATTAGCTAGACATATTTTCTGTGAAGCCCTCTGGGACATGCTTGTGAATTAGGGCTATACAAATAAACTTGACTTGACTTGACTTGACTTACATTTAGTCATAACCCATTCCACTGGCAGAGAAAGCAACCGCAATTAAGTTATCAACCAACGATGTTGCATGACCAATAGGAAAAAGGCAAGCGGTTTACACTGCAATAACAACACACACTGTACAGCCACATCATTGATATTAGTGGGAGCTGGCAGCTGTTAGCGGCATGCTGCTCAACGAGGTTATCAATAAGACTCCGAGGAGTGGCTATATCTGCTCTGCAGGTTGGCTCCTCCAGTGTTGGCTGGATAAGAGTTTTGTGTGATGTGTTTAGAGTGCACCCAGGGCACGGTCAATAGCACTCCTTTCATTTCACTGCCTCCTAAACAGGCCAGTAAAACACCGGGACAGCCACTTACACTAATTACATTTTACTGTCAGATGTGTCTGTGTCCACCTCCACTCCCCAGAGCCACATGCAACCTTCTCCATCCAAAGCAACATGTGGGAGGGAGGCTGTGTGTGTGTGTGTGTGTGTGTGTGTGTGTGTGTGTGTGTGTGTGTGTGTGTGTGTGTGTGTGTGTGTGTGTGTGTGTGTGTGTGTGTGTGTGTGTGTGTGTGTGTGTGTGTGTGTGTGTGTGTGTGTGTGTGTGTGTGTGTGCGTGCGTGCGTGCGTGCGTGCGTGCGTGCGTGTGCGTTTATTACTGTAGCTAAGGCTTTTTTTCCCCTTCTGATTTTTCTCCCATTCTCTCCCCAATTGTACTTGGTCAATTCCCCCTGCTGTACCAGTCATTGCTCCACCCCCTCTGGCAATCTGGGGAGAATTGTAGACTAGCACATCCTTCCTCTGATACACCTGACAGTGAGGGGTTTCACCGACAGGACGTAGCGCGTTGGAGGATCACGTTATCCCCCCCCCAGTACCCCCCTTCCCTGAACCGGCACCTCGAACGACCAGAGGAGGCGATAGTGCAGGGACACATACCCCACCAGCTTCCCACCCGCAGACACGGCCAAAATTGTGTCTGTAGGATGTCTGACCAAGCCGGAAGTACCAATACCGGGAATTGAACCCTGGTGATGTAAAATAATGAAAGTCAAAGTTCTTGAGTCAGAAGTTTGGCTTACTTGAATATATTGAATATGATTTCAGGTCTCATGAGAAGAAGAGGTGTAACAAGCATCAATGGTGCATGGATACAGTTCTTCAAAGAGGAAGAGGTTGATTCAGTCTTTTATGTGGTGCAATGATGCACAGAGAGCTACTGTAACATCATAATAGATAAGTTAGCACTGATAAAGAATCATTGTACAGTAGAGTAAGCTGTGGTACAGAGATTGCATCCGTGATGAGACTTTGTTATGTTACTTTTGCTGACATCAGTTTGTGATAGATTAGGATTCTTGTGTTTGGACATGTTACATAGTGTGCTCTGGGGTTTATGTGAGACAGACTTTTAACAACGTTTTTCAACATATCAACGTTTTGAAGGTGGAGTGGTGCGCGAAGCTTTGCAGAAATAGAGCCAAGACGAGCGTTTTATCAATCATCAAGCAACATGTGACTCAACCTGTTGACTGACACACAGAGCAGCTTAGGACACATGACTCAGCCTGACTGACACACAGAGCAGCTTAGGACACATGACTCAGCCTGACTGACACACAGAGCAGGTTAGGTCACATGACTCAGCCTGTTGACTGACACACAGAGCAGGTTAGGACACATGACTCAGCCTGTTGACTGACACACAGAGCAGGTTAGGTCACATGACTCAGCCTGTTGACTGACACACAGAGCAGCTTAGGACACATGACTCAGCCTGTTGACTGACACACAGAGCAGGTTAGGTCCGGACACATGACTCAGCCTGTTGACTGACACAGAGCAGGTTAGGTCACATGACTCAGCCTGTTGACTGACACAGAGCAGGTTAGGTCACATGACTCAGCCTGTTGACTGAGACACAGAGCAGGTTAGGACAGCTTCATTTGGAAAAACTGAAACTATCTGATGTTTGTTCACTCACTCGTTCACATCGACTATTTGTATACTAATAATCTGTCTTGCTCACTTTCCCATTCTCTCTATCTGACCGGAGCCAAGGAGGGGGGCGGGGGCAGACACACACACACACACACACACACACACACACACACACACACACACACAGGCAAGGAGCCCACAAACCGACGCACAAACAAGCGCAGTGAAAGAGAGGTAGAGAGACAGATAGAAGAGAGAGACACCAGAGAGAAAGAAATGATAAGCATCTTTGGTTATACTTCACTAGAGTCGATGCTGATAATGCTCGTTGTCACAAGTGCAACAAATCGTTTGCTTGTAAGCACACGCCCACTCGCTCACTCTACACATGACGCCTGTACCTTCTAAACAAGAGCCGCTCTGCAAGCAACATGGCCATACTGCAGTACCAGGGGCTACAATGGTCAGCCCAATGTCTGGATATCTTCAGGAGTTCACCGCATGTTTAGAAAGGGCTATAGATTGGCGCGGAGAGGGTTTCAATTGTCTTCTCTCACAAAAGCGCTTCCATGGTGCGGCCTGTCCTCCAGCTGACACAGGCTGTCTCCTGAAGATGTCATACCTGAATGAGCAGGTCCTGCTGGCAGGGTTTCAATCAAGCCACTATATGTCAAGTCCAAGTCGAGTCTGAGAGTCCAAGTCCAAGTCACCAAAGAAGAGTCAGAGTCGAGTCCCCATTACCTGAGTCCGAGTCTGGAGTTGAGCCCAATTTATGGTTTGTCGCATGACACTTTTGAAACTGTCTCTCGACAGATCTGATATGTGTTGAGAGACAGTTTCAAAAGTGTCGCGAGACAAGCCATAAATTGGCCTTTAGCCTACTGAACATGAGCATGTAGGTGGAACACACGTGCCTGCACTTGCACAAAATTGAATTATCACAGTATTAATATAGCTATCAATATCTTAGGCCAAACTATTAGGGCCTATTACAAAAACAAACAAACAATTTTTTTTTTTTTTTTTTTTTTATCAATTAACAAGTCCGAGTACTCGTCTCTACCTTCGGAGTCCGAATGCATGAATGCTCAAGTCCAAGTCCGAGTCATCAGTGCTCAAGTCCAAATCTAAAAGATTGAATGTAATGAAAATGTATCCAGGACTCGGACTCAAGCCGAGTCGCACTCGGACTCTACAACGCTGCCTGCTGGCATGAACTTCTGCTGGCTTCAGCATTGCCAGACATTCGATGCTCTCACTGATTCGGAAAACAAACGATAGCTTGCCTTTGCCTTTGACATGTGGTATTCTCCACCCCCCCCCATTCCTCATGCTTGCAAATAATAACAGTTTGGCAATGCCAACTTTCCCCTCTGATTTTCGACTGAACTTCTTGGTGGTTGCAAAGATAGCGAGGGATGGGGGACTTAAGATCGTGTTGCTACGGCAACCAGGAGAAGTTCTGAGGCTTCCTCTAACAAGTTGCTTGGGAATGCAGTCTTGAGTGTTACATAAGTGTGACTCTCTCTCTCACACACACACACACACACACACACACACACACACACTCTCGCAGGGCTTTTCCTGTGGCAGAATTTCACATTCAGCATGATTTATTCATAGCTGGATAGCTGCGCAGGATATTTATGTTTCCACCATGTAAATGCAGTCCACCACAGTTGGCAAGAGTTGACGTGGGGGTGTTCTTCACGTGGGGGCGTTCTTGGACTCTTCCAGTCAATTTCTATTGCCATTGTTAAGTGAAACAATGGATTTTAAAAGATGTAGATTAAAGAAGATGTTTGCATGAAAAATCAAGATGACAAAGCAGATACTGTCTTATATTTGTCGCAACCGGGAGGCGCTACACTACCCGGACACCCTCGATCTTTTAATATACCGGTAATGTATTTTTCTGTGGATGCTTGAAGCTTTAACCCTGTTAGTCTATAGCATGCTTTTGTTCTTAGCTCAATCTCGTAAACATCTGTAAACATTATTTTTAATAATGCACCAGGTTAGAGGGTTCCTTGTACAAGTTACAGCATTAGATCTTTGATCTCTTTTATATCCAAGCAAAATTGTTGTTGTCGTCCCCCCCCCCCCATTTTCTCCCCAATTGTACTTGGCCAATTTTCCCCCCTGCTGCCCCGGTCGCTGCTCCCTCCTCTGCCGATCTGGGGAGATCTGAGACTAGCATCATGCTTCCTCCGAGACATGCGCAGTAGCCTTCTTTTCACCCGACAGCGGGAGCTTCACCGGTAGGACGTAGCACGTGGGAGGATCGCGCTATTCCCACCAGTTCCCTTCCACCCTGAATAGACTGACCAGAGGAGGCGCTAGTGCAGCGACCAGGACAAAATACCCTCGATCCGGCTTCCCTCACGCAGACACCAGCCAATCGTGCCTGTATGGATGCCCGACCAAGCCGGAGGTAACACGAGGATGCAAAACTGCGCCCCTCGCGTTGGTAGGCAGGGAATCTACCGCTACACTATGCCCAAGCAAAATTTGTATTGTAACTGAAATATCGAATCGAATCGGGACGTTGTGTATCGGAATCGTATCGAATCGGGAAATCATGGCGATACCCAGCCCTAGTTGGGGTTAAAACCGAAATTAAAAACACAATGTGCCTCGCTCGGGAGTCGAACATGTGCTCTCTTTCTTGTCATAAGGGGGCAGTACAGGTCCAATCCCACCCCTACACCCTTAGCGCCAGTGACCTACATGAGTGTATAATCTTAAAATTCACGTATGTAGAAATGTTATATGATATAAATGATATACAATGCATTTTAGTTCAGAAATGTTTTACATTTCTGTGGATTGCTGACATTTTATTTTGTTTGTCGCCACTGCCAATGTTGTGATGTAGTGTGGGATGAAAATGACATGAGACATGGTGCACATTTCCTACACGTGTCTCTACAATTCACATGGCACCACCATCTTTTGTGTTAAGCCCCACAATACAAAAGAGGAATCACAAACATTGGGCAGCACAAAAGGCTTAGGCATTGTCATTCTAAGAGGAACGCCAATCCCGACACTTTGCTAAATTTCTGTCTGTCACCTATCGTTCCGTCCTGGCTTTGACTGGCAGATGCAGAGGAGCCGAGGAAGAGCGCTGAGCGCAGCACAGATAACACACTTCATCGTTAGCTGGCTCACGATAAGTATTCCGACATTCGCCGGCCTCTCCTTATCTGGCCGCCGTAATCTCTCTTCAGCTAAATACTGTGGCTGCCTTTGGCTCACCACTCCATCGGCAAAATAGAGTGTTGGAGGAAAGAAATGGCTTTTGTTGGGACAGCCTGCCTATATAACCTAAGCATTTTCCAAGGGATTAGTCGGTGCTTTAGGGTGATAGGCTTATGCACAGAGCTATTTTGGGGATTGCATAAATATGCATATCTCCTGATATTGACGATAGGATAACACCTACAGTACTGTAGCGCAGTGATGTTCACTCTATTCCAATATCATGTTCTCCTTTGCTTATCATCTCCTCCGACCCACCCAGAACACACTGGGACACACAAGCCTTCTCTCCCTTGTCGTTACTGTGGTTTAGACAAGCCCAGTAGACAATACCCACTGACGTCTGCTTGATTCTCCTTGGTCTAATCTAGTGGAAGCAGGCAGACCTCTCCTGCTGGGAGAGAGAAAGAGGGAGGAGGGTGGTGGGGTTCTCCGTCGTCTTTCTCATCCACAAAGCACAGGCAGCAGGTGTGTGTACAGTATGCGTAGCAACGCACAGCTCAGCGCAACAGGAAGCGCTAGACTGGAGGCTACAGTGCAGTCGGTCAAACACGTGTGATGTACAGACACACGCATGCACACGCACACACACACACACACACACACACACATCTGGAACAGCAAGAACACTTGACTGTTGCATGTCTGTCAGTCTGGGAACCCAGAGTCGACTCTGGGACAGACGGCTGATATTTCTGTGTTTCCTGTGTAGAGCGGATGTCCGCACCAAGACTTCTGCTTCCGGGCGCTGCGGTCATGGTTTACAATCAGATTGACACGAGGATGGAGTTCGACTTGATCGATCGATACTTTTTGTAGGTTAAACAATGAAGAAAAAAGCTGCCGTGCTCAGTGTGTTGAGTAAAGTTTGTATACAAGGTGCTCTTGGTGTTGGGGGGGGGGGGGGGGGGGGGGATTAAGCTGCGGGAATTGAACACATCAAACCGGCCACAAAAGGGGGTAACCGCCTCAAGAAACTACTACAGAGACACATTGGGATTTTTAAATTTGACACCATGGTTTTTCCAGGCCTAAATAAGGAAATTGATTTCAGGCCATTTCTGTAACAATTTCTCCACCAAGGCATTTTCTTAAATCACTACAAATGGATAACATTTTTCCATGTCAGTGATTATTTTTTCTTGTGTATCTTATTTTTGTAACCGGAAAATATACTGCATTTATTTTTTCAACCGGAAGCACCTACCCCTATTTCTTGACAGCACACCGGTGCAATCAAACTCTGCCCTCACGAAAGCCACTAGGCTGAAAGCGTCGGCGTTATCTTTCTTTTCTATTTTTTCTTCCTTCATTAACTTTCAAGTTTCTCCCAAACAAGTGTGCATTGAACCTCCTGAGAGACCACACAGATGGGACTGTTAACAACGACGGAAGCAGAGGTCTTGGCGCCGACGTCCTCACAACACCGGAAACCCCGAAATGTGGGCTATCTGTCCCAGAGTCTTTAATAGTCTGATAGACTCTGGGTGCCCAGATTGCATCTGTTGACGCTATGGAAAGAAGTTGAGTCAAGGATTTCCATAACAATGGGCACAGTCATGGGCAGAGAGCAATTTATGATGCTGACTGAATTTACTAAAGCACAGCGATTGCTTTTATAGTATAATAAGTCATTGTCTTCACCATTATGGACTGCAAATCAATATGGCGCTTGGTATTTCATGAGACCAAGCACGTGGACCGCTAGTCTTTTGTAATAGTAAGTCATGGTCGTGGTATAGATTCATGTGACACTTGCTCACTCTATATCACTTGCACTCCTCCGCCCAGAGAGAATTCCCACTTTGATTTAATGCCTTTCTGCAGTTCTGAGACCAGCTCTGTCCCCTTCGTGTGTGTGTGTGTGTGTGTGTGTGTGTGTGTGTGTGTGTGTGTGTGTGTGTGTGTGTGTGTGTGTGTGTGTGTGTGTGTGTGTGTGTGTGTGTGTGTGTGTGTGTGTGTGTGTGTGTGTGTGTGTGTGTGTGTGTGTGTGCGCGTCTATGTGCGTCTATGTGCAAGTGTGCACGTGATGCATGCAGTGCTGACTCAGCACACGCCGGTGAAGAAACAGACTAATTTTCCCAGGGCGGTTGCCTCTTGATTCTCATCTCATCTCTTGGCATCAGGCATCAGTCATAGCAGCGAATGTGAAAGGAACCTTTTGGGTGTCACGCGCGACCAGAGACGGGCAGTCGGTGACGAAATCCATCAGTGACGAGACATTGGCTGCCTGCAGCTGTGGCTGTTTGGAAAAGCTCAGTTGAGGATAGCCTTTGCAACTGCAATGCTGTGGGTTTAGTTTCAACTCACACTGTAGTGTACACGTACAATATTATGCATCGTGTGCTTTCATTTAGATGGGTGAGTGGGCAAGATACCTGCCAAAAACCATAAGCGAAGGCCTTATTTTGATCAAAGCTGTAATTGCGGACATTATAAAACTTGTGAAGCAGACAGACTCCCTAGTTTGCATCTTTCAACCCATTTACACCTGGTTTTTAAATGTGACCTGTATCCGGATGTTATCTGGATGTTATCTGGATAAGGAAAAATGTATGCTAATGCAAGGTGTAAATGCATCGTCATCAGGATGTGATCAGAACTGCCTGACCACATCTGGAGGTAGCCTGGCTCACATTCGTTAGATTAGATTAGATTAGATTAGATTATTTTATTTCAGAATCAGAATCACTTTTATTGCCACAGTATGCAAGTTACATACGAGGAATTTGTCTTAATTGGTCCCCCTTAGGAGAAACCTGTCATGGAGGACAAGCCCATGTTGCAATGGAGTAGACAACAATACAAAGATAGTGCAAGAAGACAAAATGTGAACATAATGAACAACACCAGCCCAACACCATGGGCAGCAGCACATCTGCTATTTCATATACAGTACAAAGTATGCCTCACACATGCTTGCGACCCACTCCCACTCATACTCCCATTTGAGTTGCATTTCACACACACATTTTAATACCTTTATTTGTGTTCACATTTAGACAAAAAATCCTTGAACACAAACAATAATAGATGCACAATCAATGGGAAATCTTATAGTGACAGATGTATCTAGTCTGAATCTATGGATAAAGGAAACAGCGCCTCCTCCAAATGTGGTGACTACCAATTATTGCAGAAATAGAGCAGAATTTGGCCAGAGCCTTGGCTCTCGGTCTGGGCAGTCCTGCCCTCTGCAGGCCACTTATGACCAGCCTATGGACATTACCAAGGCTTCCAAATATGAGAACAAGCAATTTACAATTATGCCCAAGCTGTAAAATGGCATCCTTGAGCAGTTGGTATTTCAAACACACACACACACACACACACACACACACACACACACACACACACACACACACACACACACACACACACACACACACACACACACACACACACACACACACACACACACACACACACACACACATTGTGTTCAGATCTTTTACACCCCATTTACAGCTGGTTTTTAAGTGCTACCATTATCCAGATAACTTATCCGGATACAGGTCGCATTTAAAAACCAGGTGTAAATTGGGTGATGGTCCATTTAGTCCATGGGCCAATGCTGAAATTTGGACATAATCGGTGCCACCTGAGGTGACCGCCCAATTTTGTCATTTTTGTCTTCCTACATGTCTCTAGTTTATATTTTGATATGATAGCCCTGCCGATTTGGTAGCTTAAGGATAGTTATCACTCTGTAAACAAACCTACTCCCATATAAATGACAAAACCCTGATTTCATCATATCTCCTGAACCACACATGATAACACAGAAAATGTGATGTCTACCCATATGTTTTCATGGTCAAGGATTACAATGACACCATATACAACATCATAAACTGTTCACATGAATAGTTAATGGTGAATTCAGTGGTGTTTTGGTGAATTCAGTGGTGTTTTGAGAAGGATACAATGCATGGACCAATGGTGAAATCGGTACCACCTAAGGGGACCACGCAATTTTTGTATTTTTGTCTTCCTACATGTCTCTAGTTTATATTTTGGTATGATAACCCTGCCAATCTGGTAGCTTATTGATAGTTATCACTCTGTAAACAAGGCCAGGTTGAAACCTGGCATACGGCCGTTGCATGGGATCGTCACCCATGTATACCCATACAACAGTTTGTGTTTAGGGATGCAGGATATTATGAATTTTTTAAAACAATACGATAACCCATAAATATCTGCTTCGATACTCGATACAGATACGATACTCGATACCTAATGGATAAGAAACAGAATGTCCACAAGGTTGATCACATTCACAAATTCAAGGTTTAGTAACACCCTTAACAGTCACTGTGGGATTGAAGGACACCTTTTGAAATGTGTCTCTCTGGTGTTAGAAGACCGCCATATTAACTGAATGTTTCTGTTAGAAGAATAACGCCATATTAACTGAATGTCTCTCTGTGATAGAACAACGCCATAATGTAGGCCAGTGGTTCCCATTATTGCAATTGCAAATATAGCCTAAAACTATACAAAAAGGGGGTGTGTTGCTGCTTTGATGTAGTAATTTTGCAAAGTTTCAAATTAATTCCTAGAGTAATATATTTTGTCAAATTGTATTTGACATTAGTAAATAAAAACGCATTTAGAGTGATAAGAGTAATAGAGGCTATTTTGCACCGATAGACTTAGGCTATATAGGTGTGCCTTGAGATTTTGTCATGCCATTTGGTGTGCCATGGGCACAAAAAGTTTGGAAACCACTGATGTAGGCTATCTCTATGTATCTCTTAATACAATATTTTTCTTTACACTCTTTACAAATTATATGGCTCAGACTGAAAAGTTATTAGTGTGTCTGTCCAGTAACACACGATAACATAGTAAGGCTACATTCAGTCCAAACGCATTTTTGGAGCTTCCAGCGTCTTTCTGCAATTCATTCTCTATGTAAGGACGTGCTAGATGTCCTCCTCTTTTAATGAACGCACCTAGCGTTTAGCGCTGGTGGCGTCTTTTGTTTTTGGAGGAGCGCTGTGGGCGTTTTAAAGCTGAAAAAAGTTGGAAAAGCGCCCTGATCGTCTTTTTCACTCTTCCTGTATACCTTTTCTCCTCCGGAGGGATTTTCAACCTCTGCTGCTGCCAGAATTAGCAATAATCTGGCTTTCATGTTGACAGTGAACAACATCAAACATACAAAACTAGCTGGTGCTTGTGTTTTGAGGGTAATTTCATAATTATGTTAGTCTCGCTGGCCGGCCTCCCCTCCCTACCGGGAGAAGAGTCTGGCACCACGGAAACAGGCAACTGGGATAAGCCCTCCCCTGCTCTACAGCTGCTCCCTATTGGAGCGACTGTTTCAGTGGCTGCCGGATGTCTGCTCCCGGCTTATTACAAACTCTGTCATTGGCTCCGACCACGTCAATCAGAGCAGCTTCCGCTCCCTCCTCCCTGTGTGTCGCTGTAAATAGTGCCCTGCCGCCTCAGTGAAAACAACAACGCTAACTACAGTAGCTAGCAAGCTAACGGCAGAAACCTACACGCTAGCTCGTTGCTACACGCTGAAAAGGGCAAGATTGTTGGAAACTATTTTCCAAGGGCACTGCCGCTAAGCGCCGCCTATCGCAATCCACTATGGAGACCTGCGGCGCCAGACTATGGGATAGGTGAAGGTGAATAGCCTATGTCCATTGTCCAACAAGTTTTCTCTCAAATTTCCCTCTTTGCGATGTGATAAAAGTTTCTCAGTGAGTTATAGTTGATTGCCTCACTGAATTATCTGCTAATATCCCATTTTAGCAGCAGAATTTGATGTCCTGGCGTGGCACGTCCGTGTAATGACATATCAAAAAGGAATTTTACTCTGCACTGCGCTGCACTGCACAGCATAGAGATTGTGGTGCACTCAAGCGCAGCGGAGTATTTAGCGCGTAAGAGGTGCTTTTTTTTAGCGTGTAAGAGGTGCTGCCCCGTATTCTGCGCAGAAACGCCTGATTATGGCACGCCTATGTCCAGTAAAATTATAACAGGCATGCGCTTCTGCACGCCCCAATTTTCATTGCTCATTAAAGAGCACAAACACTAAATTACAGCTTTTGCGAAGATAGGGCCCCCGGGTCTTACAAGAATCTGGTCAACTTCTCCTCTCCTGCAGCATGGGCTGATTTTAAGTCTGCAATGAGTTCATCATAGGCAGGCAGACTGTAGGGTGCGGAGGGTTGGGGAGGCCAGGTCAAACGGGAAGGAGTTGAACTCATGCATGCAGGCATGGCTCAAAATGGATGCGAAAAGGTGCAAACACACCAGACGCTGAAGTGACGAAGCATCTGGAAGCGCAGCCAGTTTCATTTTGGCGCACTTGTTAGCACATTAGACTGTTCAGTCAGACCAGCCGTGATGGGATCATGTCTATGTTCCCCGGGTTCTATATTCCCCGTTTTTCACTAACCTCTCCCAGCCCCCACGCCAAACCTAACCTCCCCCCATGCCTAAACCTAACCTCCCCCAGACCCTAACCCAAAACCTAACCTCTCCCACCCCCACGCCTAAACCTAAGGTCGGCATTGCGGGTGGTCGGCATAGCGGGTGGACACCAACGGGGAACATAGGACCCGGGGAACATAGGACCCAGGGAACATAGGGATGACCCCGCCGTGATGCGGCCGGCTCGCCCCATGCAGAGATTGTTTCGGCGTCTGATCTATTTTTGTGTGAGACCCGCGAGTGATTGTGTGAATCAGAATCAGAATTAGAAAGACTAATGATCCCCGGGGGGAAATTGGGACAGGTTACAGTAGCTCGCACACAGAACACAACATAGCATAAAATAAACAGTAGTAAAATGCGATAGTAAGCAAAAATAAGCAAAATAAAGTAGAGTACGTATAAAGTAAGCAAAATAAGTAGAGTATAAATATTCATTACGTGACAATTGCAGTTATTGCACACTGAACTTATATTAAGTCGGCTTGACCTTTACGTTACACGTGGCTCAGCCAGGCACAGTTAACCTATCGGCTGGCCCAGTCTCAGGGAGACTGAGCGTCTCCGAGGTGCTCTTTTAAGAGAGGCATTAAAGTGTCCAATGGCCACAGGCAGGAATGATTTCCTGTGCCTCTCCGTATTGCATCTAAGTGGGATCAGCCTCTCACTGAACGTGCTCCTGTGTTTGACTAGCACGCCGTGGAGTGGGTGCGAGTCATTGCTCATGTTGGAGCGTAGCCTGGACAAAGTTCTCTTCTCCGACACCGCAGTCAGAGAGCCCAGATCCAGCCCCACAATGTCCCTGGCCTTACGGATCAGTTTGTTGAGTCTGTTGGCGTCCGCTGCCTTCAGCCTGCTGCCCCAGCACACAATAGCATACAGGAAGGCACTAGCCACTACCGACTCATAGAACATCCTCAGCATGGTCCGGCAGACGTTGAAGGACCTCAGCCGTCTCAGGAAGTAGAGACGGCTTTGCCCCTTCTTGTAGAGTGCATCAGAGTTCTTAGCCCAGTCTAGTTTATTGTCAATGTACACTCCAAGGTACTTGTAATCCTCCACTATGCCAACACTGACCCCGTGGATTGAAACAGGGGTCACGGGAGCCTTGACCCTCCTCAGGTCCACCACCAGCTCCTTTGTCTTTTACACGTTGAGCTGCAGGTGGTTCTGCTCACACCATGTGACAAAGTTGGCCACCACATCCCGATACTCATCTTCATCGCCATCTTTGAAGCCAGATAGGAAGTCAGTACAAGTTGTCATCGGCGCGGAGCAAAGCAGTGCGTCTGGTGTGAATGGCCAGGGTCCTGCTCGAGCTGAATTTACACACAGCGGCACTTTGCGTCTGCAGCATCACAATCATCTTCCACCCTCCTCCCTGCATGCATGCTCCAACGCCCTCTGACTGACTGGTGGCGACCATTTATGGATTTCGTTTCCACTCCCTCCGTGTCGAATCTGTCTATCTCAAATGCCTGTGCCACTGTGAAACAACAACATCAACAATGCTAGCTCGTTGCTACATGCTGAAAACGGTTGGATCTGGATTGTGCAATAAAGCAGGCCTGCTTGATACTTTTGGTGGATAGTTGTGAAGGTAAACGGAGCCTTTTCCCCCTATACCAGGGTGGAGGTATTAGCAGCCAGACTATGCCATTGTAGGGAGGGAGTCTGGCAAGTGAGACTACCCGGGAAGGAACTCAAGGTAGGAGCTGCTGAGATGGAGTGGAGCGCTCCAAGGCAGTGATTGACCTGGTTGTGGTCAACTTGTAAACCTCCACGAGTTGCTGGAACATTGTGTTTTTGATGAATGTGTGGCCTTATTCAACTCCAACAGCACATACAGGAAGACGCAGAAGAGCAAGCTCATCTAGAAGCTCTATCTCCAATCTGTAGGGCTGCAAGAACCCTCGTTGACATGGGCATGATCTAGAGCAGTGATCCTCACTATTTCTTCGATGAGAGCCACACTGGCAGGACAAAGTCAATAGGAGAGCCACTTTTACACCCCAACCAAGCACATCTGCCTACCATTTTTTTGTTTTATTGTTTTCCACACACACATACACACACACACACACACACACACACACACACACACAAACACACACACACATATATATACCAGTTTCCCCTAGAAAATCTTTCAGGCCTGGAGGGATTTCGAAAAGTACCCCGACCGCAACGGTGGGGGCCGTCGCTGGCGACGCTGAAGTTTTAGCTAACCTGTTCAGATCTATGTTCGTAATGGCATCCCAAGTATCATCATACTATTATGGGATGCGATGTGAACAGTTGTATTATGGGATGTGCGTTTCCCAGGCAACGACACACGTTGACACGTTGACACAAACTGTCCATTTTGCTGCAACTCGACAGTGCTGCTTAATCCAGGACCTTACTTCCTGGAACATTGAAAGTAAAAAACTGGTCCATTGGAGTGAATGGAGATGTCGCGACTCTTCTATATACATGACTCTGGCTCAGGCCATTGCTGATTTGCCCCAATGGTTGAGGACACAATTCCCCTTCCTAGATTTCAAAATAAAGGCCAGACTTGTGGGGAGACTGCATTTAACCTTTGGGAGATGGATAAGCAAGACGCTGTATCCATTGGTTTTGCTCAGAAAATAAGGGCTGTGCCTTTACTCAGTTGGACGGCTTGCTGCTAAACAAGGCTGTTTCTGTTGGCAACATGTTACAAACCATTTGTGTTTACTGCCCCTAAAATGATGCATAGAGTGGCTAGCATTCCGTGCAACAATGTATCCTTGTCAGTCTTTGACATACAGCAGGCATGTCCAAAGTCCAGCCCAGGTATAACAAACTGACACATACTGTATGTCATACATGTGTCAGTTTGTTATACACACCCAGTGGAATCTGCTAAACTGCACACTTTTCCAATGAATTTGAAAACTGCCACGGTCGTTGCTCCCCCTCTGCTGATTTGGCGAGAGTGCATGTGCAGTTGCCAGCCGCTTCTTTTCACCTGACAGCGAGGAGTTTCAGGATGTATAAGCGCGTGGGAGGATCACACTATTCCCCCCAGTTCCCCTCCCACCCAAACAGGTGCCCCGACCAACCAGAGGAGGCGCTAGTGCAACAACTCAGACACATACCTCACCGGCTTCCCACCCGTAGACAAGGCCAATTGTGTCTGTAGGAACATCTGCCGGAAGTACTGCTGCCGGGAATTGAACCCAGGTATCTGCGGTGGATGGCGAGTGTTTTTACCTCTATACCCAGACACCCACAGCATCATTCTCTTAAGTGTTGCCTCTACATCAAGACGTTTATCCTGATCCTCTCTTAAATGGCGGTGCGGCTAGCCACGATGCTAACCACTGCCAACTCTGAAGGTCGTGCCCATTTGATCTCTCAGTCTAGTCCTACGCTTTATTATCTTTTAACTTTGTTTTCAACTCCAGTTAGGGTCTGAGCCAGTGGAAGAGTGGGAGCTGTCAGTGATACTCAGTGCAGATATAATGCTATTTAAATGCTAATGTGTTAAGAGGAGCAAAACGACCTTTATTCACACTCGGCACACAGGAGGAGCAGGAGCACGAAATAGGCTCTTAATAAATGAGCCTCTTCCTCTTCCTCTGACTCCCTTTCCCTTCCCTCCTCACCACATGTTAGATATAAGGTGTGCTTATCACTGGTCCGGCTCCAAGGGTGTTAAGCCAGACATGATTGGTTGATGGCAGAATGGGCCAAGTGTTAAGTCGAATGTGCTTGGCTTATTTCTCTGGGAGGGTGGCTGCTTGTCAAGCTCATCGTCGCATTGAAGAAGTCTGTGTGTGTGTGTGTGTGTGTGTGTGTGTGTGTGTGTGTGTGTGTGTGTGTGTGTGTGTGTGTGTGTGTGTGTGTGTGTGTGTGTGTGTGTGTGTGCGTGCGTGCGTGCGTGCGTGCGTGCGTGCGTGCGTGCGTGCGTGCGTGCGTGCGTGCGTGCGTGCGGCTTCCACCAGAACATTAACACACATCTCCAAGTTAGCAAGATCCCCACCTTTCCACAAAAAAGATTTTGTGAATCATCATCATCATCATCCAGTGGCGCCGGAACGAGTTTGCAATTAGGGGGACTTTTTTTTTTTTTTTGTCAATTTTTTGTCAATTTTTTTTTTTTTTTTTTTTTTCAATTTTTTTTTTTTTTCAATGTTTTTTTGCCGGCTCCCGTCAGGGCGCCGGCAAGAAAAAATTATGTTTTTTTGGACGTCTGGATGATTTTTAGCCATATTTAGAGGAATATCTAATTTTAAATTAACATTAGGATTATACTGTAGTGATGTAATTATTCAGTATTTTCTCCTTTTCTCACTCACTTGGTGACCTGCTCTCCCTTTAGGTCATTTTACAATTACACTACAACAGACAGCAACACAGGCAGAAACACTGAACTTATTATTATTATTATCACTTCGAAACACAGTGCAAAACTTGTCATCTCAACACAAAAATAAAATAACAATAACCGTATACGATTATAGCAGCAGCCAATGACAGTGAGTGCAAACAGAGTCCAGGTCTGTCTGTCTCTCAGGTGTAATAATCCCACAATGATCACGGCTTTAACAAGTGTCACAGGCTGTGTAAACAGTGTAAAGTGGGCTCTCTGTAATTTGATCCCTGGGTCTGTCTGTCTCAGGTGTAATAATCCCACAACGATCATGGCTTTAACAAGCATCACAGGCTGTGTAAACAGTGTAAAGTGGGCTCTAAGCGTCAGGGGCAGTTGCCCCCTCAGATAAAAAAAAAAAAAAAAAAAATTTTTTAGGGGGACCAAATTTTAAGGGGGACAAAATGTCCCCATGTCCCCCTTGTTCCGGCGCCAGTGTCATCATCATCATCATCATCATCATCATCATCATCATCATCAGTCAAGAGTGTGATAGACCAGTGTTGTTATGCTGAAAGGTCACTCTCTAAATTCACCTTCCACCCATATATACAGTCCATCTAAACCACTGCAGTTGGCACCTTTGCCAAGAAGCCGGATAATGTGATGCCAGGTGCTGGTATCATGCAAAAACAACAAGACCTCTCCCTGTCCAGACTGACAGAGACTTGCCAGCAGGGTGCGTGCTCACAGAGAGCGCTGCTGCTGCTTCAGTCCACCCTGTATAAATATTCAACAAGACTCTGTGTTGGAGGACTCACTTTCTGAATCCTGCATCTGCTCTCTTTCTTTCCCTCGGCCAAATGTAACTATTGGCAGGGGAAGTGAAAAGAGACAGAGAGAAGGATGGAGGATGGGAGTCTGTCATCTACAGTTCTTCTAATCCCGGGAAAATGCCATAACTCTGCCTGGTGGATAATTTATTCAGTGCAGAGATTCTTCAAGGAGTAGTCCGTTATCAGAGAAAGGCCACAGTATCACACCACAGTGCACCATCATTCTTGAATTAGACTAACACAAGCCCAGTGAGCTCACCTAATTTAGCCAGGCTGGTGTTTTGTAGTCCGCAGTAAGACTTTTGCATTCTCAGCTTAGTCATGAGGAGGCTTACACAGAAACAAGATAGGAGAAGATTCCATATCTGTTTCTGTTGTTTTTTCCCTCACCCACACCCACACCGACGACATTACGTTAATTTGACATCAGGCAGCCAAGTAGACATCTTCATAGGCTGCAAAACAAGGAACAACTGTTTTAATCTCAACAGATGGGGCAACTACAGCAGCAGAAGAGCAAGGCCAGACCTCAGGGGTGGAGACAGTAGAGCTCATTATAGAAATAAGTTTGGAAGAAATACGTTTTATCCAATTTGAGACATGAAACAGAGCATCCACCCTCAGTCATGGATTTCACATATAGTACAGTGTGTTATTTTCATAATTGTGGACTGCTTTCTTGATTTGTGAATATGAGACTTGAGCAGAGACTCTTGACATCGAAAAGACTGATCTTCTGGCTGCAGTGACAGAGCTCAGGGGAAAGACTGATCTTCTGGATGCAGTGATGGAACCCAGGGGAATTTCATGGGACAAGCTGTTTGATTTATAACTGTTAGTCGACTACGACAATCATGTGGATGTAGAAGCACTCAAACATTGTAAATTCACAAATTCAGTTTTCAATGCATTGCCAATGGACGAGCTCCAGGTTTTGTCTCCTTATGGCACAGATTAGAGGCCCGTTTCTAGCTTTGCTAGAGAGATATACATCAATAAATCTTTGTCACATTAATCTGAGGCATTGGTATGATTACAGTAACAAATTATTCCATCCCTAAGAAGATTACCAAACTCTACCATCCTCTTCACTGCACTTTACACTGTGTGCAACTGGGAGGGGAATCGGCCCATTTGCTTTAGGCCACACAGCAGGGAGATTGCTTTATGGCACAGAACCGGAAGAGGACACCGTTCGTCCACAGCAAACAAAACAAAAGCTTTCACAGTTTCTCACAATTACAGATGGGAGACCACTTCCAACATGTTTATGTTCTTCAGTAAAGCCAAAGAGAAAACAAATCCATGGAGAGGAGGAGAGGGGACACAGTAATGTCCTCTTTGTGACAGGAGGAGAGGGGACACGTAGTAATGTCCTCTTTGTGACAGGAGGGGACACGTAGTAATGTCCTCTTTGTGACAAGAGGGGACACGTAGTAATGTACTCTTTGTGACAGGAGGAGAGCGGGCACGTAGTAATGTCCTCTTTGTGACAGGACATGTAGAGGAGGAGAGGGGACACGTAGTAATGTCCTCTTTGTGACAGGACATGTAGAGGAGGAGAGGGGACATGTAGTAATGTCCTCTTTGTGACAGGAGGGGACACGTAGTAATGTCCTCTTTGTGACAGGAGGAGAGCGGGCACGTAGTAATGTCCTCTTTGTGACAGGACATGTAGAGGAGGAGAGGGGACACGTAGTAATGTCCTCTTTGTGACAGGAGGAGAGCAGACACGTAGTCATGTCCTCTTTGTGACAGGAGGGGACATGTAGTAATGTCCTCTTTGTGACAGGACATGGAGAGGGGACAAGTAGTAATGTCCTCTTTGTGACCGGAGGGGACTCGTAGTAATGTCCTCTTTGTGACAGGACATGTAGAGGAGGAGAGGGGACACGTAGTAATGTCCTCTTTGTGACAGGACATGTAGAGGAGGAGAGGGGACATGTAGTAATGTCCTCTTTGTGACAGGAGGGGACACGTAGTAATGTCCTCTTTGTGACAGGAGGAGAGCGGGCACGTAGTAATGTCCTCTTTGTGACAGGACATGTAGAAGAGGAGAGGGGACAAGTAGTAATGTCCTCTTTGTGACCGGAGGGGACTCGTAGTAATGTCCTCTTTGTGACAGGAGGGGACACGTAGTAATGTCCTCTTTGTGACAGGACATGGAGAGGAGGAGAGGGGACAAGTAGTAATGTCCTCTTTGTGACAGGACATGGAGAGGAGGAGAGGGGACAAGTAGTAATGTCCTCTTTGTGACAGGACATGGAGAGGAGGAGAGGGTACACGTAGTAATGTCGTCTTTGTGACAGGAAGTAATGGTGTGTAGGGGTCATGTGACATTCATTTTGAGAAACACTATCACTAACCCCAGGAAGACTAGTCTGTGGCTTGTCCCTGACTAATGGGGATCCACATTAAACAATACCACTGGCTTGGAATAGAGGCTATATTACCAGCTGTGAGCATCCAGAGACTTACGCACATCCACTGGTTGGTGCTGAGCTCAACTGTACTAAACAGGAAAATAAACGAAAAAAAGGCTCGCAACACAAGTTTTGGATAGCTCCCGTGGCGGACATTTATTATTGCATTTATTATTACATTTATTAATAAATGTCCGCCACGGGAGCTATCCAAAACTTGTGTTGCGAGCCTTTTTTTCGTTTATATTACCAGCTGTCTCAACCATGCTCTCATTTGTTTATGCCAAAGCATCACAAGTATGTGACAATGTTGTATTGTAGATGTATTGATGCATTGATATATTGCTTTCTATTGTTTTAAAAATGCTTCATGTAGCACCTTTGACTGCCCTAGTTTTCAGAGGGAGTGTGATGTGTGTGAATTCTATTCCAGGATGCAACACATGTGGCTGGGTAGGTCAACGACACAGTGTCTATACTGATAGTATCAAGTTGGATATGACTGTGATCGGTGTTTGCCTGAGCATTACATACCATAACTCAAAGTGCACTGGGAGAGCGCAGACCTCCGCCAAGGCCAATACTCCAGTCTGCTATTATGCAAAGTGTGAGTCAGATCGGAATCCTAACCTTGAAACCACCCACATTCCCATAGCCACTCCCCCTACCCACCTCTCGAACCCCGACTCTCTATGACTTTCCTATCCCTAGTTACAGGTACAGCCCCTTTTCCCTAGCCCCTCTTCCTTCACCCGAATCTGATTGGATCCATGCCAAAATGTAATGGGTTCTTCCTTGGCCCATGCTACACACCCTTCCACCAAGTTTCAGGAAAATCGGCCCAGTAGTTTTTCCATAATCCTGCTGACAAACGACACCGAAAACATAACCTCCCTGGTCGTGGTAGTGATGAATATGAAGAGCATCTAGGTGGGTTTGGATTGATACCTCATAGCATTAGCTCACTCAGACGTTGTACATCCTCTTTTGCCTATTTATTTACCACTCTCTCTCTCTCTCTCTCTCTCTCTCTCTCTCTCTCTCACACACACACACACACACACACACACACACACACACACACACACACACACACACACACACACACACACACTCTCTCTCTCTCTCTCTCTCTCTCTCTCACACACACACCTTCCTCTATCACTTGTTATATTTCAGAATTAGAGATGTAAATAAACCTGGGCTGTGAACAGCTTTGCAAATGTACTGCTTTGAACTCTAACTCTCTCTCTCTCTCTCTCTCTCTCTCTCTCTCTCTCTCTCTCCTGCTACTATAGCCCACTATGGTAGCTCATAAAACCTCTCCTTCACTTTATGGGGTTACAATGGGAGTGAAGGGGCAGGGGTTTATGGGGTGTGTGGTTGGCAGCCAGTAGAGATTTTTGCTCTGGTTATTCTTTGTTTATCTGTCTGTTTCTCTGACACTACTACAACTACTGCACAAGACGAGGTGCAGATAAGTATGAGATATGACCCGGTCATGCTTTTCTACCATGGTATATGCCTTCTTTTTGCCTTCTTGGAACCAGTGTTTTCAGTGTTTTGTGTCTTGTGTTGCACCTCCTGTGCAATTAATGAGGAAGACCAAATAAACATGGCAGTTAGGGTTATCATTTTCCACAATACAGCATAAGCTCACAAAGACTTACAATTAACAAGGTTTTTCACCTCCTTGGAATGTGTTGGAGTTATTTGGTGAAACTCGTGAACTCACAAACCTCATAAAATAAACATTGTTGATGTGATTGCACTCAGGATCCATTCTATACTTTCACCATCTCCAAGAAAAAAGTCACAATAGCACAGATGACGAGAGGAGTTTATCATTCAACATAACATAACATAACATAACATAACATACAATAACATAACATCATAACATGCTGAATATTAACATTACCCCCATCGTCCTGACGTGATTCAAGGGGAGGACATTTACAATTACAATGGGAGCAGTGGGTGGCGTGGCAGCAAGACAAAGTAAACCTATCCTCTGATTAAGTTAAATACATTGGAATAGAGGGCCGGGACGTGTGCCCTTGGTGGCCGATCACACGGGATTGGGTTTTAATCTAAGACTACGTGGCCGAGAGAGGGAGGGAGGGAGGGAGGAAAAGAGCACACATTCGATCCACGCCTCCCAAGGACGCCTCTCCAGCCGTACGCCTCAAAGCGTTCTCCTCCGGGCTTTGACGGATGACACCAGCGCCACGGAGTGATAGGCTATTATTTCACTTTGCATTGGATAAATGGCAATGCGGCCCCCATACCTGTCGCCTCCTCTTCTCTCTCTTTCCTTCGTTCTCTCTTTCGCCCTGTCTCTCCAGCAGTACGCCATCACAGACGTGGATAGAGGGGGAAAAAAACGAGGGCTGAGATTTTGTGTGTGCTATTTGATTTCGCTTTCTCATTTCTGTTATGCTACTTTTGGAGTTTTCTTTGATGTTCTCTGTGGTTGGAATAGGTGTAGACTAGAATGAGAATGTGGTGGATAATGACCAGACTGTTTGGGGACATGTCATTTGGGACTAGGCTTTTCCCCCTGATCATTCAGCGTGAAATGCATTTCTTTCTCTGGGCAAATGTTTTTTTTTTACCCTGGATGTGATCTAATATCCTCTCTCTCTCTCTCCTCATCCGCAGACCAGCAGTATTCATGGTCGCCCTCGCAGTACTTCGATGAGGACAGCTACTCCCCTCCACCCAGGAACATGAAGGGTCTCTCTGGCGGCCGCCCCACCCAGCTCCAGCTCACCTCCCCCACCTCTGCCCACACCTGCGGCCTGGGTGACTGCGACCACTCCCTGGACCACCACCTCCACCATGGCGACTCGCGGTCCCCCTCCTACCTCCTCAGCCCCACCGAGAGCTGCCCGCTCGACGGCCACCACCGCTGTTCCCCGAGGAGCTCCATCCACTCGGAGTGCATGGTGATGCCCGTGTCCATGTCAGCCACCGACCACTCCGTCTCCAGCAGCACTTTCCCACGCATGCACTACGGCAGCAGCTCGCGGGACGGCGGCGGCAACACCTCCGGCGGCAGGGATTCCCGAGACGACGGCGGCTCGTCCTCGCACGGCGGCAGCGGCAAGATGAACCGCATCCCGGCCAACCTCCTGGACCAGTTCGAGAAGCAGATGCCGCTGCACCGTGACGGCTTCCACACGCTGCAGTACCAACGCACCTCCACCACCACCACCACTACGGAGCAGCGCCACGAAAGCCCCGGGAGAATACGTCACCTGGTCCACTCGGTGCAGAAGCTCTTCACCAAGTCCCACTCTCTAGAAGGATCTTCCAAAATGAACGGCACCAAAGGCGACTCGCACCGGGACGGCTCACACCATCACCATCACCATCACCACGGCCACCACAAACACAGCAAACGCAGCAAGAGCAAAGAACGCAAGAACGACGGCAGCGGCAAACAGCGCTCGGGAGGCTGGTGGAGCTCGGACGACAACCTGGACAGTGACAGCACGTACCGGACGCCGAGCGTCATGTCGCGACACCCCGTGGATCACATCAGCCACTGCTACCCCGACTCGGTGCACGGCCACCTGCCGGGGGATCTGTCGCTCAAGACGTCCAAGAGTAACAACGACGTCAAATGCTCAGCCTGCGAGAGCATAAGCATGGCGCCGGAGGGCAAGTTCATGAAGAGGAGCTCCTGGTCCATGCTAACGGTCAGCCAAGCCAAGGAGGCCTACAGGAAGTCTTCACTCAACCTGGAGAAACCCATGACCCCCACTGACCTCAAGCCCAACCTCAGGCCCTGCCACTATCTACAGGTGAGTTGAAAGCTGGATGTGCTCGAGCAGTGGTCTCCAAACCTGCTATTGAGAGCCAAGTGCCAAGTATCCAGGTTTTCTGCATACTTGCACACCTCTCAATGGTACATACCTGGAGCTTACCACTTTAGAGAATTGCACAAGTTAACAAACTAATTTTGTTTGATACATGGATCTATAGATGGATTGATGATGTTTTTTTTGGAGGGGTGGAGAGATCTTTGGATAGAGAATGATCTGACTGGTAGTGTTTAGTGAGTGAAGCCATGAAAGAAAACATTTGGAGTTGGTCAATGGAGACATTGACTCACCATAACAGCTTAATTCATAATACCCTCAGGCAAAGTAGCTCTTTGAGGAGGATCAATCCCAATCCTTAAGCCTGCAAGACATCTTTCTATAGGTGTTGCTGCTCAATAGACAAGGAAGGAAAGTTGCTCATCTCAGCTGGACTTCTGATTGATCTAAAAGACCTGTCTTGTTTGTGCTTGGCTTGGATTTTACAGTGTGAAGCTGTCATATAGCCCAGCATGGGGCTGATAGTGATAGGGACCTGCACAGCACGAACAATCAATTAACTCCATCAATGATCTGCACTGGGGGGCAAGGAGAAGAAAAGACCAGAGATCAATGCTGACTCCTAGCTGGTTGTCGGGGTGCGTCTCTAAGGTGTCATCTTAGAAAAAGGCAGCACTTAGCTCAGGCCCATGATTGGCTCTGTGGGAGACCCCATAGCACCACAGGGATGAATTCAGACTGAATCAACATTTTACAGACACAGAGAACGTCTCAGGGCTTTTGTATGCACACTGAAGGGTTATGATAATACGAAGAAAGCATTCTTGTCTCCTAAATTGCAAATCTGACTGGGGGGGAAATGGATTGTGTGACAATACCGCTCGATATACAACAACGTGGTATTTGATAGCATGGCGTAAGTACCGCCAGCAGCCAAAATAAAGTGATCACTTGTAAAGTGATCACACGTAAGAGGCCTCGGAGACTCGGTGCTCTAAGCAGAGTTTCTTGTATGGATTAGTGGCTCTTGTGAACAGAAAGCTGATCCATTATTCAAACCATGGAGTCAAAAGAAACTGCTCTATCTAAATGGATGTCAACAGAAAACTTAAGTGAAGTTCTAAGTGATGATCATTTTGAACTAGACAGATAGCACAGGCTCCACTCACCCTGTTTACAATCCCGCTAAGTGCACTAATGTCTCAAGGAGACACTTAGTGGCAGACTTTAGCGCTGCTCGCTTTCCCACCGCTTGGTCATTCAGCTGAAGGAGCGTCCGAGTCGCGGCACCATAAACACTTCTAAAAATACTCTCCCCTCCTGCTTCCTGCCGCAGGGCTATATTTAGCCCTGCCTTATCAATCCAATCCGCGCAGGGTGACGCATCCTTCCTCCCCGGGGAGAATCGATGCCCTCTCCGAGAGATAGAAAATACATGGAGGAGGGGTGAGAGAGAGAGAGGGAGAAAGTTGGAGATATACCGCCAAGGTCTGTGCCTCGGTGGATTTCACACGGACACTCTGGGAAGCAAAGGGGAGAAAGCAGTGAAAGAGATGGCTGTTTTTGCTCCCTGCATGCGGCTGCTACTGCTCATCACCAGGAGCAGTCAGGCAGTCAGGCGGAGTCAATAGACAGGAATGATGCTCCACACACCGAGAGGTCACATTGAGAAGTTTTCACATCCTGTTGCTCCTGGATTTGCATCACCCATAACTGGCTGCACTGTAACAATCTAAAATGTGTCCAGTGAGTGAGTGAGTGAGGAGTGAGTGAGTGAGTGTGTGTGTGTGTGTGTGTGTGTGTGTGTGTGTGTGTGTGTGTGTGTGTGTGTGAGTGAGTGTGTGTAGGTGTGTTTGTGTGTGTGTGTGTGTGTGTGTGTGTGTGTGTGTGTGTGTGTGTGTGTGTGTGTGTGTGTGTGTGTGTGTGTGTGTGTGTGCGTGTGTGTGTGTGCGCACGCGTGTGCGTGCTTGTGTGCATGCGTGCGTCTGTCTTAAATTTGGTGTGGAGGGTGTTTCTCTGTTTTTTTCGCACACCAGATGGTTTGATGATGGGCAAGTCACCTTGTGTGCGTCCTTGGTTGACAACAGATGGAAAACTTTTGAAATGTTTTGAAATTATGAGACTGCAAACACTTTAGGATGGTGTGAAACTTTATTGATTGAAGCGTCTGTGTGTGAATCTTTAAAGAAGCCCAAAATTGATTTTTGGGCATTCATTTCACAGTCACACGAGAGAGAGACAGAGACGGGGAAGAATCATAGACTATAAATATATAGACGTAGCTACCGTGACTTCACCCATTGGTTTGTGGGCTCTCGATTTGAAGCCTTCATATGAGTTTGGCGTTTTCACCGTCATCATGGTTATTTGGAGCCAGAAGCAGCTAGCGCTAAACCAGGGGTTTCCCACAGAGACACAACACCGCCTGCTATTGGTCTGTGATCGGCAAGCTGCGTGATCACTGGACAGGTGACCTGTCAATCACCTGTCAATCATCTTCTGTTCCTGCCACAGCTAGGCATCCTGTACCTGCGCCCAGAGGCAAAGAGGCTAAACTGTTCAGGTTACGTATAAGACATGAGAGCTCGCGGAAAAGAAGACAGAGATGAAGTCACATTGGCTGCTCTTTCTCTCAAATGACAAATGTTGGGAAATCAGACCTGGCATCAGCCATCGCTCTCTGTCATTTCACAAATTAGCCTCAATTAGCCCTTCCCAAAACACACACACACACACACACACACACACACACACACACACACACACACACACACACACACACACACACACAGTTTTCTGGTTCTTGTTATCCCCTTAAGATTTGACGGCAAGCTTGATATATCTGAAAAGAGGTGATGTGGCAAAGCATTAATTTACTGGATATGACAGGCTCACCTGGACACATTTCAGACTGTGCATATACGTGTGTGTGTGTATGTGTGTGTGTGTGTGTGTGTGTGTGTGTGTGTGTGTGTGTGTGTGTGTGTGTGTGTGTGTGTGTGTGTGTGTGTGTGTGTGTGTGTGTGTGTGTGTGTGTGTGTGTGTGTGTGTGTGTGTGTGCGTGCGTGCGTCTGTCTCTGTCTTCTCTCCTGTTACAGTACATTTCACAATTAGAGATGTAAATTAACAAATAAACCCGGGCTGCAGTAACAGCTGTGATCCGGCCTGTGACTTCACAGCATGATCACTTTGTTTTACTGACACCCCTCAGCCCTGATTAACTCCAGCCAAGGCAAGCGCTGTTGTCTCCCTGCAAACAGCTGCACAAAGGCAGGCCGGGATTAGACTTTGATGGTTTTGCTGATAGGGCATTGCGGAGGGATTTAATAAGCCAATTAATTGCCATGTTGGTCTTGCCAAAGGTGGAGGCTTCAGAGGCAGAAAGGCTGATGATTAAAAGACAAAGAGAAGTGCAGAGCAGCAGAAACAAAGCTGGCACTGTGACCGACAGCTAACACGGCACACCACTTTTCACACACACACACGCACACACATGCACACACACGCATACGCGCACGCTCGCACACACACACACACACACACACACACACACACACACACACACACACACACACACACACACACACACACACACACACACACACAGGGGTTCCCTAATGGACAGCCATATACTGTACCTGTAGATATGTATTAGCCACTACTTCATAAGATTTTGACCCAGGCAACACTAGTTCCCCTGCTGTAGGCAAACAAAGTATTAATACTTAAGTACAGTAGCCTACTTAAGTATTTTTTCTGAGTATCTGTACTTTACTTGTATTATAGTATTTATAATAGTATTCATATTTCTGTCAACTTTCACTTTTACTCCACTAAATTTCCCAACTAAAATGGATACTTTTACTCCATTACATTTCCCCCAAGCATCTTAGTTACAAAGTAAAATCAGAAGAAATTGGGTAGCCTGCAAGCAATCAGGTTTGGCAAATCAGTGCTCCTAATTAGCAAGTTACGTTAATCACGATTCACACGCCATTCCAGTTGGTGGCTGTAATGCAACATAACGTTGTTTGCCAAACGCTATAAGACTCAAGAAGAAGAAATAGACTTCCACTCAAGCCCAGGCATGTCTTTTGCTTGATTTGTTTAATAGCATTTACTTTTACCAGTGTTTTTCCAATTTCGTGTTTATATATATATATATACTTTTTAAATATATTACATATTGACATTTTGATGAAAAATGTATATACAGTGTAGTGTTGGAGTACTCGAGACCGGTCTTGGTCTCGAGACCGGTCTCAAGACCACATTTTGATGGTCTCGTCTCGGACTCGCCCTCCATCGGTCTCGGTCTCGTCGGTCTGTAGTACAGTGTAATCCGCTTATAGTGATCACGGTTATAGTGATCAACCGCTTATATTGATCAAAAAGCTTGGTCCTGAATAATTCCTATACACATGCTGTTTAAATAATTTGCTTATAGTGATCAATACTATTTTGGGCCTTGTCCCACCTGAGAACAATGGAAAAAATGTTTAAAACTACAGTAATTGTATTATTTTTTTACTTACAAACTGCCAAAAATGAGCCAACGAGATACAGCAGCGATACTAGGTGCATGTCTGTCTGTATTATGGAGAGATCACAACATGTCTGTGGAGAGATGGCAGCGTCTCTGTCTATGTGAGACCGCTGTGTTTGAAACAGCTGGAGGCTTAACTTACTGTATGGATTTTTAAAGTCAATACCATTCCTTTACTTTATATGTACTGTATTCATGTAACACATACAAATGTCAATTATGTGGTAATCTGCATGAGAAGCAAAGAAAAAGAAGAAAATCTGTTATAATGATCATCCACTTATAGTAATCAATTTGACCCGTCCCAAGGTGATCACTGAGGAGTGCACTGTATCTCATATTGCTGGAGAATCTATAGCCCCACCCAGGACATCCTCTTTGGGACCACTGGACTTCTACTATCAACTACACTGTACACATTAACTCACTGGTCATCTCTGGTGTGTTTTCCAGAATGACTTTTTTTCCAGGCATTCTACTGGCATCAGACAAAAAGGTTAATAATAAGTAAGATAAGTAATAAGTAATAAGTAGACAGTTATTTTACACCCAGACGAGGTCTAGCTTAGATCAAACTAGGGATGTCAACCGAAACCGTTTAACCGATAATCGACCGTTTCAACATTAACCGATTAATAGTATCAGTTAAACCTTATTATCCTTTTTGTGATAATTCAGCAGCCAGACACAAAGTACATTTTAGGTGTGTTCTGAAGCGGATAAGATGTTCATCATCCCACAGTGACCCTTTTCAAATTGGACTTCAAAATTTACATCAGTGAAGTTATATTAATCACCACCAATAGTAAAGATAGTAGGTTAGTGCTCGTTGATGCAAATATGCCGTCTTTGCAATTGACCATAGTTGTCTTCTTTTTCTGCTAATTGTTTTGTTTGTTCTCCTTGTTGTGCGACACTTTTTGAAGTCTATAAAATGACCATGGTGTTTGCAGTGTTGACAGCAGCAAGTCTAACAAACCTTGTGCCAAAATTAGTATTACCCTAATGTGCTTCCCTGTCTGTGTGACCTCCTTTCCTCCTTGGTGTGTGTTGACATTTTGCCGCTGCATAAGGGAATTATTTTTGGGAAAGTGTGCCTCATAATTAAATAAACTAGATAGGCTGGTACAGTAATTCCCTTGAAGAATCATGTGATTCTTGTGGTTTAATCTAATAAAAATGCGAACATGCATGATCCCTGTTCATTAAGTTGCAGTTATAGTTTCAGGAGTCTAATTCTTTGTAATCCCCTGACATGTTCTTACAATGTTGTTTTATTGTTAGAAAATGTGCCAGTAAGTTGTTTCCCCTGGTGCTGTCTTCACCCAGTTTCACCCCAGGGAAGAAAATACTGAAATCAGTTTTTGTGGATTGTGATCATAGTGATATGATAGGCTTTTGAAATGGTGAAATGTTTTACTAGTCACCTCACAAAATAGAGATCATGTTTACTTGCATTTTTATTTGGATTTTTATGATCTCAAACCGCAAACATCAATTGATTCTAGAAGAAAGTTGTCTATTGGCTCTATCGTTGCATCGGCCTACAAACTGTGCCCAGCGCAGCGCAGATTAGTGGGCGTGGACCAGCCCACTCCATATTTTGGTATCGGCGCTACACGCAGCCTTAAGCATTACAACTACGCCTTTTAAGCGTAAAATTATGCACAGTCTGCTCATTGGAGAAGTGCAGTAAACGAGAAGTGCCTTTTAAGCTCCAATTCCACGGAGCGATCCAGTCCGGTCAGAAAGCCAAGCGCTCTGATCTCCCCCCTTCCCTTTCATCCCCGTCTGTCTCATATATTTTATGCCATATTATTATGCTTCTCAAACCAATCTGACTGCAGTTTAAATACTGCAAGCATGTAAATACGCTAAACTATAGCAAGATCAAAGTGAAAAGAATGTTCTAAACGCATCGGCTAGAAAAATATAGCCTATCCCTATGTCATGATGAGATTAGATTGGTGATAGTTTGTCCAGAATGATATCGTTTTGCTACCTTTTCTTCTCCCCTGCTGCACAGGTAGGATGATGCACATAAATATAGCCTACATTATGTAAAGTCATTGCATAAATGTGTTTTTATTGTAAAAGTAAATGTGAAGTAAGCCTAATCTTATTGGAGCGGAGCGGACATCATAGTAGAACCGTGTTACGGCTGTCTCTCATCTAAATCACATCGTATCTGCAAGGGATATATATACCACCTGGGGTACATATATGTTTCACATAGGGTTGTGTTTGGATTTCTATGTTTTATTTTGGACAATATTGAAATGTTTGAGAATTGCATGTTGTGTGAACAGAAACATTATTTCTATCTACCACTTTAGGCAATTTATGCTGATTTGGTTGATATTTCTTCTCGAAATGTATTAGTCTCAATGCATGCTGGGAGATTTGAGGGAGTGAGAGAGAGAGAGGGGGAGAAAACAGCTTTTTTTCGATCGCTCTTTGTGCTGGGCGAGAGAGGGAGTGAGAGAGAGAGGGGGGGGGAGAGAACAGCCTCTGAATGACAGGGGCGAGATTGTGAGATGGCAGAGGAGAGCTCCGTGCAATTACAATAGCCTATAACCGGCGCACTGAATAAGGCCTGGTTTTGAAAAGCGCTAAGCGCTAAATTAACGCCAGGGGGGAAGATATCGTTAGGCCGGTATTTAAGGCCGAAACGCCCATTCTGGCAACGTGCCACGCCTCTTTGGCGTAAAGCGCATTTCTGGGCCTAAAACCATGTGAAGATTCAAGGGCGGAACCGCAAATTCCAAGTAGCGTCAAGTCAGGCAGTATAAAACGAAAACTTCCGAGTATAACCTTCGCAATAATGGCAATTAAATAAAGTAAATGCACGTGTAATGGTTTTTTGTGTGTGTTTCAAAAGATACAGAACAGATATAAACTGGAAGAATATCTGCTCCCTTCGAAAAGTAAATTTTAACCCGTAGTGAGTCGACCATTCTGATTTTTTGTTACTACCGCCAGCAGAGGCTGTATCATGTAATATCAACAGAGAACCGAGACACGAGCTGAGGAGGTAATCAGGCTTTACTCGGAAGAGACAGGAGAATACATGGGTGCAACGGCCAATACAGAACGGCCGACAACAACATGGGATAAACATAGTACCGCTAAACATAGTACCGCTGGTCGGTACTGGCGCAACTCCCTTTTATCTTCAAACAATGAAACAGAGACACCAATAATCACAGAATCAACAGGGAATCAGATCAAATGAAAACCAAAGCAAGGCCACTATCTAACAACATCCACTTCAACAACTGAGCAGTCAGCATCCATGTCACAATAAGCAAACAAGAAACAATAACCCTCCAACCCAGTAACAGTGCACAGTTACCCAAATCAAACAAAAGACGGGACTAAAAGTCAAGCACAAAGTCCTTGAAGCATGCAGGTGGATGCCGGGAGCGCGACGATTGACGAGGGCCCCCAGAGACTGATGACACAGGCTCAGCCAGAACAGGTGGGGAGCACTGATCGGCATCCATACACCCAGCGGGCTGCCCCGCCCCGGACAGGACGACAGAGCCGGCAGGCGGGCAGGGCGTCACGGCGAGTGGGCTGCCAGCGACGACAGGAGCAGAGATTGCAGTGGGTATAGCAGGGGGTACAGGCGGCAGACACGGAGGTGGCAGAAAATCCTCATCCCCTGAGTCATCAGGAGAACATGGCGCCGAAGAACACAGGCCGTCAGACGTGACAGACGGAACCTTGAAGCAGTCAGGCAGCCTCACGCGATATGACGCACCACGAAGTTGAGATCCTGTAAACTTCCTGATATTGCAGAAGGGGGGTTCCACTGAGACTACCAGGTATCGGTCACGTGCCCGGGACTTGTTCCTGTCTGAGTGGAGGTAGACCAGATCACCAACATCAACTTCAGGGTCAGGACGCCTCTCTGCAAGGGGGGCCTTGGAGCGCTCGCTAGACGGATGATTGGCGAGACGCTGTCGGTGTTGAGTGGCCACCAAGTCGCAGTCGGCCAGGGGCGCCTGGGCATTAGAAAACTGGTCCCGCTGGGTCCACATCTCTCGTGAAGACAGACCACGTGAGCGGATGCGCGAGTTCAATGCAGCCGTGGCAACCGCCAGGGCCAGGGGAGTGACAGCACCACCTACTGGGTCGAGGCGCAAGAGCTCGCCCGTCAGCTCCTGGATAGCCTTCTCCGCAACATGGTTCTTGTTGGGGTTCTTAGCATGCCCCAGCTCCAACGTGATCCTGTGCTGTCGCAGGAATCCATCGTTGACGAGGGCCTTGAAGCCAGGGGCGGGGTCGGTGCGGATGACTGCCAGGGGACCATCCATGGGACGTATTTGAATACAGAGCTGTATCAAAGCATCCCGCAATGTCTCATGACGCTCATCTGACAGCAGCAGAGTGGACGTGAACGATGTCACCGTCTCCCGGAGGACAAGTATGACCTGACGGGAACGCTTGAGAACATCAGCTGCGAAGGACAGGCCCACAGCATCAGGTGGGGAAGAAGTGGACTGCTCTACCCTGGCACTCGGTGAGCGGCGTAGGGCAGCACAGGAGTGGCAACCGTTAGAGACACGCTCCACCGCACCGTCCAAATCAAGGGCGCCACGGCAGGGCAGAGCTTCTCATAGGCCTGCACACAAGGCTTGCTGTCAGTAAGGACACAAGCGTTCACCTCGGACTGGATGACATAGGGGCTGAAATGTTTGGTGGCAGCAGCAATAGAGAGAGCCTCCACCTCACATGGCAGCCATGTTGTCTGAGACCCCCGCAGCTTGGCGCTGAAGAAGCCAGCCAGGAGGAGCTTGCCCTCCCGAGACACATACAGTGTGGCGCCTAGACCAGGCTGTCTGACCGCACCATCTGTCACGATCCACAGTTGGTCCGATGGCTTAGGCAAAGTAATGACACGGGCAGATGAGAGAGCCTGTTGTGCATTATGAAATGACTCCCGCAATTCATCAGTCCATGTGATGACCTCCGGGGATTGGCGCCCGGCTGTGGTATCCTCAAGTGGTGCGAGGTACGCTGAACACCTTGGGAGCACACGGGAGAGAACCTTGTATGCGCCAACAAAGGATCTCATATGGCCCACCGTGTCCGGCGCAGGGCAGGAGACCAGGGTGTTGACACGGTGTGGACTGGCTGTAAGAGTGCCGGCGCACCAGATCCAGCCAAGGATGGAGGTGGACTTGGGGTTGACGATCGTCTTGGCTGCAGATAGGCGGAGATCACATTTATAAAGTGCCTGGAGGACCCTCTTCCAGTTGTGGTACAGCTCCTGAGGTGTGTCGCCGCCGCAGTACAAATCATCGGCAAGCTTGGCCACGACGCCATCCTGTAGCAGATGGCCCAGAACGCGGCACATGAGCTCCTCCAGGGCCGTCTCTGAGCCAGGCATGCCCATTGCAGACCGCATGTAAACCCGCACTCCTTTGAAGGGGGTTGCAACACCACAATACTTCATTGACTCACGTGCAAGGGGTATTTGATAGAAGGCGCTGGTCAGGTCTGTGACTACGATGTGTTTCCATTGTGCGATGAGGCGGAGGGTCGAGTCAACATTGGGTAGCAACGAGGGCTGGGGCTTGCTGTAGCGGCCAACGTCGGCAAATGCGGTGACCATACGTGTCCCCCCAGTGTGTTTTTTCACTAGGAAGGAGGGGTTGAGATACTCCACCACAACGCCAACATCTTCAGGGTGCCTAAACACGCCAAGCGCCTCCAGCTCGTCGAACTTAGCCTGGAGCTCCATGAGTTTGCCCCGGGCATAGAGAGGGAGGCGCCCTTTCCGCTGTGGAGGCTCAACCGGGCCCATGTTCACCTTGGCCTTGAAGGGCCCAGCAGCGCCATTGTAGCCTTTGATATTAGGGTCAAAGACCACATCATATTCCTTGTGCAGTGCCCGAAACTGAACAGCAGTCTCCTGTGGGAGGAGGTTGTCAGGATCAACCTGTACGGCTGAAGAGTGGTCGGTCCTGACTGATGTTGTAACTGCTGGGGACGGAGGCGGACTGACTGTGGGGGGAACCTTAGGCTCGAAGACAGGGGTAACCTGGCAAAAGTGTTCATGGCGCTTCAGTGTCTGTGGCTCAGCTGACAGGTTAGGGATGCGAATCTTGCCTGCGACACTTGAGACGATACTCGGCTGGGGCCACATCCGGGACGATCTGAGCTTCCGCGCACTGAGCGCGTCGGTGCGTGGTTCAATAGCGTACTCAGCGTCTGACTGCACATCATCCGGTAGCTGCATCTCGATGAACTCCCCGGGCCAGACAGTCTTTGAGGGGGTAGGGGCACGAAGCACAAACGCACGGCGTGCAGCCGCGCTGGACTCAGCTGGTGCGGAGGAGCCATATTTGTAGACCGTGCCATCGCCAAGGATCACCTCTCTCTTAGCGGGGCGAACAGCAATGTCATTTGTCTCCATGAAAGGTGTGCCAGCGAGTATGTCAACATCGAGGTTCACCACGACGAGGCCGTCAAACTGGAAGACCTTGTCACCTCGTGTGAAGGAGATCCGTGTCTCACCGACCACCTGCAGCTGTGAGGAACCGTCAGCTTGGTGAACAGACTGCGCACTGGATAGGATCCTTGATCCGAGGCGCGCCGCTGTGGAGTGGCGTATCATATTGCCAGTCGCGCCGCTGTCGATCGTGATGCGGACGGCGTGGTGACCGTGGAACACATCAAAGTATGGAGATTGACGTGTCTGCACACGGTAGGCCACGGCACCTGGAGTGGCTGTCCCACCGTCGGAGTCATGAGGTGTGCCGCCCCCTAGGTCATCCTCAGCGTCAGACCCATCTTCGATGATGCCCACTATTTGCCGAGCCCTAATGATGTAACGACGGTCATTGTCTGGGAGGTGCTCGCATTCACTCAGAAAATGGCGAGTCTCTTGGCGGCCCACCTGTTTGCATAGGGGACATACTTTGTCTTGACGGGGCCGTCTGGTGGGTGTCCTGAACATGGATTTAGGACCCGGCGTAGGGCGGCGCAGGTCTGTAGTGACGCCCGTGCGGAAGATTTTTGCGTCGTCAGACGTACGGATTTCATCCAGGAGTGAACACAAGGCCTGCGATATTTCTGGTTTGATAGAGGCCAGAGTGCGAGACCTCAGCTCTGTGCCGTATCTCTGCTTGACGAGTCTGGGTAGGCCAGGGTGAATGAGCCTTAGCCATGTGAGGACCACCATGTTTTCCAGTGTGGGTGAGAGCTCTTCATCCTCTGTCATCTTTTCACCATGGTGGCTGAGGCCATTAGTGCGCAACAATGAGTCCTCCACAAAGGCCATCAGCCGCTGGTAGAGGTCCTCCGGGCGCTCATCACCCTCTAGATGAATATCCGAGAAGTCAATAAACTGAGCACCGGTGACTTGGAAACCAAAGTGTTGCCTTATAGCCTGCCATATAAACTCCAATGATGTGGCATTTTTGACCAGTGTACTCCGTGAAATGATTGGGCAGTAATTGGCAATCTGCCCAAGCATCAGCTCAAGTGAGGTATTTTTTTGCAGTGCAGATTGACGTCTAGCGGCAGGAACGCCATCACCGTCGTCCTGGAAACCTCTTAGTGGGTGGGCCCTTGTCTTTTTTAGCCATGTGATTCCATCGGCCAAAAACGGGGTAAAGCTAGGGTCCAATGACAGCGTGTACAGCAGGTTTTGCTTCCAGTTTTCAAAGCTGTTTATACTTTCAGTTTTGGAGAGAGACCACTGTTTTGGTGCTCGGTGAGTAGATGCCATTCTCCCGTTTGCTGCGCACGTGCTGTCACAGTGAAGGCTTCACAGTTTCGGCTCTAGTGAGGTGTAGCCTGCTGTTGGACGGCAGTTCAACACCATGTAGCGTAGCGGAGTTAAACAGAGGGCTAGATTATAAACCCGACGCTGCCACCACGCCAGCAGAGGCTGTATCATGTAATATCAACAGAGAACCGAGACACGAGCTGAGGAGGTAATCAGGCTTTACTCGGAAGAGACAGGAGAATACATGGGTGCAACGGCCAATACAGAACGGCCGACAACAACATGGGATAAACATAGTACCGCTAAACATAGTACCGCTGGTCGGTACTGGCGTACGGTAAGTAATACAACATTTATTTTATTTTGAAGGTAAAAACGTCTAGCTTCCTGTATTCTGTATAATTCTAGTAGGTTTGATGCATTTTAGGACTGAACATAGCAAAGACCTGTTTTCTTTGTAGTGCTTGCGACTCGAGGAAATCGATGCATCTAGGCGTGAGTTGTAGGGTTGTTTAATTAATTACTAACGTTATGCGCAAACGATTATATGCCGTGAACGTTAAGGCAGTTATCGCCCATTATGTATTTTTAGTTTTCACAACTCCCCATTGTGTGGTCATTCCCAAATTCCCCCACCCCCGCCCCTGCCCCCTCTCTACTTTACAAACTCTGCGGAGGTGCTACTCATGTGTGAAAGCAACATGCCTCATGTCTGAAAGGGTACACTTCACGTATCATCCGGGGCAGGCTCAGTGGGAAGCAACCCTCACCTGATCCGGAGTTCATGTGTGAAAGTGGCTTACTTCAGTTAGTGTATCGAACTAGCTGATAGGACCCCACTTCAAACAAACCGAACTATCCCTTTAAAGACATTGCTCCTACAATGATTTCCAAAACAGCAACCCACAGCCGAGGACAAAAGACACCGCCAGGGAGACATATGATTTTGGGAATATAGTTTAGCACAACACTGGTAACGTTGACCTGTCTTGACTTCGACTGGTTTTATCAACATTCTTGGGAGATCTCCAATTAAACAAATATTTTTTCCTTCAGATCTCCTCTTCAACAAATTCACAAGTAGGCTTAACATCTTAGCACATCTTTGAGGATCTCAGCTGCAGTGCATCATGCATGCCAGCAATATGGCAGCGCTTTTGTATCTCCATGTTTTGTAGATACAATGGATAGCATGCACGCACACCCACACACACACACACACACACACACACACACACCAGAGGAGGTTTTTCCAGTGAGGCATAGGAGGATGGTCCTCCTCTATTAGATTGGGGATTTTATATAAAAAAATATATATTAAAAAAAAATATTTTTTATTTTTTATTTTTATATTTTTCATTTTTCATTTTTCATATTTTTTTTTATAATAAAATAACAATCAAATGTGTTTTTTCTTATGTGCAGACGCTCATTTTTTCATTCATTATATTCTTAAAATGCTTCAACAACAGTGACACTGATGGAAAGTCACTCTGGCCCTGGTCCCAGCGTGGGGTAGGAGATTAAAAAAACATTCGCCCTGTGGGCGTTTATTTATTTGGTAATTTATCTAATGAAAAAATATGATTGGTTGAAAAACACTTGCAATTCACAGAGAACACGTGAGAGTGATGTGTTTTCCAACCAATCAGATTGAGCTGGAAGGGAGCAGCCCTTAACCTCGCGTCACCAGGCTCTTCTCGGCGAGAAAGAGCCTGGCTTCCGTTCACAATTGATTTTGTCACCCTACCTGGTTCCGGCCTAGAGCCCGCCCTAGACAGGAAGGCCAGCGTTTCTAGCTCGTCAACTTTTACGTTAACTTGACAAAAGTATCAGAACGGCAAACAAGAAAACAAAAGATGGACGTACCGAACAAACTTTTTGAAGAAGTTCTTGTAGAAACATTGCGGATTCACAATCCCACATCTTTTGAGCCAATACAGAAGCTTTGCATCAGACAATTAATCGAGGAAAGAGACGTCAAGCTAACGGCAACAAATACGTTTTTTGGCGCACGTTCTTCCGGTGTTCATTCTGGTTCCGTGGTTTACGCCCCCATGACAAAAAGCGGGGTGAAAGGTGCCCAGACTAAGCAGCCCTTAGCCCAGTGAAACCAGGTGAAACCTAATTGGTTGTTGTTGGATAGATTGCTTTGATTGACATTGTATTGTCCAATGTTGAATCCGTCTGAAAATCTTGTTGAATCTAGCTCCGTTGTCAGTAGGAACTAGGAAATGATGACCTCCACGCTGTGACAACCTGACAGATTAACCCATTGATACCTGATGCAGCATTTGTGTGTGTATCCCTTTAAGACTGCAAACCGTGTGTGACACGGTTCGCGGTCTTAAAGGGATACACACAAAAATGAGGGATATACACGCAAATGCAGTAGCACCTATACTTTCCCCTTTCCCTATGTTTTTTATTATCAAACAGTAAGTTAGCTCACAAGCCGTTGCATGAGCGCCCGAACACGATTTTCTGCAACGAGTTTAGAGATACTGCAGCGGGGTACACGGAAGCTCCCGAGGTAGCAAACACTGGGATACTGCTGCAACCTCATCGGCTGCACGGCGCACCGACTAAGCTACAGACAGCTGTGACAGCATTGGATATGCAAGTAAGTCAATTAAGTTCGAGTTATCCGGGTCTTCTACTAAATTCGGCGTCCACCAAGCAGCGCTATTATATTGTTTTATGCTGAATAGCCCGCCATTTCCTAATACAATGGCGATCTTAAACTCGCACATTTTTTAACTGAATTTGGCAGCGCGGAACCAAACATGGAACGCAATGAAACATGCAAAACATGCAATTTGCACGTTTCGTTCCGTTCCATGTTTCGTTCCGCGCTGCCAAATTCAATGGAATGAAACGAAACTTGTAGCCTATGTTGGACATAGTGAAGTGTTTTTGATTGATTTGTTCATCCATCAAACCTTTTACTGACAGACTAACTGTAGCCTAAATATCTTACTTTATTTTGAGGTGCATTTGCTCAGCCAGAAATGATTCCCACTTCAACTTTCTCATGGGTGGGCCTAATGTTAAAATGCACCAGAGGACATCCATCTTATTTGTCCTCAATCTGCATTGAAAATGTGTGAAAATTCACCTTCTCGCAACAGTTGTAGCCTAAGCTAGTGGTTTTCAAAGTGGGGTCCCCAGCAAAAAGGGGGGATTAATCTATTTTTACTATAATTCCATCCATAAGTAACACAATCACAGAATGTATGACTATTTTGGTCATGGGTTTCATATAATGTCTGTGATAAAACATCTAGCAAAACTCTTATCAGATGGGGGACCCTGGAACAAAATCTTATCTATATGGGGGTGCGTGGTGTAATTTGTGTTAGTTTAGGGCTCCTTAACATGAGCAAGGAGATCCATGGTGGCAAGGTTAAACTTTGTGATTCATTACAGTCAATGAAAGTCAGTGATCTCTGTGATGCATTGCCTGAATTGTACAGACTTATGTCTCTCATTGCCACAATCGGTGTTACATCTGCTGGAGCTGAACGGAGTTTCTCTTGTCTGAAAAGACTGAAAACTTACACAAGGAACAGAATGGGACAGGAACGACTAAGGAGCTTGGCAATCCTTGCAATTGAGAGGAAGATTCTAAAATCTCTTACACAGAATCCTCAGTGGTATGAAAAGACCATAGATATCTTTGCCGCACAGACAGACAGAAGAATGGACTTTACTTTCAAGTAAGATGGTTTTAACTTGACTTGGTTTTAACTTTTAACTTCTAAATTGAACCCCAGCTCACTTCCTGTTGCAGTGTTTGCTATCGACAGAAAATAAATGTGTCTGAGCTTGTTTGTTTTGTATGTTGTTAAAACTGCAAAAGTGGAGTAATCCTAATGCTAATTTAAAATGAGATATTCCTTTAAATCTGTCTTCAAACTGCAAAAGAGTTCTCTTCCTAGCTGCTTGTGGGTGAGAGTATCAGCAGCAGAGCAGACGTCATATTTTCCCTGGGACCGCCTCAGGTGCCAGGTGCTGTTCCGTCCTCCTGTAGTCCTCTCACTGGGTGCTAATGCAATGCTCCCCACTGGGTGGAAAGCTAAGAGGCTTGACAGTATGGGAAACATGGCAAATACACACACACACATGCGCGCGCGCGCACACGAGAAAAAAAAAACGCCCAAATTTTTTCCGGCGGCGACCAAAGACCTTCGGTCGCCGCACTAGCGTCCTCCCCTGTTTCCAAGCTCACCAGCCTCCACTGACACACACACACACACACCACACTACACATGCATGATGGGGATTATGGGATCATGGTCTAAGAAATGTTACATTTACATTACATTATTAATAATATATATATATATATTTTTTTTTTTGCAGCAATATGCTTTAAATCTGTGCTAATGAATTGAACTGAACTGAACCTCACTGAACTGTGGCACAGACTGGTTAGATAACAAATATTTTCTGCTTCATTGGTCAAATTGGTCAAATGATTGCGGGCACGGTGGCGCAGTGGTAAGCGCTGTCGCCTCACAGCTAGAAGGTCCTGGGTTCGATTCCCACCTGGGACGCTGTGAGCGCTGACGGAGTGCGTGCCCGTCCGCATGTCCTCGAGTGCCCACCGCCCGGGTGAGGTCGTCAAAAAAGGGCCTTTCTGTGTGGAGTTTGCATGTTCTCCCCGTGCCCCCTGGGGGGTTCCTTCATATAGGAAACCCACACCAAAAACATGCAATATCCTGGTCGCTGATGTGGTGCCTCTGGTCGTTAGGGGCGCCTGTTCGGAGGGAGGGGAACTCGTTGGAATAGCGTGATCCTCCCACGTGCTATGTCCTACCGGTGAAGCTTCCCCTGTCAGGTGAAAAGAAGCGGCTGGCTACTGCCCATGTCTCGGAGGAAGCATGGAGTCAGTTTCGGCTCTCCCCAGATCGGCAGAGGTGGAGCAGCAACCAGGATAAATAAATTAAAATTAGCACTAACGGGGGATAAAAATGGGATTATTGGTCTCTAACAAAATCCACCCAGATACTGTTACCCTGTTAGATCAACAATTATGTTCCATGCATTCCAAGTGTACTCGTGTGGTAGCTAATTTATCTTTTTGGTCTATCCACTTTGCCTATTCCCTATTCGGATTTCCTACATTTCCCACAATGCCTTTTGACAACCCTCAGGCAACGTGCATGTATTGTTGCATTCAGCTGTTGGTTTTACATGTAGGCTATAGTGCAGTGTCCATTCACTCACTCACTGTGTTGGACTTTCACTCAATGAGTGCGGTTAAACTCTACTGGTCCTACTTACTGTATAGCCTTGTGTTCTGAGCATGCTCAGTTGCAACGGTTTTGACTTTCGGCTCAAACCCGTGTTCTGAGCATGCTCAGTTGTGGCGGTTTTGACTTTCGGAGCAAATCCGTGTTCAGGCGGTCCCGCCTTTATGTGACCTTTAAGTGACCTTTATGTGACCTTGTGGTGTCATAATTTATGCAAATGTATACAGGCAATGCAGGAAAACCATGTTCCGATGGGTCGAATCACATGGCACTGCACTCTGCAGGGTCGCCAGCAGCACACCCGCCAAATTGGACGATGGGTTCTCGAGATACGTGAAGAACACATGCATGCGGTCCCGGAGTTCCTAATCCTAATATAGATAGATGTGGGGAAAATGAGTCGCCCTACTCAAAACTGAACATGTCTTGTGCCTGCATTACATTCTGGTCTATTGAGGCTGCTACCATGGATTTTTCCCTGTATGCAAAATGGCAGCTCTATACCTGACATTTACCGCTGATGTTTCAAATCAATGAAAAATAGCCCGAAGTATCTACATGTGACGTTAATGTACATCATCTAAGGTTTTCACAGTTATCCAAGGGAATAAGGAAAATACACCAAACAAGAAAATGGACCCAGGAATGGAAGTTACATCACCAGAGAGGCTGTTTTTGCCATGAAGGAGACAGACGGCGAGTCCCCTCCTACTACTGGTGATTCCTCTGAGATGGCCTGTTTTTGTTTACTGTATGTCGTTGTCCTTGGGAGGAAGGACTGCGTGGGTGACGGAGTGTGCGGAGGCATACAGTGGGCTAGTTAGGAATCTGCGTGTTCATTCTCCCAGCACGGCGGGAAGGAGAGGGGAGACGAGAAAACAGCACCTGTTCCAACACGCGCGCACGCACATGCACACGCACACACACACACACACACACACACACACACACACACACATCGTCTCCATGCAATCCTGTGGGAAGAAATGATGGCCCAGAGGCTGGTGGGTGGGATTACCGATGATTGAGTCTTTAGCTTTCTCTCTCTCTCTCTCTCTCTCTCTCTCTCTCACATCCCTCTTCCTGCATCCCTCCCATCTCTCTTCCTCACTCTCTCTCTGCCTCTCCATCTCTTTCTCTCTTTCTATTTCTTTGCTCAATGGCAGTGACTTATGTGGCTTGATGAGAGAAGCGCTGTGTGTAGATAGAGCTGCAGAGTTAATCAATGAAATGCACTGCAGGAGCATTGGCTGAGGCCTGCCTCCACCCTCCACCTCGACACACACACACACACACACACACGCACACACACACACACACACACACACACACACACACACACACCACTCCCCTGTGGCTTTGTAAGCCGAGGAGAATAGCGCTACAGGCCAGGCTTGCCAGAGCACTTAAAGTAAAGGTGGACACTCAAAGCCCGATATCCAAACCTCTGTACAATCCTGCTAGCATGCCTACTGGCCATTTACACCAATGCATTATTTATCGTCAAAGATATTGCGCCCAAAACATCTCGGCCATACGTGTGAGTTGCTTCTTCGATGGAGATTCCACTGAAATTTTGTTTTTTCCCCGACCGTAAAAAATAAAATCCTCTTCCATAAGTCGTGTATGATCCTTATGATCTGTATCTCATTAATACAAGGAAGTACAAGGTTTGTTTTAACATTGAGTCTTCACAATTCGGCTGTGAGTTTTCACACCGCTCCCGTGAGCCTCTTCTCCACATCATCGGCCCAAACGGGTCGCGGGACAGAACAGGTTCTGTACTTCTGCAGGTTCTGCATATCCACTGTATCTTCTCAGTGGGCTTGTAATCTCCGGATCCCTCTCATTCCATTAGTCAGGATCTGAGTTTTTGTGTGGACAAACATCCAGTCGGACGCATCCGCATGTGTTTTAACAGCGGCCGATCAGCATGTAACCCGCTTTGGTCTGGGCTGATTTATCTGTGAAGACTCACCCGCACACAGACACTCTGCTGAGACAACCTACCAATCTATCCAGCAGTTTATCAGCGAATCCAAATTAAACAAATCTCCCCACAGCTTGCGCCTGTCCTCTGGCGTTCCGTTCATTAATTAGACGTCTAAAAATATCAAACCCCTCCAAGACTTAATTAACCCATCGACTCCGTTCCGTAGGTTGTGCATGCCTGTCTTTGAGGGGAGATGAATGACTCTTATCATGGTGAGTGTTTGCGTGCGTTTGTGCGTGTGCATGTGTGTGTGTGTTGGTCTGTGCATATTTTTGCTAGAAGGTGAAGTTTGCGTGCGTCTCTGTCTTTTCCCGCATGTGTGTATTGTCTATACTTGTGTGTCTGTGTTGTCCCTGCAAGGTTATGGCAGCATGTCTTTGTGTGTCAATATATTTTTCCATGCTGCATTTACAGCGAGATCTTCTACGCTGCTTATACGGGCCAGAGGATGTTTCACGTTCACGTTCACGTTCTCACTTCAGCACACAGATCACATCATGTCCTCCACTAGCCCACTCACTTCAGCACACAGATCACATCATGTCCTCCACTAGCCCGCTCACTTCAGCACACAGATCACATGTCATGTCCTCCACTAGCCTGCTCACTTCAGCACACAGATCACATGTCATGCCCTCCACTAGCCCGCTCACTTCAGCACACAGATCACATGTCATGTCCTCCACTAGCCTGCTCACTTCAGCACACAGATCACATGTCATGCCCTCCACTAGCCCGCTCACTTCAGCACACAGATCACATGTCATGTCCTCCACTAGCCTGCTCACTTCAGCACACAGATCACATGTCATGCCCTCCACTAGCCTGCTCACTTCAGCACACAGATCACATGTCATGTCCTCCACTAGCCTGCTCACTTCAGCACACAGATCACATGTCATGCCCTCCACTAGCCCGCTCACTTCAGCACACAGATCACATGTCATGCCCTCCACTAGCCTGCTCACTTCAGCACACAGATCACATGTCATGTCCTCCACTAGCCCACTCACTTCAGCACACAGATCACATGTCATGCCCTCCACTAGCCCGCTCACTTCAGCACACAGATCACATGTCATGCCCTCCACTAGCCCGCTCACTTCAGCACACAGATCACATCATGTCCTCCACTAGCCCGCTCACTACACATATCACACGTATGAGTCAGACTGTGATTAACCAAGACGGGCTCATAATAAAACCATAATTGATCAATTATTCAAGTTGTGGTGAGTTCAAGTTCAAGTTCAAGTTCAAGTTTATTAGTGTCCCAAAGGGCAAATTGAGTTGCAGCATATAGACATACAAATAAGAACATTGACAAGAAACAACACAAGTAGCATGTTATGTTACATGCCTATAGTTAAAAATAAATAAAAGGCTAAATAAACATCAAACATCAAAGACCTTGTTTGTGGCACACAATGACCGATAATGTGCAAGGTAGCATTAAAGTGCACAGCAATCGGTAAAGTGCACAGCGATCGATCGATAAAGTGCACAGCGATCGGTAAGTGCACAGCGATCCGTAAAGTGCACAGCGAAAGTGCACAGCGATCCGTAAAGTGCACAGCGATCCGTAAAGTGCACAGCGATCGGTAAAGTGCACAGCGATCAGTAAAGTGCACAGCGATCCGTAAAGTGCACAGCGATCAGTAAAGTGCAGACACGCAGCGACCGGTAAAGTGAGGTAGTAGAATAAAGTGCACGAATGGCCAGTAAAGTGCACAAAGTAAGGAAAGATAAATCAATAGTTAAAAACAATAAAATAATAGAAACCATAAAATCAATAGAAACAATAAAACAATACAAACAGCGGCGGAGGCTGAAGGTAAAAAATGATAACAAAACACTAAACCATCACTGCCTTCCCTCAGCAGCGTTCAATGCTCGAATGGAGACAGGGACAAAGGAGAACTTGTGCCTATTTTTTGTGGCCCGTGGGGCACACAGTCGACGACCTGAAGGAAGGAGCCTGTACTCCGAGCTTAGAGGGTGGGCTGCGTCTGAACGGATGGACAAAGCCTTCTTAAGTACTTGTCTGTTAAAGACATGGTCGAGGCTGTCCAGATGGATACCGGCTACTTTAGATGCCACCTTCACAATTTTTCCGAGGGAATTCTTATCCTTAATGCACAGGTTACCATACCAACAGGCAATGGAAAAGGAAATGACGTGACACTTGTTAGCATGCTAATCGTAGGTGGGCGTGCATCAAGAATTAGGGTGTATTCACACCTGTAGGTCGTTTGCTTTGTTCCGATTCAGGTACTTAATTGATACAATTGTTGCATTTGTGCCTTGGTTCGTTTGTGTTCACACAGCCACAAATGAAACGGTCCAAATAGTATTGTCAAACTTCCTGGATTGGCCAGCAGACACGCTGATAGGCTAATAGCCTCTCGGGATGGACAAAATAATTCCCAGAGATTTTCCTATATATGATTATAAAAATGCGTTTTGTTAGACCTACATTTTAGGCTATGTCGGGCGTCCGCCGTGCGAGGAGAGAGAGAGAGAGAGAGAGAGAGAGAGAGAGAGAGAGAGAGAGAGAGAGAGAGAGAGAGAGAAAGAAAGAAAGAAAGAAAGAGGGAGGGATCGGGAGAGAGAGAGAGAGGGAGAAAGTTCTTTATTTATTTATTAATGTATGCTATGTAGGCTATGTAAGCCTATGTATTTATTTAGCCTATTTAGGCTATTGGGAATTTGGAGATAGAAGATCAAAGACCCTCGCAAATTCTGCTATTAGGCTATCACGGAGATGAGGATTAGCCGAGACATAGGCTATATGAACACCTGTCCTGTCAGGAATAAAATATTAATAAATAATTTAATAATAACGGACATTTCGAGGAAGACATGCAATCAGTCTAATTGTCTGATTGAACCAGACAATCTTATCACAAAGAAGGCTGGCTCTGATTACCACGATTTGTTTTCATTTATTGAATGGAGACCAGAGAGAGCGAGAGAGAGGGAGAGAGAGGGCGCGCGCACAATTTACAGGCAACATCCGTAGAGATTCAACACTAGGGTGACCATATTTTGATTTCCAAAAAGAGGACACTCGGCTCCACCTCGAGATACTTTATTATAGCCTATAATACAAAAAAATACTCTTTTCAAGTCTTACTGGAAAAATAAATACAAAAATATGAAATAATGTTATAAATAATACCTCTGTATTAGAAAATATTTTAACAAAATATCTCTTACAATATTGTGTAATAATGTAAATAATAAAACCGTAACAAACCAAAAATTAGGCTACTTCAATATTAATATAATACTATCAATATTACTTCAAGGCACTATAGTGCAATCCATGGAGCTGTTGTGGTGTTTCACAGTATGAAACAACATCATCTAATCTATGAAATGCAAATCGTCCGTTTTCCCGGGTCCGTTAATTTTGTAGACGAACTCTCCCCCCGCACAGCTTTCTTATGTTTGTCTGTGTCCATGTGAGCTTTCAGATCCCCCGCACCTTTATTTGAAAGGGACACTAGCTTTGCACACAGTGCACTCCGCCTCCCATTTGTCCCGACCAGGATGGTAAGTGGGGAATCTTAATTCACACTGGGAGGCTGGGAGCCAGTGCTGCTCCGATGTCAGCTCTCTGTGTTTGTGTGACACAAGAGCCGCCCACAAGGGAGGCAGCCTCTCAGGGATTACGTCACACGCAACAGAGTACTATTTAAAGCGCCAGGCACCGTTATGCCTGGTCCTGTGAAAACCCGGACATTTTCAATAATTAATAAACCCCCCCCGGACACCCCGGACAGGACGTGAAAAGAGGACATGTCCGGGCAAAAGAGGACGTATGGTCACCCTATTCAACACATTAACGTTGCTTCCCATGGTCCGAGGTAAGTTGATTGAGTTCAAACTGCTGATTTGATGATCCAAAAATCCCCCAAAGTTTATCGATGCAAGTCACAAGTCGCCAAAACAGGATCTGAAAGATGTTGGGATGACCCCTTGTTTTTAAACGATAAAAATGTTCGTTCTTCAGGCCATTACGCACAGCGCAGCTGACTACGGCAGCTGGTTTATCCAAAAATGCGCACCGTTTACTGCTGTTGTGGCGGATCGAGGTCGGCTCACGTTCTCACCACAAACGAACCGCACCAGAGTTCGTTTGGAAGCGGACCGAGACCACCCTTTCTTGGCGATCTCGGTCCGCTTGTTTGTCCCGCATCCGAGTGCGATTGCTGTGTTCACACTCCCCCAAACGAACCGCACCAAGGGGGAAAATGCTCTACGTTTCGGAACAACTGCTCCAAACGAGATAGGTGTGAATACACCCTTAGTGTCACAGGGAGCAACTCCATGTTTTCCAGGATATGTAAACAACAAATAACTGGACTGGAGTCAATTATATTTTATTTCACATGATTATAACATGCCTGAAAAGTCTGTGAGTTGTTGTTGCTTCTGCCTTTTCACTGTTGAGAAATCCACTTCATATAAACCTATACAGTGAACCTTGGATTTCATTTCTAACTGTCCAGCATGGTAAAAGATCACTTTCTGTGTTGTTTAGTAATAGATAATAATAGCATTATTATTTTCCAATGCGTGACATTTCCATTGATGTGTACATACAGTACATCTGCTGATGCCTCTGGACACGTCATCAGTAATGTTCCTGGGATCAACGGGTGTTTCGGGTCTTTCAACATTATACACCCTCCTCCAGGTGACCCAGCCGGGGGTAAAAAATTGAAAATTGAAAATATGATCGGGCTGTAATATGCAATCTCGACCATCAGTGTCATGTGTGTGACGGCCCGGGCGAGTGCTTTCTGACGCATTTGAATGCAGCATATCTCTTCCTGATATTTGCCACAGCCAGTCAACTGCCACCTGCTTCATTGTGAACCTGTGATTAGTCAATTAGTCATTGATTGGTGTAAGAAAGTTTCATGGCCTCTCCCAGAATCAGTACAAGGAACATCCAGTATCATCATCAGAATGGGCTAATGTAATGAATAATGTAGCAGTCTCTTCTCGGACAAGAGGGGGCTGCATTGTTCGTTGTGAGACAACTGTCTACTGTAGGCTGTTTTCCAACTAGTCTGGGTTAGGGATGCAGGGGTTAACCGGTTTGACTATTAACCGCGATTTCAAACGTCACGGTTATATAACCGCAGAGGCTCCGTAACACCGGGTGTTTTGTTGTCAAAATAAGTCCGTCAGTTTAAACTCCCATGCGGCGCAGACAGCGCTGGAACGAGAGGAACCGGCCTCTCGCTTCGTTTCCGCACGGACTATTTTAGCGGGTGCACAAAACACAGCTCTCCCACCAGTCTGCTATGCTCCCAATAGCATAGCCATGGACGTCAGCCAAACATAAACTTTTCAGAGACGTGCGCGATGCGACAGTCGCCTGACACGAACTGTGGTCTCCGTGGCCTCTTAATTTGTTTACTGAACGGCCATCGATGTAACGACGTAACGCTAGTTAGTTATCTAACTAGCGTTAGATAACTCCCTTGCCTCCCTTGCCTACGCTAGCATTACAGCTAACGTAATGGCAGAGCCTGAGAGACCACAAGCAACTCAAAGAGATGATCTCTTCCCCCCCAAAACATGTCTAAAGTAATCGGTATTGGCAGCATTTCGGTTACAAAAAGGACACCCAGGGTGTTGTTAAAGATGACGGCTCCCCAATCTGCAAAACCTGCCGAAGTCGCAGTCGCAGCTAAGGGCTCCAACACCTCCAACCTTCTACAACACCTGCATAACGTTAGATGATTAAAAATGAATAATAATCAAACTAATAGGCATGGATGAGGATGACACAGTTGATGATAACACTCAAGTGTATCCACATTCGTTATATTTCTCATAGGAGGTCACTAAAAGTTAATCAACATTTACACTAAAAGATAAGTTAGATCTGTTTTTCCACCAGGTTTTACAAGTTCTCTACTCAGGTGATCCAAAAGAAATGTAGAAAAATAATACACCTGCCTGACTATGTTTTGTTCCAAAGAGATCTACTGTCATAAATATTACAGTCAGACTTTGTTTATTTTATTTATCATTTTGGACAAATATTTGCCTTTATTTACCTTTCAAAAGACAGCAACCTTTAAACAATGCATGGACAATAAAATAAAACCTCTGTTCAAAGAATGCTCATGTGATTTTTATACGTCCATAAATAATCGTGATAATCGTGGTTTTTTCTCAGACTATAATCGTACATCAAAAAAAAAAATCGATGCATCCCTAGTCTGGGTCCAGTCTCAAGACAAAGACTTGTGTCTGTCTAGTCTCGGTCCGGTCTCAAGACAAAGACTTATGTCTGTCTAGTCTGGGTCCAGTCTCAAGACAAAGACTTATGTCTGTCTAGTCTCAGTCCAGTCTCAAGACAAAGTCAAGTCAAGTCAAGTCAAGTCAAGTCAAGTTTATTTATATAATGAAGCCTGCGTTAGTTCATTCAAGACATGATGTCATAGTCTACGCCCCAGCTGTACCAGCTGACAGCCTCTGTTTGGTTCACCGTTTAACCAATTCTCCAATCACAGTCATTCTCACAACAAGGCGGTCCGTTTAAATAGGGCAGCCTCTCACTCACTGATCTGTTCCCCACTTTGCTGGATCCTTGCTGGATCGTGCGGCTGCTGGCAACGCTTTGCCACCTCCACCCCAACCGCCACCTTTTTAGATCAAATGCAAATGCTATCATGTATTGTAGCTCTGGAGTCTGCATGGCTCAAAAAATGAACATGTTTCCATGTCTTGCTTTTAGGCTCCCTCTTTCTATGGTTTAAATGTATCTGGAATATTTTATTCCCATGGGGGATTCTGCTTGCTCTCCCTGCTCGGCGTAGCATGCTGCTGAGCCGAGTTCAGGGAGAATAGAATTAATTAAATATTAAATTAAATATTAAATTAATTCTAAGAGCGGAGCCTTCAACGCCAAACATAATTGTATGCATTATATTCATTTATGCAATAAATGGTTAATTCTATGACTTGAGTGTTCTTGAATGAAGCACATTTCATACACAAAGCAATTAAAAGTGCTTCACAAGACATTACAGACATTAGAGAATAAAAGAAGATAAAAAGACATTTAAAAGCAAAAAAGCAATAAGATGCTTCACGTATGGTCAATACAAGAGAATAATAGGATAAATAGACATTTCAACAGTTAAAAGCGGTGCTAAACAGAAAAGTTTTTAGACCATTTTTAAAAATAAGAAGTGTTGGGGAAAATCTGAGGGCCTCAGGCAGGTTGTTCGAGCTAACAGCAGCACAGTGAGTAAAGGCGGCCCTGCCCTGGTTCGAGTGGATCCTTGGGACAGCTATTAGGTCGGACCCAGCTGACCTGAGAGGTCTAGTTGGTTCATAGCGAGGGAGGAGATCTGCTATGTATTGTGGGCCTAGGCCGTTGATCGATTTGTAAACTAAAAGAAGGATTTTGATTTTAATTATGTGACCTACCAGTGTAGAGATTTAAGAACGGGTAATATGATTAGCCCTCCCAGTCCTAGTTAAGACCCTATCAGCAGCATTTTGAATGAGCTGGAGTTGCTTAAGTTCTTTATTTAAGAGACCGGAGAAAAGGCTGTTACAGTAGTCCAATCTACTGTAGATAAAGGCATGAATTAGTTTTTAAGTCCTGACTGGACATGAAGCCCCTAATCCGAGCAATGTTTTTAAGATGATAAAAAGCAGATTTTCTGACCGACTTAATGTGTGAGCTGAAATTAAGATCGGAGTCGATGATAACTCCAAGGTTTTTTACTTGGTCCTTTGGCTTCAAGGAAAGAACCTCGAGGCAGGCTGCAATTTGAAGTCGTCGTTCTTTCGGACCAAAAACAATCACCTCAGTTTTGTCTTTATTAAAGGCACTATGTGTGATTTCTTTGTCCACTAGATGTCGCCATTTCAAACCAAAACAAAGGGGTGTTACCCAAACAATCTCGATCCCACCCACCAGCGCAGAGCACTTCCTGTTTCCCCCGCCTCCCTCCCAGGCAACGGAGAAATAAACAACTATTTTGTGGATAGCCTACCTACTGCAGACGTAAGTACATAAAACAAGCACGAATGCATCTCGGCTATGTCTTTGGCTTGAGTAATGACAAATTTCACATGACAGTCATAAAACTTTAGGTTATTCACAATAGTGCGCTTGGTAAGACTGTTATTTGTATCATCTGCTAACCGATCAAAATCGATGTAACCTAACCTTTTGCATAGCCTGCAAGTACAGTTAGGCAAAACGTTGTCTAAAACTTGTTTGACATAGCTAAATTAGGATGATTTCAATTCAATGTTGGGGACATTGCTAGCTAACCACAGCTGTCTGTCAACAGTGAGTAGCTTAGCCTATGTGTTTTTGTTCGTCTGCTAATACCAAGACATGGCCAACATGTATTCATAGTGCAATGCTAGTATTTTCTCATTGTTACAGTTGTTCAAACTAATTTCAAATGCTTGAATCACTGCTGTTTTTTATAGGCAGGCAAACCAAGGTGTATGCCTGAAGCCCAGGCTAGCACCAGTGGGACACAGAGGAGAGGAGGCAGGGTCGCAGAGAGGAAGGTCGGCTGTAGGATGATAGCAGATCTTGTCGACATCCTGAAGAACCGCATAGCTGATGGAACTGGTCACGTCATTCTGGTGTAGCCCATATTTTAGTTTTGCAAATAAAGTATTTTTTCTGATAAACGAAGTTGTGAAATGTCCTGAGAAACATCACATACACTGTCTAATGTGGGGGGGCACGGTGGCACGGTGGCTCAGTGGTAGAGCTGTCGCCTCACAGTCAGAAGGTCCTGAGTTCGATTCTCGCCTGGGACACTGTGGGCGCTGTGGTTGTGTCCCCCCCCATATCTTCAGTGCCCACTGCCCAGGTGGGGTGTCTCGTCGTAAGGGCCTTTCTGTTTGTGTGGAGTTTGCATGTTCTCCCCGTGCTCCCCCCAGGGGGTTCCTCCGTACATAACCCCCCCATTAAAAACATGCAGAAGATCAGATCGTCATCGTCATCCGACCAGTGACGACAACATCCGAAGTTGGTCCCCGGGCGCTGTACGAGAAAGCGACCACTGCTCCTGGCCTGCCCCCCGGAGGAAAGGACAAGCCAGGATGGGTCAAATGCAGAGGACAAATTTCACCGGCCACCGTCAGCATGAGTGTGTTTGTGGCCATGCATGTGTTGATGTGTGATCGTGTGACAATAAAAGACGGGCTTGTCCGTCTGAAATCGTGTTTAAAAAAGAAATCGTGTTTATTATATAAAGTAGGCTATATATACACAGAAACACAAATAATGGAAGGCTACTGTAGCTAGACACACTCAGCTTTAGGCAAATATAATGTTACAATGGACAACAGACAGTCACAATTGAGAATAGTGGCCAAGAGACATGGATGAAGTCATAAATCGGTAAAGTCGGACTCTGAGGGCATACTCTTCCCTCAAGAAGCCTTTGAAAGTGATCTTTTGATGGACCCTGATTTCTCGGGTCTATCCAAACAATATGAACATTTGATGAAGAAAGATATCCGTATGAACCACCATGGCTTGACTCTGTCCCAGTATTGGCGTAATAAACGCATTCCCAGAGGGCTGAGGATTAACAAAGAACCTACACTTGGTAGAAATAGCAGTGATTTCTGCAAACAATGGTGTGAGATTTTGAACAAATGTTCTCTTGATTTAATGCTATTGGTTATACAGTTTACCAAGGCAGAAATGACGAAAACAAAAGCTGAGATCGATACTCTCCAGCAAGAAATGAAAACGAAGTTCAGCACCCAACAGCTCAAAGACATTGAGACGAGATGTACAGAGCTGATTTCCCAGTACGAAAAAGACATCACCGAAATGAAGTTGAGCAAGTACCGGAGAGACACCCTCGACTATAAGAACAACAGAGTCTACACCTGGCTGTCTGACACACACCGCCACCGCCCGTACAGACGTGATGCCTCCGAGTCTTCATTCGAACCCTCCTCCGATGGCTCAGCGAACGAACGCAGACCGACCAACCCCAAACGCAGACCGGCGCAACCTTTTTTAGGGGCACCCCGCATCACCAGATCAGCCGCCGCAAAAGAAGACCAACCCGGAGAGGGGGCAGAAAGCATCGGTCGCGGTCGCGGACGCGGACAGGCGAACAGGGGGAAGTATTGAACGTTGTTAATCTGTCTAATAAAATATTGACCCCAGATGAACATTCAGTATATGTCTAAAGGACTGTCTTTCGTTCCCTTTAAGTCTGCTGACTCTTTCAAGACTAGAGTAGAACTGTTTACGTTCTTTAGATCTGTTAAGCTTAGAGCTTTCTTTGATAAACAACCTTCACTATTCCAGATAGAGATCAGACCTACCCCTATAGAGAGGTCCAGGGATGACGTATTTTTGTAGGCTGAATGCGGAAGTCCCGAACTTCCTGGTTCCACACTGTTTCTGTCTATGGGATTTTTGAATGGGTTTTTGGCGATGCTTCAAATAATGTCTGTGGGCAACGCAAGTTTAATCAAACGCGAACCAAGGTTCAGCGGGATAATCTTCACACATGAGGACCACTTTCATGAGTTTTGTAGCGTAAATGCGAGCCCTAGAAGTAAAATGCTCGAGCTAAGCTAATCCTGAACTACACACTGTCGCATAGGCTTCACGTCACGTCAGCACTCAACCTGGACTGTTGTTGATGTGTGCACTGATTACCTCGGGCTGAACAGGGCTGAACCAGGTGAGGGAAAGAGAATTTCCGTGTTCGCCCTTTGAAGTGGTGACGTTATTGACGTATATATCCACATCGACTCAGCAGTGTAGTCTCATTTAGCCGTTTGCTAGCTAGCCGCCCGTTTAACGGCATGTAAAAGCTTCAAAACTCATAAAAGTGGTCTTCATGTGTGAAGATGATGTTACTAAACACTGGTTCGCGTTTGATTAAGCCAGCGTTGCCCAGAGAGATTATTAGAAGCATCGCGCCAAAAACCCATTCAAAACTCCCATAGGCGAAAACTGTATGGAACCAGGGGCGTTAGCATCGATGATTTCCGGACTCGTTACTGGACCTCTCTATTACTGATGATGACGCAGCTGCAGCCATTCCTATTGGTCCAAACTTTAAACCTAGAAGCAGTTTTGTACCTCCAGTGAATAACTCTTCAGTCGCTATGTTTTGTAGACTAGTGCAATATGATGTGGGTTCTATGTTTAATTCCAATCAGAATAAAGGGTACTCTAATTTATCATGTAATGAAAGGAAGGCACTTGACTGTTTATCTAAAGATGATTCCATTGTGATAGGAAATGCTGATAAAGGTGGCGCAGTTGTGGTTCAGTCTAAAGAAGCCTATAGATGTGAAATTCTACGCCAGCTCTCTAACAGTGAATTTTATAGACCCCTCAGCTGTGATCCTACTCTCAAATTCTCCCAAGAGATCAAAACGGTGCTTAGCAAAGCCAAAGATGACCAGCTAATCACGAAAAATGAATTTGATTTTATGACCCAGCAACATCCTGTACGCCCTATTTTTTATACTCTTCCCAAGATTCATAAATCTTGTATCGAACCAGTACCAGGGCGCCCTATAGTTGCTGGTATCCAGTCGTTGACTGAACCTATTTCCCAATTTGTGGATTCCCACATTAAAGAAATGGTGTACAAACTTCCTTCCTATTTGAAGGACACCACTGATTTTCTTAACAAGGTATCCTCTGTCGAGGATCTTCAGCCTACAGACTTCCTATGCACCATGGATGTCGTGAGTCTTTACACCAATGTCCCTCACAAAGAGGGCTTGGAAGCCCTCACTCTTTCCCTATAGTCCAGGGAAGATGAAACTCCCCCTACGGGCCTATTAGTTGATCTAACCAAGTTGGTTCTTTTCAAAAACTATTTCAAGTTTGAGAATGCTTATTACCTGCAGTGTCAGGATGTTACAGTAGTATGGGTAGTGCCTGTTCCCCCAACTACGCCAACCTTTTTATGGGTGATTTTGAAAATCGTTTTGTCTACCAGAACAACCCATTTCTCCATCTAATCAAATGCTGGTATAGATATATTGATGACATTTTTTTCATTTTCTCTGGTACCGCTGATCAACTGAAAGCATTCAATGCTTCCCTGAACACCAAAATGCCTTCTATTCAATTCTCACTAGAATGTAGTATAGATTCTGTGTCTTTTTTGGATGTTCTTGTTAAGAAATCTGACCACATCAGCGCCAGCGTCTACAGAAAAGAGAGTGACAGAAACACATTCCTACATTTCAGTAGCTACCACCCGTTTGGTCTGAAAAAAGGCCTCCCTTTTAGTTTCAGGGAGAGAGGCTACTGTAATAGGATTGTCCAAAATTGCCTTGAAAAAGTTGAGAACCGGGACAGGCAGAGCCTATTAACCCCTAAGTGTAAGTGGTATCTCGTCGTAAGGGCCTTTCTGTCTGTGTGGAGTTTGCATGTTCTCCCCGTGCTCCCCCAGGGGGGTTCCTCCGTATATAACCCCCCCCCCCATTAAAAACATGCAGAAGATCAGATCGTCATCGTCATCCGACCAGTGACGACAACATCCGAAGTTGGTCCCCGGGCGCTGTACGAGAAAAGCGACCACTGCTCCTGGCCTGCCCCCCGGAGGAAAGGACAAGCCAGGATGGGTTAAATGCAGAGGACAAATTTCACCGGCCACCATCAGCATGTGTGTGTTTGTGGCCGTCCGTATCGCATCTATAGCAAGGTTGTACCCTAGTTGTTGTAATTTCAGCTGCTAGCTCCAATGACGATTTCAGCTAAAAACAGGGTGTAAATGACATATTTTCAAGTCAACTTGGCATCTCAGGGCTTGTGGAGACTTGCATTATGCCAGGTGAGCAGTATGGAAGCATTTTATGTATTTTTTCTGTTGTTGTTTTTTACGTTTTTGCTCATGGCCCCCTTCACACTCAGCAGACAGCTCTCTGTGCCTGCCGCAGCTGGAGTGCAGTTCTCCTATCTCGGTGTGTGATGCGTCCAGAGTGCTTTACCCAGTGCACTGACTGTATGAGAGTACCTCATAGGACCCAACTTCAAACAAACTGAACTATCCCTTTAATTCTGCAGGACACGACGTTTGCTCCCTGAAATTCCAGGGTATTGAAGTAGTCCCCCCACCTAAGTGAGGAGGAAACAGAGATCAATCATTATTGCAAAGAGAAGTCAGATGGATACATACATTGCAAACCGAGAGCCCTAAAGGCCTTAATGAAGAACTTATTCTAAGTTGTTTTCTATAAAAATTCTTCTTTATTATAACCTGCTTGTTTTCCAACATGATTTTCTTGATACAAATCTGTTGACAGACTTGCTTTTTCTCCACTACTATTATTATTGTTATTATTATTGTTATTATTATTTGTTTATTATTGATTATGTTTTTTCTTTTTCTTTTTGTTGACTAGACTACTGTGATTGTGCGGTGATGTATTTGGCTCTTGAAATATAAAAAAATAAAGGAATTGTCCGCACACTGATTAGCAGCTCCCGTTTTTATTTGCTCAAGGTTGGCAAGCTTTCGACCCTACTGGGTCTTCATCATTTTTTTTTTTTTTTTTTTTTTGCCTGATGAAGACCCAGTAGGGTCGAAAGCTTGCCAACCTTGAGCAAATAAAAACGGGAGCTGCTAATCAGTGTGCGGACAATTCCTTTATTTTTTGATTTCACCTATTTGTCCTGCACCTGATGCCCAATGTGGTTTTGGATGTGCGCACAGTTTTCCTACTTGTATTTGGCTCTTGACTCATGGTAGATTTGCTTGTCTGTCTTCAATCACTTCCTACTGTAGGTCTAGGATTGCACAACTTCTCTTTGCACACGGTCCTGACGGCCGCACCCTTGGGTGCACTACAGGTGCCTTGCATTCTCCCATTACTGCCCTGCGTAATGATTGGTGCCCTCCTTGATGTATGTTTGTATATATTTCTGAAAGTGTCTCTTTCTCATTGTTGACAAAGGCTTTACGCCGAAACGTCCGATTTTTCTCTGCCCAATAAAAGGCTTTTTTTCAAATTAGCCTACCGTGAGTGCCGGCTCTCCTCTTTTGAAGTCATAAATCAACTTTATTGGTGTACAGAAGATTGCAGACAGCAAACATCAAAACATCAAAGATGATGGAACATGTATTATACAGGTTTGCTATAAAAGCACCATTTCTCCATCTCAAATATCATAATCGTGGGTCCACTTGTTTTCTATCTTGACTATCGTCAGCTCTTCTGGATGACTGGAAATCAGACAAATGGAAATGTGTTTAGTATTCATTTGAATCATCTATTTTGTAGCTGCTAGATATCAAGGCAGGGTTCCTCCACATTGTCATGAATTAGATACTTTTACCAAACCTTAATTTGTTTGGATGGTGTTACAGCTATTTTCTAATGTAACGTTGCTTAGTGAGACAGAATAGAAAAACAAACTGCTAACATTAGCGAAGCTAGCTTTTCTCCATGGCCTTTCTAAGTGTTTACACATTACTATACCATTCTGCGTCATAGTGACAGCAACTGGATGTAATTATAACAGAAAATGCATGCGAAATTTGTAATGGGAAGTAACGTTATGTCATGCATGTCAACTTGTCACCAGAATGTCTGTGTATAAGTTATACACGAACGACAAGCTAATCAAATCCAGCAACAGGCCACACTAGCAGTGTAAAGTCATTTGAATAGCCGTGAAAAGCAACAGTTAGCCAAGTGATTACAACATTCCCAGAACAAATTCACAATATCGATAACAACTTGTACATTTCGCTATCAGGCGTAATGTTACTGAAATGGGACATGCAAAAGCTATAACGTTACTTACACATGAGGAGAAGACGCCAGCTCCGAGTCACTTTGCAGGCCAGATATAGCTGCTCGTAGGGCTCTCCATCTAGTGAAAGCCAGACCGGCAAGGTTGACTCTGGTCTGAGATCTTTGTTTTCGGCGGCGATTTGGCTAAAGTATGCGGTTTCTAAGGTGGATCAGAGTCCCTGGAATGCCTGCATCAGGGGTCTGCCATCTTGGTCTACAAAATTCTGTTTTGGGCTGTGGGCTGGGAGGGGCTCACTAGCTCGGCCTCTCCAGGGAGGGATTTCTATGTAAACAGATCACGCCCATTCGGGCGCCCTGGAGAAAGGATTGCTGGCTATCACAACACATACAGACACATAACATAACAGGGAGGGGGCGTGGCTTAGTTGTAAACACAGAAATGAATCACTGTAAGTCCTCAACATATACAAGGTAATGGTTTGGTGATATTTAATAGTGCAGAATCCTATACATAGTGCCTTTAAGCTGGAGGAAGTTTTTACACATCCAGTCATTAATTTGATCAATGCACTGACAGAGTGAGTCAATGGGAGCATGATCACCTGACGAAAGAGTTATGTAAAGTTGTGTATCATCTGCATAGTTATGGTAGGCTATATGGTTTCTGTGCATAATTAGAGCTAAAGGGAGCATGTATAGATTAAATAGAACGGGCCCCATGATGGATCCCTGAGGGACCCCACATATCATTCGAGTTACGTCGGAAGTGTAATTGCCAATGGATACAAAGTAATTTCTGTCCTGGAGATACGTTTTAAACCATTGGAGGGCCGTACCAGAGAGCCCCACCCAGTTTTCTAGCCTGTCTAGTAAAATTGAGTGATCGACGGTGTCGAACGCAGCGCTAAGGTCCAACAACACAAGAACTGAACTTTTTCCGGCATCCGAGTTCATTCTGATGTCGTTGAGAACCTTAGTGAGTGCGGTCTCAGTACTGTGATGGGGACGGAAGCCCGATTGGAGTCCGTCTAGCAGATCATTTGAGGTTAGGAATCTGTTTAGTTGAAGATAAACAGCCTTTTCAATGATTTTGCTTATGAATGGGAGATTTTTTTTTTTGATTGATTGATTGAAACGATTTATTTCAAACAGTTAAAACAATACATAAAGTGAAAAAACAGTAAACATAACAGTCTAATAGACTTCATCAAAAGGAAAATACGTAAACGCAAATATAAAAAAGGTGAACTGTTTGAAAAGGAGCAGGAAGAAGCCTAGGCTTATCGAGTCCAGCCCCCCAATCATTCATAAACAAAATCATACATCCCTATATTATATGCCTATCCCACCTCTTACGCTCCTCCCCACATGCTCATGCATACACATACATACATATATATGCATGTATATACACAAACGTACACAAACTTACCCATACACATACATCATAAATCCACCTACAAATCCCTATCAATACCCATTCCCAATAATACAATCCAACATTACCCCAAAAACCCAATCTTTTGATATCAACCTGTGTTGAACCAATGCATCCAAGAATCCATCCAATGTATAGAACAATTCTTTACATAATGTATATTACAATATAATTTACATCATGTACACCATATATTATACATTGTATGCATAATAACCTCATTACACATACAATAATTTTTATACATATATGTATATCATACATATATGTATATTAATGTACAGAATACACATCAGACCAGGTACATACACCCACCAATAACACAGTAATACTCTACCAGGAAGAAAAAAGGACATTGCCAAAAAACAGTAAGAATCCTAGTAACTCAAGATTCAATGTATTTCTTGATTAAATATTTTTTTAAATTAGATTTGAAAATAGAGATACTAGAGCTTTCTTTGATCCTGTCATCCAGTCTGTTCCAAAGAGTCACCCCATAGACTGTAATACACATGCTCTTAAGAGTAGTGCGAGCACACGGCTGTTTCAAATTATATTTACCTCTTAAATCATAACATCCTTCTCTGTCTGCAAACATTTTTTCAATATTACCAGGAAGTAGATTGTTCCTCGCTTTGAACATAATTAGTGCAATTTTCGAATCAATTACATCCTTCAGTTTCAATGCATTTGACTTTATAAATAGTGCGTTAGTGTGTTCCAAATAACCTACCTTATGAACAGTCCTTATTGCTTTTTTTTGCAGTGTGCCTTATGTCTGAAGGGTACTTTTATAAGTATTCCCCCAGACTTCCGCACAATAATTCAGGATGGGTAAAATAAGCGAGCAGTACAGCATGTACAGTGATTTCAGGTTCAGAATGCTTTGTTTTACCTAGGACACCAATATTTCTTGACAGTTTAGAGCATACAAACTTAACGTGGGGTTTCCAACATAAATTGTGGTCCAAGATTATCCCCAAAAAAATGTTCTCAAAAACTCTTTCTAGATCAACGTTATCAATCTTTACTACGACTGGGGTGTTCAAGTGGACCCTTCTTTTACCGAACAACATAAACTTGGTTTTCTTTAAATTTAGCGATAATTTGTTCAGGTCGAACCACCGCTTTAACTTTCCCATTTCTGATGAGACAACCTCCAATAACTGATGCAGATTCTCTCCAGAGCAAAAAATATTGGTGTCGTCTGCAAAAACAACAAATTTCAGAATATTTGATATTTTACAGATGTCATTAATATACAATATGAACAATTTTGGACCTAAAATGGAACCTTGTGGCACCCCACATGTCATTTCTAAGCAAGTAGATCTGAAATCACCTACCTGTACAAATTGCTGTCTGCTCTCAATGTAGCTTTTCAGCCAGTTGAGGCCCACTCCTCTAATACCATACCTCTCCATTTTCTTTAACAAGATGTCATGATCGATTGTATCAAACGCTTTTTTTAAGTCTATAAATACTCCTAATGCATACTTCCTTTTATCAATTTGATATTGGTCTATAGTTATTAAGTAATGAGGAGTCAAGACTACGCTTTTTAAATAAGGGTTTGATTACTGCAGTTTTCAGAGATTCAGGAAAGGTGCCGGTCAAGAGGGAGCAATTAACTATTTGTATAAGGTCAGACGAAAGGCAGTTATAGACGCTTTAAAAAAAAGCTAGTTGGGAGGGTGTCAAGGCAACACGTGGATGACTTAAGGCCATGCACAATTTCATCCAGAGTTTTGAGATCAATTGCGCTAAAGTGAGACAGACTTATCGAGTTAGGGATCGGTGGGTATGGTGGACTCACATAATTCTTCAGTGAGGAGCCACTGATGGCTTGCCTGATCTTGATGATTTTGTCATTAAAAAAGGCAGCAAACTCACAGTATGGGTGGTATGGGCTTACCAAAAATGAAGGAGTATTTTTATGCTGCTCAATTGCAACCTGTATATTGTTGGTGTAAGAAGGATTTTCGAGCAAAGTGGAAAGACCTAGAGAATGTTGTGAAACAGTTTCCAATACAATGTATAGTGGGAGATAAAAAGATATTTAGTAAACTCAAAATGGTAATGCTTTATATTAAGGTTCTATTAATAAGCGTTAATTAATAGGTAATAAGGCTCTTATAAGGTGCTTATTAACACTATTATTATGTTAATAATACTATATAAGTGTTAATAATCACATTATAAACATATTTATTGGTAGCTTATAAGACATTTATAACCACTTTATAACCACCTTTATTAGCTGGTTTTGTTACTTCATTACGCTTAATAAATAGTTTGTTATTACCTTATTAGCAGGTAACTATGCACTTATTAACAGTTAACTATGCTTTTTGCAGGTAGCGGATCTAAAGCGAGAACAGTGCCTTATTAAGGTTAATAAATCATTTATTATGCACTTATTATGCTTTTTGCAGGTACGGGATCTAAAGCGAGAACAGTGCCTTATTATGGTTAATAAATCATTTATTATGCACTTATTATGCTTTTTGCAGGTACCGGATCTAAAGCGAGAACAGTGCCTTATTATGGTTAATAAATCATTTATTATGCACTTATTATGCTGCCTCAATGGAGGCAGATGTCTGTATAGCCAAACGGCCAGGGGAATGATTCTGAGAGATGTGTGTTTCACTCAGGGTTCTGTGTCTCTAAGAGGGGCAGAATTGCATGAGTGTGTGTGTGTGTGTGTGTGTGTGTGTGTGTGTGTGTGTGTGTGTGTGTGTGTGTTCGCGCGTTGCTCCGCGCATAGCGTACTGACGGTCATCTGTCTATCTGTCTGCACGCGCGCACACACACACTGACACACACACAGTAGCACTGTGCACTCGCAGGCAGAGTAGAGATCTCTCCCTCTCAAGGTTCCTACACACCGCCGACGAGTCTAAGCGATAAACTCACAGATAGATAGATAGACAGATAGATAGCTAGATAGATAGATAGATAGATAGATAGATAGATAGATAGATAGATAGATAGATAGATAGATAGTCTCTAAGAGGGGCAGAATTGCATGATGGGACAAAAATGCAAATTATGCCTCCCAGAGCCTTCTAAACAGCCAATAAGAGGTTTTTCTTGAATAACTCTGGAACTGACGCTTGGATCTTTCTGAAATTGTCATTGCTTATCCAAGAAGTGAGCATGGGCTCATGAGGTACCTGCAAAAAGCATAGTTAACTGTTAATAAGTACATAGTTAACTGCTAATAAGGTCATAACAAACTATTTATTAGGCTTAATAAAGTAACAAAAGCAGCTAGTAAAGGTGGTTATAAAGTGCGTATAAATGTCTTATAAGCTACCAATAAATATGTTTATAATGCGATTGTTAACACTTATATAGTATTATTAACATAATAATAGTGTTAATAAGCACCTTATAAGAGCCTTATTACCTATTAATTAGCGCTTATTAATAGAACCTTAATATAAAGCGTTACCCTCAAAATTCATATAGACCCAATAACAACACACACCTTAGAGTTATGGTTTAAAATGTTGAAAATGTATAAGATTCAGAAAGATAGAAACTTCAAATCAACTCAGTACGACCAAGGATTTAAACAGAGTAGAGTAGAGATCTCTCCCTCTCAAGGTTCCTACACACCGCCGACGAGTCTAAGCGATAAACTCACAGATAGATAGATAGACAGATAGATAGCTAGATAGATAGATAGATAGATAGATAGATAGATAGATAGATAGATAGATAGATAGATAGATAGTCTCTAAGAGGGGCAGAATTGCATGATGGGACAAAAATGCAAATTATGCCTCCCAGAGCCTTCTAAACAGCCAATAAGAGGTTTTTCTTGAATAACTCTGGAACTGACGCTTGGATCTTTCTGAAATTGTCATTGCTTATCCAAGAAGTGAGCATGGGCTCATGAGGTACCTGCAAAAAGCATAGTTAACTGTTAATAAGTACATAGTTAACTGCTAATAAGGTCATAACAAACTATTTATTAGGCTTAATAAAGTAACAAAAGCAGCTAGTAAAGGTGGTTATAAAGTGCGTATAAATGTCTTATAAGCTACCAATAAATATGTTTATAATGCGATTGTTAACACTTATATAGTATTATTAACATAATAATAGTGTTAATAAGCACCTTATAAGAGCCTTATTACCTATTAATTAGCGCTTATTAATAGAACCTTAATATAAAGCGTTACCCTCAAAATTCATATAGACCCAATAACAACACACACCTTAGAGTTATGGTTTAAAATGTTGAAAATGTATAAGATTCAGAAAGATAGAAACTTCAAATCAACTCAGTACGACCAAGGATTTAAACAGTGGGCAGCAAAGGGAATTACCTCTTGGTGTGTTTTGGTGAAAGAAGGGGAGCTGGAGAGTTTTGAAAATCTGAGAGGAAAATATCAACTGGAGAAGCATGACCTATACAGATACTTTCAATTAAGAGATTATTTTAAAAAGGAAATCAAAGTAGACCCTTCCAGGGAAGTGAATGGTGTCGTCTAAATCATAATGAAGGCATATGAAGGAAGTAACATAAGAGTAATTTCAGCATTGTATCAAGCATTGAACTCTAGTGATAAACACTCGACTGGTTACATAAAAGTGAAATGGGAGAAAGAGCTTAGTGTAGAAATCTCAGATGAAGACTGGCTAGAAATGTGGGAGACCAATTCACGGACCTGGAGGGAGTTCTCATGGAAAAATCTGATCAGATATTTTATAACACGAGAATAAAAAGTAAACAGCTACACAAACGACAGAAATGTTGGCGAGATTGTGGGTCTGTTGATGTCTTTTGGAATTGTCAGAAAATAAATTTTTTTTGGGAAATGGTATCTGAGGAACTCCAGCAAATATTAGGTTATGGAAACCTTGAGAGCGGTTTGGTCCTTTATTTATGTAACTTTTCAGAACGTACTGTCTCGTTGAGTGATAGATATCTGATTAAAATACTGTTGGTAGCAGCTAAGAAAGCTATCACTAGGAACTGGGGAAGAGAAACGCCACCAACAAAAGAACAATGGTTAACAATTGTAGAAGATATTTATTTAATGGAGAAACTGACACACATCCTGAGGCTACAAGAGGAAAAAATGGAGAGTAAATGGAAAAAATGGACCATGTACAAGACACCAAAAGAGGACACTGTATTAACTGAATAACATAATGCCAAAAGGAGAGACTTACCCCAAGCTTTTATCTTTTATCTTTTATTTTATTTTATGTTCCCCCCCTTGTCTGTAATGTATTTCATTTATTTTGTTGTCAATAAAAATTTAAGTGACAAAAAAAAAAAAGGCAGCAAACTCATTACATTTATCGGTGCAAAGGAATTCAGGTGGTACACATAGCGGGAGGTTAATCAGTCAGTCAACAGTGGCAAACAGGGTACAGGCATTGTTTACATTTTTGTTAATGATGTCAGAGAAGTATGATTGTCTCTTTGTAAATAGTGTGGTGAACATGCAGCTTTGATTTGCGCCATTTACGCTCAGCTTTCCTGCAGTTTTTCTTCATATTATTCCTGACAGAGGCAGCATTCCTCCCCGGTGCTTTAAAGTCCCTGGAAACCAGAAATATTTTATTATTATTTAGCATTTTGAGTTCATCACATCACAGGAGCCTATGTTAATAAGCCACCAGCCAAATTTGAACGATGATGAACGTCGCAAAGTATATAAATTTAGGTTTGACAGTCATGGCAAAAGTCATGAGAATCAATTATATTTTAGAGTGTATTTTCTCCCGCGGACTGTGTGGGCGTGTCCCGTCTGCAGCAGGGAAATTTCCCTCTCTCTTTCTCTCCAAGTCAAGTCAAGTCAAGTTTATTTATATAGCCCTAATTCACAAGCATGTCTCAGAGGGCTTCACAGAAAATATATCTAGCTAATTCTAGCTGACACAAGAGTAGCAAGAATATACAGAATAAAGATAACATTTGAACAATTGATAGAGAAATATAGAAAATATAGAAATGAAGGATAGAGCAGAGGAGAGAGCAGGAGAAGGGAGGAGAGCAGGGGGAGTGTGAGAGAGTGATGGGGTGGGGAGGGAATTGGAAATGTTGGAGGGTATAGGAGGTGGGGAAGGAGCAAGAGGAGAGAGCAGGAGAGGGGAAAGGGGGGGGAGCGGGGGTGTGTGTGGGGGAGAAGAGAGCAGGGGGAGGGAGGAGGTGGGGAGAGAATGGGAAATGTGGGAGAGGAGAGAGCGTATGGAAGAGTATGGGAGTATAGGGGAGTATGGGAGACTATATGGAGAGAACAGGGAGAGGAGGGCTAGCTGACACAACATTAACAAATTACAGTAGTAATAATAACACATCGAACAATTATATGATAGAGAAATATAGACACACATCTTGCAAACGGACAATTACTTTCCTCCCTCTCGGAGGAGACCGTCTCCTCTCCTCCGAGAGGGAGGGAAGGAGAGAGAGAGAGATGGTGTGTGTGTGTGTGTGTGTGTGTGTGTGTGTGTGTGTGTGTGTGTGTGTGTGTGTGTGTGTGTGTTCGCGCGTTGCTCCGCGCATAGCGTACTGACGGTCATCTGTCTATCTGTCTGCACGCGCGCACACACACACTGACACACACACAGTAGCACTGTGCACTCGCAGGCAGAGTAGAGATCTCTCCCTCTCAAGGTTCCTACACACCGCCGACGAGTCTAAGCGATAAACTCACAGATAGATAGATAGACAGATAGATAGCTAGATAGATAGATAGATAGATAGATAGATAGATAGATAGATAGATAGATAGATAGATGTTGGTTCTTAAAAGAGCCGTTGTGTTGACGCAATGCGTAGTTAGCTAGCTGCAAAAAGGTGTGGGACCACTAGAACTCTGAAGAGAGATGGAGGCAGAATGTGCGGGACTGCGGGTTGCGCGCGTGTACAAAGGTTATATAGAGCTTATGACGTCATAAGATTTTGCATTTGGGCACCTCGCGCACTGCTCTCTTCAATGAGGAAGTACCTTGTAGAATCTTGTAGAAAAGTGTCGATTTTAAGGCTTTGGGTTGAAAGTAATGTATAATAATTTCTGAGCCACACAATTACTAACATAAGACCCTAAATAACATAGTTAGAACGTTTTTGTGGATTTTGGTTTCCAGGGACTTTAAGCTTGCCAGATAACGTTTTTGTTCTAACAGGCGCCACACTATCAATAACATTCAGGACAGTTGCATTGAAGATATCAAGAATGTCATTGACAGAGATAGGATGGGTAGAAGAGGGGGAAGTTGTTAAAGGAGAGAAGAAACTTTCCATGAACAGAGAACTGGAGCTAGCAGTAATGTGACGTCTTTTGATGGTTTGTGATCTGGTAATGATTACAGGGGAGATCTCCATTACAAAAAAGATACAGAGGTGGTCGGACAGGGCAACATCGATTTTGGAGATAGATGAACATTTAAAACCCCTTGAGATGACTAAGTCCAGGGTATGGCCTCTGTTGTGAGTGGGGCCAGAGACATGCTGGGACAGTTCAAACGTCTCGAGTAAGGTGATCAATTCTTTACCAGAGTTGTCATTAGCGTTGTCAATATGAAAATTGAAATCTCCAGAAATAGATATGCAGTTGTATCCCATGGAAATTAATGACAGTAGTTCAGCAAATTCATCAAAAAAGCTATACTTGAGTACTTTGGTGGTCGATAAATAATCAGTATTAAAAGAGTGGAGGAGCTCTTCAGGGTGACAGCAAGATATTCAAAAGAAGAAAAGTCTCCAAATGTTACCTGCCTACATTGGAACCTATCAGAGAAAATAATCGCTACACCAAAGACTTATGTCTGTCTTGTCTCCACCTCTAATGGATGTTGACATTTCCCTGGATATCTAAACATTTTCTGATGCCCCCCGACCTGGTCCACCTTTGTCTATTTTCTCCTCAGCAATAAACAATTTATAGGTACACATTGATGCAAAATCCCATGCTTTGGTTGTTGACTTGACTATAGCCCTCGTCCAGTGTTACTGTCTCTCCAAGTCTGGGAGCAAAGAGAGAAATGAGGAACCACGTTGGATAGGACGATGGAAAAATGAAGAAGAGATATGCAACCAAAGCGGATATAACTTAATGAAATGTAGAGTTTGGTGGACTGGCACTGCTCCTAGGCCGCCGCGCCTGCCAGCATGTGAAAGTGACAGATGGATGCTGCATCGGAGAAGCCCTCAACCTCCGTGGAAGATTTAATGCTCACTGACAGTGTCATCTTTTATGAGTGCAAATCATTGGCCATAAAAATACATGTCCAGCTGGAGCTGCTGACCGGACCATACAGGGGGTGCAACATGCTAAATCATGCAGGAAAATAGGAAAAGCTGAGGGGGGAAAACAGAAGCCTGCGGTCTGTTGTGACTGAGGAACCAGCAATTGTGTGTGTGTGTGTGTGCGTGTGTGTGTGTGTGTGTGTGTGTGTGTGTGTGTGTGTGTGTGCGTGCGCGTGCGTGTGCACGTGTGTGTGTGCACGCGTGTGTGTGCACGCGTGTGCGTGTGTGTGTGTGTGCGTGTGCGTGCGTGCTAAGACCCATGGTGAGCCTAAAGCAGCCTTAGCTGCTACTGCTGTTGTCACAGTAATTGAACTCGGCTGTACTGTTTAAGTAAAGCAAAATGAGAGAGGGGGGGAGAGAGAGTGGTATTGTGCGTAATGAGCTTGTGAACCATGATCGTCATCAGTCCATTACATGAGCAGGTGAAGTTAGCCCGGCAGATTTTAATAGGCTACACAACCAAGCCCCAACACATCATAGAAATCCATTAGAATCACATAATAACAGCATCTTTACATGTTCTATATAATGGCATGTACCATAATGAAATCACACGTTTCCTTTACACCAAGATCATAATGTCAAAGTGCATTCATCTCAGTTTACTACTGCAGTCCACATTCTGAAGGCTGCTGTGATGTACTTGAATGTTAATGGTGCATGTGTAAACGCTGGAATATACATTACGGTACATAAACAGTCAACAGAGCCAGTAAGAGCAAGTGAGAAGCCCTCTCTCTCCTCATTCTAATGGTGAAGCCTGTATTTACTCAATTGCCTGTTTTTACTAGTGTGAGAAAATGGCAACATATAAAGCGCCTGGCTTGTTTTGATGGCAGCTGTAAGTACTGCAGGGCGAGTGAAGATAGCTCCCATTCTACTGTACTTGTGTCCCACTCTCTGATCTCAAGTCTCATTTGCCCAATAAAAGTGATTGGTGAATTAGTCCTGTTTACAGCAGCAGTAGAGTCAAGGTCCTCGATAGTCTGTTACCTTGGCTTGGCCAATCAAAGCTGGAATACGGATCTGCTGATGAGATGTAGGCGAGTGAGTTTCTACCGTGTCATTGCTCTTAGGATGACTACAGAATAACCAAATAAATATCGCACAGCGTTTTAGCATCTTATGACTCAAGTGTCCAATAGTCATCATTTAAAAATCTCATAATACTAGTTTATGGATTTTCATGTTTTAATTTTACTTGAATGATTACATGCTCCTTTATGGTTTGAGGGAATTGGCCCATGGGCTTATGACATCCTTTCAAAAGCAATTGGATAACATCAAACACATGATCATCAATAAAAAATTAAGTAGCGTGAGAAAAGTTTACCTTTTTGGATTTACAAACTATATTACATTATTACACCATTATCAAAAGTATCTGAGGGACGAGGATTTGTGTAATGCAATCAAACAACAAAAAAATGGCACTTGAGGGAAATTGAAGACATTGCCAACATGTGGTGGTGCAAAGAAATGAGATCAGCCAGGTCTGTGGATTATCTTGAGTAACCGGGTCATTATTCCTGGAAAGAGACATTGTTGCTGATCTGGAGTGTGTACCGTACCTCTCCACCTCTGACACCCAGGTGCCCCAGGACGAGTGGGGGGGTTACCCCGGCGGCGGGAAGGACGATGAAATCCCCTGTCGTCGGATGCGGAGCAGCAGCTATGTCAAAGCCATGGGAGACGAGGAGAGCGGAGAGTCGGACTCCAGCCCCAAGACCTCGCCTCAGAAGATGATGCGGCCCGACGCCCTGGTCAAGGCCGTCATCCGGCCCAGGGACCTGCTGGACTCCCAGAGGTACGTCACACACCGCTTCAAAGTGTTTCACCACTGTCCCTGTTTATAGGTCATCTCAGTTTTGGTGCTAGTGCAGGCGGTATGCTGCAAGAATATCCATCTTAACAAGTAATTTAGTTGCGTTTTGCAGTCTGCAAATCTTACATCATCAGTATATAAAAGAGAGCTCCTGCTCTGTCTGTTTCTCTGTCTGTCCCACTGATGACATCATCAGTGATGTCATAAATTCACTCTCTCACACACACAAGGCTATAGTTCAGTGATGATGTCATCAATGATGTCATCAGTGATGATGTCATCAGTGATGTCATACATAGGCATTGTGACATCACTGATAATGTCATCAGTGACAGAGGGAGAGGGAGTAGGGTGACCACATGTCCAGCTTTGTGCGGGACTGCACAGCATTTTCATCACTTTTCACATGTCCCGCAAATTGAGATGATGTCCCGCATTTGCGCGAGATGGAGCGCGAGAGACCGAGGCAGATAGAGAGAAAGAGAGAGAGCGAGAGACAGAGACAGATAGAGAGGGAGAGAGACAGGCCGAGCTGCGTATGCGAGCTGCAGGGCGGGTGAGGCCACGAGCCTGCTCAGTGGGCAGCCTAGGAATCGAGCATGCGTAGCACGCGAGATGGCTAGTTTCTTAAAACACGTGAAAAATTGTGATATGCTTTATAATTGAAGCAGAGATTGAGAAAATTTGTTTTCCATGCAGTTTCTTTCACTTGTTTCAGGAATTTTCCTGAATGGAGGTCTAGTCAGTTGCTTGAAACAAGGCAGAATAAAGCAGGAACGTTTGATTAAAGAAAATCCGTGAAGCACTGTGGAATAAGTAAACCCCATTAACAGAATTTTTCATTTGTTTAAAGAATTTCAAGACTCACTAGTGTGATGATGAAATGGTGAAATGAAATGTTAAGATGCTTATTTTTTGTAGTGGAGCAGAACTTTTGCACACCTGTAGATCAGCAGGTGCGTCGGAGAAGACCATGGGCCGACTATAGATAGATAGATAAGTTTTATTTCTGTGTCATGCACCATATTCATGGTGCCCAGCCCGTCTGGGCTTACAATACACAAATCATTCAAGTTCAACAATACAGACAAATTAACAAGTTACAAAAAGCTCAAACATAAACAAGACAAGACAGTCATATATTCAGATAAACAATTTCTCCATTCTGAGTTTCCAAGCTCTCCCAATAAACCTGGCCAAACTGAAGACTTATCTCTGAATAGCGATTCCAAATTAACATCATCTCCTGACCAAAATAGTTCAGGTTTCTTATTTTGCATTAACTGAAATAGAGGCAATCTTGGTTCCTCATATAGTAGAACAAAGAACTACCGCACACTGTCTTCTTCACTTGCAAATAATTACCTGTAGAAACGATTTATTGGGAATAACGTTTCGGTACACAGACCCTCATCAGGTTATTTTACAAGACAAAAGGAAAGACCATCTTAAATAGGTTGGTTCACCCATGCGGACCAATCAGGTCACAATACATACTGACATCACTCTTTGAATCAAGCATAATACATATTCACATCATGGCGCCATGGGTGGATTGTGATTATGGCTGATGCGTGATTCAATGAGTGATGTCAGTCTGTAATGTGACCTGATTGGTCCACGTGGGTCAACCAACCTATTTACCTATCATTTACCTATCTTGCGTACACGCGATTGATTCCTAGGCTCATGCGCTTCGCAGCCTCGCCCGCCCTGTAGCTCGCCGAGCTGGCCGTGCAGCTCACATATGCAGCATGGCCGCTGTGCGTCCTCGCCCACAGCTCGGCTGCTGCGTGGGCTCGCCTGCTATATTGGTGTGCGGGTGTGTGTGTTGCTTACAAAATGTTATTGCCCTGAAAGTTTACATGCACGCGTGTGTGTGTGTGTGTGTGTGTGTCCCTTATGACATCACTAATGACATCATCAGTCTTATGACATCACTGATTACATCATCAGTGATGTCACAATGCCTCCTTGTGTGTGTGTGTGTGTGTGTGTGTGTGTGTGTGTGTGTGCCCCCTTATGACATCACTGATGACATAATCAGTGGGTGTGTGTGGGTGTGTGCCCCCTTATGACATCACTGATGACATCATCAGTCTTATGACACCACTGATGACATCATCGTGCGTGTGTGTGTGTGTGTGTGTGTGTGTGTGTGTGTGTGTGTGTGTAACAAACATTGCCCACATTGCCAAATTTATAGATATGTTTATTAATTTGTCTTATTATAATTCTCTTTTTCTCTAGCTGTGTTTGCTGTGTTCTTGTGGTAGTGGCCCGCCATCAATGTGAAATATTTGATAGCTGATTTCCCTCTATTACTTGATAACATGGTTATTCATATCATTGTCTTCATTTGTAGCAAAGGGCCCAGCACTTTGTTTCTGGGACCTATCCTACTGTAATAAGGAGGGAGAAAATAGAGGGCTTTTGCTAACACAGTGGCTGAAAAAAAGAAAGAAAAAGATGCTCATAAGAGGATTATATGATGAGACAAGCTGCAGACAATGTCACAGGAAAATAAACATCGCCCAACAAAATTATAGAGCGATAGAAGGAAGTTACAACAATTATAGCATTAACAAATCCATTGGATTAGGATGGAATTAAATCATAGATTGCAACTTGGACCAAAGACGAAGAATAAGCAGATAACAGACAGAACATTTAATAATGGGCATGTTCCCCCCAAGCCCTGTGCATGGGTTGTGTTATCACGGAGTTAGACATGCATATTAAAATTATCTACCTTTCTTTAGCTACATTAATGTCAGCAAGGCCAGTTACAGTAGAGAGGTCATTTCCACAGAAACGTAATCTTAAACAAAGTTCAGGACCAGAGATGAATTCCCTTGTCTGTCCGTTTTGCTTTTATTGTATGGTGTCTGTTTGATGTCTGCCTCTCCTTTCCTTCCATTTCCTCCTTAATTGGCATCCTGTGACCTCTAGCATTATCATGTATCATTCATTTTCAGCCCGGTTTACTGGAGCAGAGTGCTGGGCAAACATAGATACAAAAGATATCGCCACGGAGACAAGTCACTCCGAGGTTATTGAAAAGCCCATTTTTACAATAGTATTGAGATTTTTTTTTGTATTAATCCCTTGCTGTATCAGTGGAGCTATACAAATGTCAGTTGTCTTCTTTCTTCCCATCATTGTTGCGGTTTGAAGTCTTATTGTTACAGTACGTCAGACACAAAATGATTGTATTATGGACAGCAGATCCATCTTTTTCCGAAGTCATTTTTGAAAGGCCGACATTGTGAGAGAGCAATATTCACTTTCATTCCCCCTTCAAAGGGATATGTCCCTCTTTGTTCGCGGCAGCATTTGAAAACAGTAATTACGGCAGGGATTCAGGAGTCCATTTTATTAATATGGCAATTTAGAAAAGAAAAAATCTCACAGACCTGCTCTTTCAAAACCCAATCTTTTTGTCCGCCACTGTTCTGCTTTGTCAGCCTTTTATAGTGCATTTACCAGTCAGGGCTGGAGCTCAGTGTGGAGGTCTTATTTTCCATTCCTTTTTGAGAAAACTTCCTAACTCCTCTAGTCTTGGCTCCCAGACATTTGGTGAGCGGTGCCAACAGCGCCACCTACACCAAACGTCTGGGAACATCATTGTCAAAGTCTGTCTCTTCCAGGCCGGCAGCAGACATGCCTACATTTATTATTAGAATTTTATTTGGTAGCGGCAATGCAATGTTTCATAGTTCCAATACAGAGCATGACACTGATGTGCTGCAAAGAGAGTTTATACCTGTTGTTTATTTTACAATTTTTTCCCTACCCGGAAGTGGTGCACCCACCATTGTCTTCCGTAGTGAAACACGAACCGGAGAATTGTAACACTGAGAGAGCTTCACAGCGAAAATGGATGTCCCGTGAAATGTAACGTTATTTGAGTCAGTTTTATCTGATGTGTGCTCAATCCACAATGCAATTAAGGATTTACAGCGGCTTTGTTTAAAGCTTTTAACACAGGACAAGAAAGACGTGCTGGCTTGTTTACCAACTGGTTACGGTAAAAGCTTTGTCTATCAAGCTTGGCCTACTGTCTGCGACTTGTTGTCGGCACAGGGACACCGCTACTGCATGTCGCCACCACCCCCAGAATGTAGGCCCGCCCTCAAGACTCAGGATTGGTTCTGCGATGCAATGTCTTTTCTAACTCTGAAATTGTATCCACCCAAATTTAACAACTAGAGGTGGGGGGAGGTTCTCAGTCTCTACTGAGCGAAGCGGATAGAGACTGAGAGCTGAGTCTACCTAGTCTCGGTTTCCAGATGTTTGGTGAGCGGCGCCAACAGCGCCACCTAACCACCAAACGTCTGGGAATTTACTGTTCCAAATCTGGTTCATTGAGTCCGGCGAGAACGGCCGGCAGCAGACACGCCTACATTTATTATTAGAATTTTATTTGGTAGCGGCAATGCAATGTTTCATAGTTCCAATATAGAGCAAGACACTGATGTGCTGCAAAGAGAGTTTATACCTGTTGTTTATTTTACAATCATTTTTGGTCCGCTTGCTACTGTGAAGCACTGTGAAGTCATCAGCAGGCTCTGTAACGTTAGCCTCTGGAGTCGGGCTTATCTCTGGGGGAAAGTATGGGCATACATATATGTCAGAAGTCGAGAGCTCAATCAAACATAAGCACGAGCGTATTATATTGTTTCACACGCGCAAATACATACTCACACTCGCGCAATCTGACATCCCGCGCGCACAAAGACTGCACGAGCGAGGACAGAAAAGCACAGCGCGTATTTTGCTGAGCTCTGCGCGTGCAGACCCTCTCTCTCTCTGCCCCCGTGGTCGAGTTCTACGCACTCGCATTGGAGTAAACTCCAACACGAGCGCGCAGACTGCTGTTGCCCCCCCCCCTGGTTGTTTTCTACGCGCTCGCGTTGGACTTTTGACAATTGTGGGCGGAAACCAAGGCAGGCCTCTGGCCCTCTAATGATTGGCCACTTTCAACGCAGACCCACCCGCTTAAAAAAAAAAAAAAACTTTATTACACCAAGGAGCCTTACACTGGTATCCAGAATACTTTGGCTATTAGGCTACCAGTTGAATCTAAATTTTCACAATCACAAACATGCCAGGGGCATTAATGGTTGATAATAATGACGACAAAAATAAAGAAAATTGTTATCTTGTAAACACGGACCTCTTCCGGCCTATGACAGCTTCCATCACAGACAGGAAGCTTGGAGAGTCTGATCTTTATAGTCTTATAAAGTTTCTTAAGCACATGCTACAGTTTCTAATTCATCCAGTAGGCTACAGTAGTTAGAAAGTATTTATATAGGCTATGTATTCTGTATGAACTCATCTAAAGTGACTATGCCTTAAAAAGCATACCAATTAGATTGAAAGGCTACCAATACCTGAAGTACCATTCCAATAGTAGCCTACCTCCTCAAAACCTAAGAATACAGTATTCCCCTTTTTTGCTGGGGACCCCTAGAACTCCCTCAATGACCCCCTGGGAGCCTCCTGACCCCAATTTGAGAACCACTGCCCTAACAAATAAAATTGGGATCAACAAATCTGTGTTGCAGATCCCAGTAATGTGACTATCACCATGCCAACGGTTAAGGGCAGTTTGTAGTAAAGCAATTTATGATAGTTGCCACTTGCAATGTTCATGTTCTGTCGTCGTTCCAGCAGGTTAATATACATCCAGCGACAGGTGATGTGTCATCGTTGCATTGTCTGATAAAAAAAAGTTAGTTAAATGAACAGACAAGACAACGTTAGGCTGCTGCATTGACTCATCATAGGAAAAATGTATTTGTATTTTTATACATGAGAGCCATTAGACATTACAATTCACCCTTCGCTAAGTCCTGCTCCATTGGTTAGTTGCTATGGAAGGCAAGCCACACGTAAAAAAAAATGCCGTTCCCAACAATATGAGGTGAGAGACATTCCCAAATAAATAATGGCCAATTTCTAGAGTAACAGCTCCAAATATCGGACAGAAGTAGACAGAAAGGAGTACAATATGCTTGTGAGAGCTACAGTATCACACAATATAATTTGTTGGCTAGACAGTACTGTGAATGAAGACAAGAGATCATTAAACTTGAAGGAATAGCTATCTGCAAGATAGCTACAAGATGCTCGTCTCGATGTACAACACGTGTGAAATTCTTGAGCTGTGTTGTGTTCCATTAGATATCGTCATCTGATTTATCCGTAGTCAGACATATTGTTGTGTTAAGTGTTATACAGGGGAAATTATCTGATGAACCGATCTTTGCACCTCTGTGTTGATTAGCTAATGTTTCTGTGGCATTTTAATTAACGTTACGATTTAATTCCTTTTGGAACAAATTATGGTTCAACAGATGAAATTGATTGATTGAAAAGTTTATTTCTATAGGGACAGATACATAAACATAGAGCATTCACAGGAAACATTCTTTGTTATATATGTACATAGATGTTATAATCTAACTGAAGCATAGCATAGCATTTACTGCACAGCCTGGGTATACTAACGTTAGTCTGACAAGCAATGCCTTCTTGTTTATGCTGACAGCTCACACTGACAGCTAACCTGCTGCCACCTACTGTCATTGTTGGGTATTGTACCAAAATGACACTTCCTCAAAGACAAACAAATTTATAACTCAGCAATTTAAGATTGTTTGTTCCATATGCCAAACAAGAGATGACACTATCTGATGTAAAATAGTTTCAAGAGTCCCGAATGGGACCCCAACATAACAGACTGCATGATTTACGGTATGTTGTAATGGCAGTTGGATCAAAAATTGCAGTTTTAATGGGACATTTTTGTTCTCTTAAATGTCTGAGTGTTTCAAAATTAAAATTAAAAATACATGTCCTTGATAATATATATATATACTGTATATAATGTTATTTATTTTGTAGATGGGTAGCACTTAGAAATGGCTCAGGGCCCACGGGTCCTTGAAACTTTTTGAATTTGAGGAAGAGAAAATTATGGCCTTGAAAGTTTTTGACAATTAGACATGGGTCATTTGCTTAACAAATCATCAAACATCTGACAAAGCAGCTTCCACATATTCACGACATAGGAGGTAAAGGTTCCTGGTGTCATTTTGCTCAATCAGCAACTAAACCTCTGCTAGCTGGTGTTCGTTCAATGGACCGTCAAATTCAGGGACCACCAGCACACCATGTCAGCTGCAACGTCACTATCTTCTCCAGTCAGCTGCAACGTCAACGCCCCAGTCGATGTCCGGCTCGTGAATATCCTGACAGTTAACAAGACAGTAAAATACCACTTTTAGTCATCATTCCATATTTATAGCATATCATGTGATGTAATCAGTTCTTCCAAAAGGTTTTGGCTTTCAGCATTAGATGAATATATCAACCTATGTTTTTTATGCAATGAACAGAGTGCAATGGACTATATTAACATTTTCACCAATTATTGTTTCACCAGTTGAAGATGCATGTTACACTGCCTAGAACAGAGGTGCCCAAATTCCTTTCTATGAAGGGCACAAAAATGATCTGGATGGCCAAAAATAAAAGTTGTGTGAAATTACATTACATTAGATAGATTATATTTTAGGGGCGTCCGGGTAGTGTATTGATAGATTTCCTGTCTACCAACACGATTGATTGGCTGTGTTTCAACCTTTTGGTAACATGACTAAATATTGGTATGTCATCTTACAAGCAATAGATCCCTTTATTAGCTTGGTAAATTAGATTAGATTAGATTTATTATTGTCCTTTCGGAAATTATTTTTGCATCTGTGGCAGTCATACAAAATATATACAATACATAATACAAAATACAATACAATACAATGTTTGCTCCCAAAGTGTTTCACACCAACCCTGCTGATAAAAAATATTAAATTTAGCAGAGCTATGCTGGATGGTATAAAATATGTCTGGGCACAGGAGGTCTGCAAGGGTGGTACCCTGTGGGTGAGGGGGGTCCGCCCCAGACACAGGCTGTCATCTGTAGCAGCTCCCGAAACATGTAGGCTATCCATGAATTTGTCTAAAAAATATTTCCACAAGAGTTTCCTCTGTCCTGTTTATAACTACAGTTTTTATTCTTGCTGTGCTGCTCGACATAATGATTTATCAATGTACCTTTATATCAGCCTGGCACAGCTGGTACCTGTTGACTGCTCTCTGTGTTGGCTGGAGAGGAAGCCGTGCCCTCCAGCCCTCTGTGAATCCGTGATAATTATGATAAGCCTGAATTGTGTTATTCGACTGGACTGTCTGCCCTCTGAGCACCGGGCAAGTGGTCTGACGAGCAAAGACAGAGAAAGTATTTATGTTGTTAGTTAGATAGTTTGTTCACCCATCACCTGTATTATAAGTATTTTCATACATCATGTAGCCTATACTTAAAAATGTTCAATATTAATATAATAAATTCAACATCATGTAATCACTGTTACAGGCTAAATGAAGTGGTATGACAAAAACATCCATCAGAATGCAATATGTTGTTCCAAATATAGCTTATGTATTTAATGTTATACAGCAGGTAAACCAGTCATGTTGTCTAGCAGAGGTTCCCAAACTTTTCAGACCAAGTACACTATCAAACCAAATTTCCAAAGTACCACTTACCACTGCGGCTACCAACTTTTACCCCCATAAAGAATAATTGATTTAACCATGCAATAGTATCAGAAAGGCTAAACAGTAGTAGGCTACTGTTGCGAGTCAGACCCCAAATAACCAACACATAAACAGATGCATGTAAACATCTTATTTGCTGATAGGCAATGGGAAGAAATCTGATTGAAACAAACACCAACACTTAACATTAGCTAGTTGTTTAACGTTAAGTTAGGTAAGCCGCTTGGAAGCGAGTTGGTACGTTAGCTGAACTTATAGCTACAGAACCAGACTGATAACTTTTCTCTGAAACACGCTGTGATGGAGGAGGCATCACAGTTAGTATAACCTTACATATAGAAAATGAACATAACAAGCAACCAACCTGGCTTGCATCAGCCAGTTATAGAGCTAAAATAACGTTAGCTAACTTATCCGAGAGCAGAGATATGGCTAACGTTAGCTAAGCTAACGTTAACGTTAGCTACATTAAGTTAGCAGTTTTCAACAGCTAGCCTAACATTAGTTGCATGCAAACCAATATGCAATGTTAAAACAACCTAACATCATCTCGCAAATATAATTTTGTTCACTTAGCGTACCCATGAATGCTGCTCCAGCTCCCTCTTCAATCGGTTGCTCTCTGACCATAGTATGATGCGCAGACTCTCCAAGCTTCTTGTCTGTGATGGAAGCTGTCATCAAGGCAGGAGGGGGTCCGTGTTTACAAGATAAAATTAATTTTCTTTATTTTTGTCGTCATTATTATCAACCATTAATCCCCCTGGCATGTTTGTGATTGTGAAAATTTAGATTCAACTGGTAGCCTAATAGCCAAAGTATTCTGGATACCAGTGTAAGGCTCCTTGGTGCAATAAAGTAATTTTTTTTTTTAAGGGGGTGGGTCGGCGTTGAAAGTGGCCAATCATTAGAGGGCCAGAGGCCTGCCTTGGTTTCCGCCCACAATTGTCAAAAGTCCAACGCGAGCGCGTAGAAAACAACCAGGGGGGGGGGCAACAGCAGTCTGCGCGCTCGTGTTGGAGTTTACTCCAACACGAGCGCGTAGAACTCGACCACGGCTATAGGAGAGAGAGAGGGTCTGCGCGCGCAGAGCTCAGCAAAATACGCGCTGTGCTTTTCTGTCCTCGCTCGTGCAATCTTTGTGCGCGCGGGATGTCAGATTGCGCGAGTGTGAGTATGTATTTGCGCGTGTGAAACAATATAATACGCTCGTGCTTATGTTTGATCGCGCTCTCCCATTTTGATATAAATCTGTCTCCATAGAAAGACCTCTAGCTGCCGGGGCCGGATGAAACACGTCCTATTAACAGGTTATGTTTGTTTCTAAGTGATTAATATGTTTCTCCGCAAACGCGGCGATGTTTTGCGAGACACCGGTTCTGCATGAGCGTCACTGCCCCCAGAAAGCAGGCCCGCCCACAACACTCATGATTGGTTCTCCGATGCAAGGCTTCCAACAGCACCACCTAACGTTATGAAAAGATTTAAATAGTAATATCTCAATAACTAACTAATAATAACTCAGTCTTACAGTAGTGAAACGGATTAAAGTCGAGCTGAACCCAAGAATGACTTTTCTTTTCTTTTAGTTCAAATACCTGGGTATGCAGTGCACCTATTTAATAATGTATGCAAAACAAATCACAACAATCTAATTTCTTTCGTTTTTCCCCATTTTTTCACATCAAAAGTTCGTTTTTCAAGATTTCATTGATAACAGTAATGTACAGTTTGCTGACGTCACCTTGTACTATCAAATTTCTACCCCATTTCAACCAATCATATCACGACATGCAGCTGTCAATCATATCTTCATTTCTGGATAATTTTCTCTTCCAAATGAAGTCAAAAATGGCGCCTAGTGCCTCTCATCTGGCAGAACTCCTATCCCATAAACTAACTACTAACTTGGCCAATTGTTAGAAACATGAACAAAAAACAAAAACTATAATCTCTAAGAATGCAAAGAAATGTAACTGGCTCGTTAAAACGCGCATTCCAGGGATATCGTATCGTTACAGCAACGATAATGGCGCGCGCATCTGTGAGCTTGGTTGTCAGGGGGTTGCACCTCGGAGATTCCAGGCCGACGTGCTGCACTCTCCGCTCGGCAACACGAAGGCAGCTGGCTGCCTGCGGGTCGCTGACATCCACTCCTCCCGTCAAAAGGCTCTTCCCGAGGGGAGCGCCACAACACGACTGAATCCCACTCAATTTGGAGGCGGAACACGCCAGGATTGGCCAAAGCCCAATCCAGTCCCCAGAATTGTCAAATAAAATCATCGACATGATACTATGACCCGCCTCTCAACCTGTCATCTTAGACAAACTATGTTTTCAGTCTGCAATGGACTCATTATGCACGTGACGAACAGGTTCGGTTCGACTTTAAGACTGAGAGCTGAGTCTAGAGTCTACCTAACTCCCAATCTGCTTGACTGACCCCTATGCTTTAGGAGTGTATCTATATACAGTATATATAAAAGGGAGCATGTGGGCAATGTTTCTCTGTTTCTCTGTATGTTTAAATTTTTGTCTCTCCCACGCACACACACACACACACACACACACACACACACGGAGGCATTGTGACATCACTGATGATGGCATCAAATGGCTCATTTCCACCGCAGGTAGTAGCGCGATCCCGCTCCGCTCGACTCGATAAATTGTCTCATCCCACCGGTTTAAACTGTCCCAGCCCGGGTTGTATTGGGGTCGAGTCGTGCTACTTTTCGTACCTGCTTCGTCGAGGTTCTATTCTGTGAACCCGGGTTCATACAGTGACGTGAAAACATTGTAGACGACTGATTGGCCAGGCAGAATCGTGTTTACTCTATCTACTGACTGTCAATGCGCTGCATACCAGTTTAGTGGGCTTACCTTATCTTCTGTTATGTTATTTCCATCAGTATTTTGTGTTGCTGCCTTCGCCTCTGGTGAAATAAAGTCGTGGCGGTGGTTTCAATTGTTTTCAGAGTGAAAAAAGTCCGCTGCTCAGCAAGCTCCTGTAGTTAGTTGAGCTGCAGCGCTCCGCTAGGCCGCAGCGGGTGTTTGGTGAAGCCGCGGTCTTGCCTGGTGAGAGGCCGCGGGGTACAGGGCAGGCTTCACTCTGTTGCGCCTCTTCCGTCCGCGCGCAGCGCAGCGCATGCCTGAGTTTGACTAACTACAAAGTGATATCCATTCTCCTGGCCGATTGTAACATTCGCCCATGTACACTGTAGGTCATTTAGAGGCACCAGTATTTCATAAACAGTTTAAAAGTTCTGTGGATGGATTTAATTGTAACGTATAGCCTACTTCGGCTATAAGCGAAGGACAGATATGCGGGGGCGGGGGTGGGTGGGGGCAGATGATCCGCGGTGGAAGCAAAACGTCCATCGAGCCGAAACGATTAGAGCCGAGTGGGGACGAGCTGTGCAGGGCAGTAAAATGTGGTGGAAATGAGCCCAAAGTGTCAAGATGTCATAAAGTCCACTGATGATGTCATAAGATGCGAAGTTGTGACATCATCAGTGATGTCATTCATCCGTGATGTCATAAAAGAGCAGGTGATCCCGCACAGCGGTCGAGCTGCAGGGCGGGCTCGGCCTTGGCATTGTGACATCATCAGTGATGTCATAAGAGCAATTGTGATGTCATCAGTGATGCAAAGTTGTAGTGTAGTGAGCTGCGTATGCAAGCTGCAGGGCCAGCTCGATGAGCTGCAGGGTGGGCTCGGCCGCGTAGCACGAAAGATGCCTAGTATTCAAAAAGAGGCTTCGACACACACCGTTTTCCCACATGCGCTTTGTACTGCTAAATGACCGGAACGTGGTCTAATGCCTGCATGTGTGAAAGTTATTGTTCCGGTATAAGCGCGACCCCGTCATCGCGGACATTTCACCAGTTTCGAGCCAGTCAGAAGAGCGGTATGCGCGATAACGGGCACAAGTGTAGAACGGGTCCAGTCATTTCCCGCGACACCGGTCCTTCTCTCATGGGCGAGGTGTACACACGTTGCTTAATGTTCCAGCGGGCATAATCTAATCATTCGCGCACATTAAAGCAAACTGGCGAAATTATCTTGTGATAATAAGAGCGGTATGTCAGCTTCATGTGTGGGCGTGCTGATTTCCCCCTCTCTCCTCTCTGCTGCCTGCCCGCTATCTGGCCACAGTCCTTCAGTCACAGCCCGACAGGGACACAGACGAAGCAAATGCACGAAGCGAAATGTGGAAGTATTTTGATTTGATTTTATTTGATTTTATTAGACGTCAATCATAGAAAAAACAAGTTACAACAAGTTTATCAGAGCGTCAGGGATACAGACACATGAAAGTCTTTCGACTTATTTCCACTGTGGTCCCTGGACTGGGACAAACAACACATTTTGCTTACGTTGCCGACAGCGAAGGCAAGCCCGGACACATCAAACGAAGCCAGTCTGTAAAAAGTGCTTCAACGCGACGCAGGTGAACGGATAAACAAGCAAACTTATTTCACCATCGGAGTTTTGCCGACACGTCACTCCCCACCCGCTCTGCAGTGCCGCCCCGCCCCCCAACATACAGGCAATTTCGCTGCTAGATTCCCACATGTGAGAGCCCAGGTGTGAAGGAAAATGTCCGATATTGACTTACAGGTAATTTTCCGGTACGCATGTGGGAAAACGGCTTAAGGCTTAAAGGTCAAAAATCAGATGCTAATTTTGGACCTCATACATACAGTAGATGACTTTGTGGAGAATGAGGCCAGTCAGTGGCAGACAGACAAATGTAGCTTTGACATCCAGTCCTTAGCTCAGTACTACACCCTTGATGACTCTCTCTCTCTCTTTCTTTCTTTCTGTGTGTGTGTGTGTGTGTGTGTGTGTGTGTGTGTGTGTGTGTGTCTCTCTCTCCCTCTCTCTCTACTCATTGCGATTCAGTGCGGGTTGTTAAATTACTATTTCCTCACACGCAAGTGGCTTTTTTCCCTAGAAACACTGAAACCACAGCAGGCAACACCCACAGAATCCGCTAATGCACATCACCACCGTGAACCCGACCCTGTTGAAAACACACACACACACACACGCACGCACGCACGCACGCACACACACACACACACACACACACACACACACACACAAACGCGCGCACACACACACACACGCGCACACACACACACACACACACACACACACACACACACACACACACACAAAACAAACAGAATTAATAATGGGCATTTGTGGCAGGGTGTTTGTGATGTCTCTCCACAGGCAGCGATGATCGGGGAATGAAGCAGGACAAGACTGCTTTGCCCCTGCATACATAAATAAGTCCAAAATTCATCCTAGTGGTCACATAATGGACAAATCCAATATGGATTGTGATCAGGCGGGATCACATTTTAAGATGATGGTGATGATAATAATAATAATAACCAGGTTTACATTGCTTCGCTCGGTCCAGCAGGGTTGCCCTCTCTCGCCGGCCCTCTTTGCCATCGCGCTCGAGCCCCTTGCCTTAAAAATACATAGCCACCCAAGCCTTGCAGGCCTGGAGGTCGGAGGCATTGAGATGCATATCAGTTTGTACGCCGACGATGTAATATTATACCTACATAATTCAGAAAAGTCGATCACCACTCTCCTAGAATTAATTACCTCCTTCGGTAAAGCTGTACACAATTAATTGGACACAGACTGACTTTATGCCTCTCTGATGTCTTCACTCCTGGTTTCCTGGAAAATCTCCCATTCAAATTGGCAAAGGACCATCTCACCTATCTTGGCTTGACCATACCCAGAGATCCTAAACTAATATTTTAATTGAACTTGTTTCAAGACTCAAACAGTTTATAGAAAACTGTAAAATCCTACCCCTTTCCATGATGGAAAGGGGTTTGATGGGAAGATTTGTCAAAATCTTCCCATCTTTCTCACATCAGCTTTCTTCAAGAAACTGGACTCCGTAATTCTCCATAATTACATCTGGAATTATAAGAACCACAGAATTTTTTAAATTCACTTGCAAGAACCCAAGTCTGAGGGAGGGCTGTCCTTGCCAGTATTTAGGCACTACTACTGGGCTGCAAACGTTAGGGCTCTGATGTACTGGACTGCAAGGGACTCTGGGTAACTTAATCCCGGGGCCGCCCTGTGGCTGAGAATAGAGGCCATCTCCATTGTCAACTCTTCCTTGCCAGCCATGCTATTTGCTAAGTTAGAGACACCTGGGACCTTAAAAATGTTGTATTTAAGTTTTGTCATGAAAAACGGTCGGAATTTTAAACCAAGTTAGAAATGTTTTAAGTCTGTTCAGACGCCAATCTGTTTCAATCACTCTTTTTTGCCTCCATGGTCAGATAAAAACTACCATGCTTGGAGTGAGAAGAGGCTAGTTATACCTATACATAGATGGTCATTTTGCATCCTTTGATTTACTAAAGAGGAAATTTGAATTGCCCGGCACGAACTGGCTCAGATTATTGCAAATCAGAAATTAGGTTTGATCCAAGATTCACACCTTTGAAGCACTCCCAAATGAACATGCTTTTTTCGATGTGTTTGCTGAGCCCTCCCCACTCCAAGCACCTTATCTCTAGATGTGTATGTCTGTTTGTCAACTGCAACACAGCCTCTACTGAGGGGATTAGAGAAGCATGGCAGGGGGAACTTGGTATTGATTTATCTGACATTATATGGGAAAGGAGTCTGTCTATAGTACAACTTTGCTCAGTTAATAGCAGACACCACCTGATCCAATTTAAAGTCGCTCACCATCTTCACTACTCCAAGCATAAATTGCACAAGATCTACCCTTCTGTCTCACCACTGTGTGACAAGTGTCAGGTGTCAGAGGGCACGCTATCTCATGTTTTCTGGTTCTGCCTTTCACTGATGGGGTTTTGGGCCTAAAATATTTGACTGGTACTCTAAGGCCTACAAAATAACCCTGCAACCGGAGGCAGAACTTGCTATCTTTGGCTGCTCTGAGTCCTTTCTGAACTTCCCTACAGCTGTGCAACAATCTCTGACACTCGGGACAACTGTCGCCAAAAAACTCATTGGAATGCAAGGAATGGAAGTCCTCCTCTTCCCCCTCTTTTCAGGTGTGGCTGATGGACATGATCTCTGTTATACAGATGGAGAGACTCAGGTCCCTGAGAGCCAACTTGCTTAAAAGGTTCTTGACTATTTGGGACCCTTTTTTGGCCTACTTTGATGAGGCTGGTTTCTCGTGGACCCGTTGCGTGGGACCCCATGCACAATATCTATACAGACTTATGTGGCTGATAGCAACATGTTGTAATGTTGAACGTTGATGATGCATGTATTTTTTTCTTTTTCTTTTCTTTCCTGTGTCTGAGCCTGTTTGTTTTGTGTATTATTATTGTTCTATAAAGAGTGAAAATAAAATATTGTTATTATTATTAATAATATTAATAATAATAATAATAATAATAATAATAATAATAATAATAATAATAATAATAATGCCGTAGTAATAGTAGTAGTAGTAGTAATAATAATAATAATAATAATAATAATAATAATAATAATAATAATAATAATAATAATAATAATACAGTAATAATAATAGTAGGGCAATAAAAGGGTACCGGGGTTACACCCCCCAAGTCATTGGGGTTACACCCCTACTCTTTCGAAGAGTGCTGATGGGATCTTTATTGACCACAGAGAGTCAGGACCTTGGTTTAACGTCTCATCAGAAGGACGGTGCGCACTCACAGGACCTGTCCCTGTCTCTGCCCTGGGGCATTGGGGATGGGGATATATTCATGAGACCAGAGGGAAGAGTACCCCCTACTGGTCCTCCAAAAACACTTACAGCACTATTGAGACACTGCGGAGCGTGTCATCATTCAGAAACCACGCCCAAAACAGGGGAAAACAAAAACTCCCCCCCCCAATCCTGGCGTTCTCCTATGTCGCGTGCATGGTCGCGTGTTGCACACAAAAATCATATATACGGAAGATGAACACTCCCACTTACTTCCTTGACAGCTAGATCCACATTTTTCTTCTCGCCAATTCTCAAAGGCTTCCTTGTTTTGCTCGGGAGTACAAAAAACTTTAATTGGCGATTTTTTCACATTTGTTGTCTGCACAGCCCACCACACAACAGCTTTTAGCTATGTTTAATTCAAGGGAAATGACGCTGGTGTATGGGAGTGAATGGAGTGCTTTCCTCTGTGATGGACGTGGCCTATTTCATGCAGTGTCTCTATTGTCTCCCATCCAAGGACGAACCACACCCATTTAATTGTTTTTAAAGTCCAAATCTATGAAGCAAAGTGTGACGCACATATAGTAAGATATGATTTCCTTTTCTTCTCCATGTATAGCAAAGCTTCCCCTGGCTATCTGTTTTGAATGGCTGTAATCGGTGAGTGATTTATGAGGATGCAACAGCAGGTAGGCCTATCAGTTGCAGTTATTGTACTCAGAGGCTCCTGTGAATAATGGCTCTCTCAACGGTTAGACTGAATGTGCACTGTGGGCTCCGCTGAAAGGAAGGTATTGACCAGTATGGATCAGTCCGTGTGGCCTTCCTCTGACTCCATTGACAGCAGCAGCAGTATTATAGAGACCCAAGAAGCCGGTTTGTTGTTGCATTCATGGGAAACAGCGGGAGTGCCTCCCCGGGTGTCATTGCTAAAGCGTTCCCGATACTTTCCCCTAAGAATCCCAGCCTAAGAATACCATCACGTGGGAACCTTCTTCTTAGATTCGAATGGATGTCTAGTTTGGATGAATAGTTTTTTCCATGAGTGGTTTGGTGTTACAAGTGTGGGCTTGATTGCAGTAGATGTGATGAGAGCTTTATGCGTCACAAGGTGTGCTCGGCAACTCCACACGTTGGTGGCTTCAAATGGCAGCAAAAGGTCATTGTTTGAAAAATATTAACTTCAATGCCCAGAAATCATGTATTGTGATATCAGTCAACTGCACACAGTGCACAGCCATGTTTACCAACGCGGCCGGTCTGTGATGATCATACCAAAGGGCTTAGAGAGGCGGCAGTGAGTCCAATTTTCTCTGGACAGTTTAGGAGACCATTTGTATTTCGCTATTAAACCTGCAAAACATTAAGTGATATTAGATGTTCTAACCAATCCTATGAGTAATGTGTGCTAGGTGAAAATGGCATTGACACATAATGATATAAACCAGTATCCACACAGCAGCAGCAAGTTGTGATCAAGGGGCAAGTTTGGTTGTGAAAAATGAGGCCAATCCAGAAGTACCAAAAACCGCAGTTCCTTGAGTCTGGCTCAAAGCGAGTAAATCCACATTCACTCCCATGTTAAAATGCCCAAGTTTACAGCAGAAATAAACATGTTTACAGCCTGGTACAAAAAATGGTTTTGGTCTCTATAGCTAATTTCACCTTTTATGATAACTGTATGGTGGTAATACAACTCACTAATTTAGAGTAAAATAGACAATAAAAAGGCTATGTTTTTGGCATGATTGACAGGTCACCTGTCCAGTGATCGCGCAACTCACCGATCACAGACCAATAGCAGCCAGCGCTGTGGCTCTGTAGGAAACCCCTGGTCTCAAGCTGCGTGAGAACCAAGATGGGAGCGGCCAAAATGCCTTCAAAACAGACGTCCCAATGGATGATGTCACACTCACTACATCCATCTGCCTTCAAAACAGACATCCCAATGGATGATGTCACACTCACTACATCCATCTGCCTTCAAAACAGACGTCCCAATGGATGATGTCACACTCACTACATCCATCTGCCTTCAAAACAGACATCCCAATGGATGATGTCACACTCACTACATCCATCTGCCTTCAAAACAGACATCCCAATGGATGATGTCACACTCACTACATCCATCTGCCTTCAGAACAGATGTCCCAATGGATGATGTCACACTCACTACATCCATCTGCCTTCAAAACAGACATCCCAATGGATGATGTCACACTCACTACATCCATCTGCCTTCAAAACAGACATCCCAATGGATGATGTCACACTCACTACATCCATCTGCCTTCAAAACAGACGTCCCAATGGATGATGTCACACTCACTATACATCCATCTGCCTTCAGAACAGATGTCCCGATGGATGATGTCACACTCACTACATCCATCTGCCTTCAAAACAGACGTCCCAATGGATGATGTCACACTCACTACATCCATCTGCCTTCAAAACAGCGTCCCAATGGATGATGTCACACTCACTACATCCATCTGCCTTCAAAACAGCGTCCCAATGGATGATGTCACACTCACTACATCCATCTCTCTTTTTTTTCTTTTTTCTGTTACAGTCTATGGTTGTGATTCGTCTCTCTGTGGGTGGAGAAGATTTATTAGACCTGATACCATAATTTGGGCAAATACAGCACCTACAGTAAGGGGTCTGAAATAATGCAGATGGGATGTTCTTCTCTGTTTGTGAGTTAGACTGATAAGAAGGGTGTGTTTGCCTCATGCAGCTTTAAATGTGTATTATCACTAGACTTCCTAGTAAAAATCCTTATGGCATTATGCAGTATATGGAAACTCTTGTCACTTTGTTAAGCTTCTAATGAGAAACCTGGCTGTTTTTCAATTTACATAATGACATCATAATGCTATTGTCCACATCTATTACTGTCTTGAGTATCGGGGCATAAGTGGCATCACTGATGCGAGAGCCACCTGACACGAGAGCTCTCGTGGTATCATGGTTCACTGGGTTGGTTGGGATGGAATTAGATTGGATCGGAGGCAGAGACGCATTGTAGGCTGGATGTCTTCACCGATCGTAGGCGATCTGATGTCCCGCGGGGGCGTTTCGGTCGGGCCATACACAAATTTGACAGCAGCGCCCCCCTCCCCCCCATCCCTCCGAAGCAAACGATGTTAAAGTGAGAACAGGCCGTCAGTTTGTGTCACCTCCCTCGTTCGAGCTCCCTCTCTCCCCTGCGGTTGACAGACAGGGTCATCTCTCTTTCTTCTGCTTCTCACCAGTAAAGAATACATCACAGTCACAGGCGCGCTCAGCCGGAACACCCCGTGCACTATAGAAGGGGGAGTTGGATGTTGATGATCGTTTCAATTAATAACCATTTACACCCACCCCTCCATTACAACTCCACCCTGCGGCCCCATACGTCCTCTGTGCTACAGCCGCCGACTATGATGAATTGAATATGAATTGGGGTTCCGGCGGAATTATAGAACCTGCCAAAGATGTTTAAATACTCTATTAATGATGATGGGAACAGAATGACATGTGGCGAATTTAAGCGTTAGCCATTAGCGAAATGAGTGAGTGAGTCAATCAGGGGTAACATGTAGCATCTGATAGCGAGTAATCATAGCAGGTCATGTTCAAACACGCGCGCACGTCCGCGCGCACAAACACACACACGCAAACAACAGAAACAACAACTATCCATCTGAGAACCGAAGTTCTCTTTTTAATGACTGTGACGTGTCATTAGGGTATAGCCCTGCCACAAACCAATCAATCCCAGCCATTTTGGGCAGTTTCTAAAATAACTCACATTCATTTGCCCCCCCCCCCCCCCCCCCCATCCATAATTAGCCTCATGAGTAGCTGTAATTAATCAAAGTTAACACCGGCAAAGCATTCAATAATTCCCGATCTGCCCCAGAGTAATTACTCATTCAGATGGCATTGCATATGAGCGCTCCTCTCTCAGATCTCAAGGTCAAAGCAGGTTTCCTGCAATCCATTGATTTGTGCCTGCGTGGGACGTGTGATGCATAGAGTAGCCTACTTCCTGTTTACTAGGCCTCTCTCCCAGCACCAGAGCAATCTAGTAAGAGGGTGGCATCAGCCGAGGTCCAAACTGTGTGACTCAGTAACCAATGAATAGCTAGGAAGTGGGCCCGCGCTACTTTTGAATGCTAAAATAAAGCTGATAATGTACGATTTAATTCTTTACATTACATTACATTTCGTCATTTGGCAGACGCTTTTATCCAAAGCGACTTAAAATAACACACTTTTTGTCAGCAATAGAGCAATCAACTATGGAGCACAGTCTATGACAACTACAAATCCTGAAGGAACAGTGGTACGAGTTTAGTTTAGGATTTTTTTTTTTTTTAATAGAAAGAGAGAGAAAGAAGTTAGATCAAGAAAGACCCAGGTGGAGCCTGAAAAGGTGAGTCTTTAGTCTTTTCCGAAAGATCGGCAGTGATTCAGCAGTCCTGACCGAAGGTGGCAGCTCGTTCCACCATTGGGGTGCCAGGGACGAGAAGAGTCGAGATCGGGATGAGCGACTTTTCTTTAAACGTCTTACCCTTTCAAAGTACATCACAAACTGCTTAATCCAGAACCTTACTTCTGGGAACTCTTGAGAGTAAAAAACTGGCTCACTGGAGTGAATGGAGATGTCGCGACTCTTCTCTTATTAACACGATTTCAGACGGAAGCCCGGAAGCCCGTCTTTATTGTCACACGAACACTACAACACATGCTTGCGGCCACAACACACACTCATGCTGACGGTGGCCGGTGAAATATGTTCTCTGCATTTGACCCATCCAGGCTTGTCCTTTCCTCCAGGGAGCAGGCCAGGAGCAGTGGTCGCTTTTTCTATCCAGCGCCCGGGGACCATCATTGGATCATCATTGGACCAACTTCAGATGTTGTCGTCACTGGTCGGATGATGATCTTCTGCATGTTTTTAGTGGGGGGTTATGTACGGAGGAACCCCCTGGGGGGTACGGGGAGAACATGCAAACTCCACACAGAAAGGCCCTTTCGACGAGATAGCCCACCTGGGCAGTAGGCACTGAAGATATGGGGGGTCACAACTCCAGCGCCCACAGCGTCCCAGGCGAGAAACGCGATTTCACGATTTCAGACGGACAAGCCCGTCTTTATTGTCACACGATTACAATTAACACATGCACAGAGGGCCACAACACACACATGCTGACGGTGGCCGGTGAAATTTGTCCTCTGCATTTAACCCATCCTGGCTTTGTCCTTTCCTCCGGGGGGCAGGCCAGGAGCAGTGGTCGCTTTCTCGTACAGCGCCCGGGGACCGACTTCGGATGTTGTCGTCACTGGTCGGATGACGATGACGATCTGATCTTCTGCATGTTTTTAATGGGGGGGGGGTTATATACGGAGGAACCCCCCTGGGGGAGCACGGGAAGAACATGCAAACTCCACACAGACAGAAAGGCCCTTACGACGAGATACCCCACCTGGGCAGTAGGCACTGAAGATATGGGGGGAACACAACCACAGCGCCCACAGTGTCCCAGGCGAGAATCGAACTCAGGACCTTCTAGCTGTGAGGCGACAGCGCTACCAACTGCGCCACCGTGCCCCTATATACAGTATATAGGGGTATGTGTATATATAGTAGTGTATATATATATACACACACACACACACACACACACACACACACACACACACACACACACATGGCTCTGCCCAGCACGTTCTCTACTGTGAATGTTTGATGCATAGAGTAGCCTACTTCCTGTTTACTAGGCCTCTCCCCAACACATTCTCTCCAGTGAATATCCACCTTATTTTTGAATGCCCCACTGTAAAATAATTATGGGTATCTCTATTTGCTGCTCTGTAATTTCTATAAGTCTGTGTGTGTTTGTGAGCAGGAGACAGTAGGGATGGGACAATATTGTGGTACAAAACAGCACGTGACAACACGTATCGTGGGGCAGAAAAATGAATCTCATTAGCTACAGTACATTTTATTCTGCTGTAGTGATCACAAATTGTTGTTTACAGTCTAGCAAGCCAATGGCATCACTAGAAAGATATGTGGATCAGAAATAAACATAATTCTGCACAGGTATACTTTTTATTTATCACATCATGGTGAGACGGTGATTGTGAAGTGTATTAAACACATCTACGATTCATGCATCCAGGTTTCCTGACCCTTATCAAGATGAGACCCAGCCTCTTATTCCACGCCATCATTGAGAGGATGTCATTGTTTCCCGTTGGGCTTTGCCGTCTGTTCTGTTTGTCAGGAGAAAAGCATATCCACTGATTTCCTCTTTCCAGACTAGCCGACCCATTTCCCTTAAGAAGGAACACTCCGCCGATTTTCAACCAGCTTTTTATCATTACAAAATCAGTAGTATATCAGAAAACTGTAAACAGGTTTGCAGGCATTCATTTAGTTTGACTGTTATTGAGAGTTGAGTTGATTTGAGTTAAGTTGTGGACCAGTGATGTCATTCATGCACAAATGGCATCACTGGTCCACAACTTAACTCAAAGCAACTCAACTGTCAAACTAAATGAATGCCTGCAAAACTGTTAACAGTTTTTCGATATACTACTGATTTTGTAATGATACAAAGCTGGGGGGTCATCCCTATGTTCCCCGGGTCCTATGTTCCCCGGGTCCTATGTTCCCCGCTTTTCCCAAATAGGGTCCTATGTTCCCCGCTATGTTCCCTGGGAGAGGTTAGGTTTTGGGTTAGGGTCTGGGGGAGGTTAGGTTTAGGCGTGGGGGGTGGGAGAGGTTAGGTTTTGGGTTAGGGTCTGGAGGAGGTTAGGTTTAGGGTTAGTGAAAAACGGGGAATATAGAACCCGGGGAACATAGAACCCGGGGAACATAGACATGATCCCAAAGCTGGTTGAAAATCAGCGGAGTGTTCCTTTAAGTGCCATTGTGCGGCCCCATCACTCAACCTTCTTAATGCATTCGTTAGCGTTAACCCATTTTTTTGCAAATTCACTTTCCTCCCCTGCAATGCTCCTTTTTCATGCTTCAGCATTGTCCTTCCCCAATATGCGCCACCAAATGACTTTCCTCGCCTCGTTCTCCACATAATTCTGTGCACAACCACTATTGTCGAGGCAGGACTTTGTTTAACCACTGAAAGAAGACATTCACTGGCTAGATGAAAGCAGGCAGAGTGGGGTAGAGTGAGATTCTCATCATCTGCTAGCTTCATATTGGCCAACAATAGAAGTGCATTAGCTACAATCAGAGATATAAGAGGAAATTTGTCTGGCAGAGTTGATAACGGGGCTAGCGCTTTTTCTCAAAACAGCTTCCCGTCGCTCAGCTGACAATAATAGGCATCTCTACATAGCAGAGGTGGGCAAAGTAAAACACAATTGATGCCTCTGTCAGTGCACTTTTATCTGATGTCAGCTAAAAGCTTGACTAAGTTTCATTGTTCAAGGAACAACGTTCAGAAGTTTTCTTCGGCATGTAGGCCTACCTCTAATTAGCCACTAGGAAATAATTTGTGATTTGATGTAAGAGTTCATTTTGCAAAAACAGGTATCTCTGTTTGGATTTTTAATAATTTTATTTTATATATTGAAGTATTTATACTGTAATTTATTTATTTTTGTACTTTTTTATTATCAATCATACCTAAAACATATTCATCTGATAATTGTCACATAAATCACCTCAATAATGTTTTCTATGCGCACACCAGGGAGTATCAAACAGATGTTTGTTCATTTTAAGAATGGCGTTTACCTGTTTTTACAAATGAACTCTTCTTTTATTGGCTTCTGTACAGTATTTCATCATGTAGTGCTGTATTATCATTTAAATGACATGCACCCACTTTACTGCTCTTCATATTAGTGATCGTGGACAGTTACAGACTGTTATCTGTCAAAACCTCATTATGTTGCTTGTATGTAGTGTATATGTTTCATTTGTAAGACATCGCCATGACCAGGCAACTAAATGTGACTGTGACATTTCACCACTTATATCATTACAAGAGGGCCATATTGGTCATATTGTATCACCCTAATGTTTGCAGCACTTTGGTGAAAAATCCCAAGCAAACATTCATTGTGCCTCAAGTGCCATACAGAGCCAATTCCATCGGACTTGTGCCCAGTGACGTTACGCACCCTCCACACCTCCATCGAACTCCCACTTGGGGGAGCCAGTAACTCTCTTCTCTTCTCTACCCACAGCTGTTACCGCTTGGATAAAATCAACAGTGACATGCGTAACTACATCACCAGTTTTGCTGCAGACTTAAGGTGAATACAGGCTCGGCGCCTCCCCTCCCCTCCCCTCTCTGTGGCTGCCATGTTGCAGTGGTCAGATGCCTGAGCCAGCTGGCTCGCTGCCCTGCTGACGTACTCAATATGGACGCCTCACAGAGCAAACACTCAAGACCAGTCAATGAGAGGTCACCTGGGGCAATCTCCTCACACGGTTCAAGCTTATGGCTCGATTAAACACAATATACAGGATATGATCTGGTTCACTGCTACACATTATACCAGCATAGACTCAAATGACTTTCTTATATTAAAGCTGAAAGCAGCATAGTTACGTAGAGGTTTTGAGATGTGGACCATGCAAGTATGGACCAGATTAATCTAGAGATAGGCCTTATCCGCATTTACAGTGAAATTAGTGCTTCAGAAAATCTGCTGCCGCTCCATTCAGGTGCGTTTGTAAACTCTGCATATCTCTGCTCTAGGATGTCTTTGATTGTTCAGAAGGTTGATAGTACTTTGCAAATGCACAGCGCCTTGCTATGACATGGCAAGATGGATTGGGGGACTTTTAATCACGCTGGCATTTTCCTTGCCAAACACTAGCGTTTCTCTCTCTCTCTCTCTCTCTCTCTCTTAAAAAAACTCAGAAACTGCTTACTCATCCTTGTCTGACATTCGAAATTGATCTGGCAAACGGGGGCCTCACTTTGGTATTCCTAATGTGCTCCACCCAGTATCATTTAGTTTATAGCATCTCTCTCCCCCTAACTCTTTCCCTTTCTCCTCTCTCTAGCAGATTTCTAACCAGGCATGGTTTTCTCAACCTCTTTCTGGCCCTTCTGGGGTGTTAATTGACCTGGCAGACACCGGGGCGCTCAGTCTGAAGTGCTTGCTCACTAACTAGCTCCTCATTTGCATTTCCCTCCTCATTTCCAAACATTGATTGGATGTTGCAGCACAATAGAAATTGAATTGCCCTGTTGAACACAGCGCTGAGGATTTAGTTGACCCCCCCCCTCTTGGGAGAGGCGGTGTCATAATCAGTCTCTCTGAAGTTCAGGTTGCCCAGAGGAAGCCCACTGCCCTTAATAACACTTAATTGTTTTTGGCATTGTGCGACACCTGTGGCCACAATTACTTGTTTATGAGTTAAATTATATTTAATTGACTTGCTTAAGCCAACATCATGACTGTAGTCTCACTCCCTGCCTCTGTCTCCCTCTCTCTCTGTTCAGTCATGACTGTAGTCTCACTCCCTGCCTCTGTCTCCCTCTCTCTCTGTTCAGTCATGACTGTATAGTCTCACTCCCTGCCTCTGTCTCCCTCTCTCTCTGTTCAGTCAGAGCTACCACTTGCAGGCCACCAGGGACATGCACCCTAGCATTGCCCTGGATCCCTCTGCCAACTACAACTCGCCCAAGTTTCGCTCCAGGAACCAGAGCTATATGCGGGCCGTCAGTACCCTCAGTCAGGCTAGCTGTGTTAGCCAAGTGAGCCAGGTGAGTCTGCACCTTTCCAGTTGGGAGCTATTTTGGGATGTTAGCTTGTTCTGCAGAGCAGGGGTCCAGGGTCCCCCAAGGATCCCTGAAGGAATTCCATGGATTCCCTAGCAAAACGAGGAATAGTTTAATCTCACTCATTTAATTCACTGGACATTATGTCAATTACGAAATTAATTAAGAATGAATATGCTAAACTCACTCTCACCACTATTACAGTATCTCTCTATGTGCAATGCAGTTGTATAACTCAGTACTGAATCAACAACAACAACAAAAATTCCCATCGCCAAAACAAAATCTTGTCTGTGGTTGCCTGGGTCCAGATCTTCAAATCCGCCCACTCCACTGAGTTGAGTTTTGGCTGATTCTGAAATGGTATGATGGAAATGGAGTGTAACGAGTTGACATTTCAGTCTGAGATCAGGCTAGGTCTGTGGTCTAATGTGTCTGTATGGGGGTCTGTCACATGAGATCAGGCTAGGTCTGTGGTCTAATGTGTCTGTATGGGAGTCTGTGACATGATATCAGGCTAGGTCTGTGATCTAATGGGTATGGGGGTCTGTGACATGAGAAGGCTTGTGAACCCCTACTGTAGAGACCCGAGAGCAGACTGACCTGTATCAGAATCATATCTTAATTTAAAATGACATTTCACTTTGGTAGAACATTTCTACTTACATGTGAGCACTGATAGCTCCATATGAGATATAAAGTCAACCACACAAATACTAACTGCAGTCATGTCACTCACTTGCTTTCATTTTGAAAATCTATACTTCTAATACATACATATTATAAATTAGTCAATGGTCACATGGAAAATTCATTTTGTATTATTTGTATTCATCTCAATAACAAGGAAGTGGGAGAGGAAAGGGGGAGCTTGAAAGTGGGGGGAAAAGCATCAACATTGGTCATGAGTGACCATGGATCCCCAGGACAGCAAAGCCTAATATTGGAGGGTTGACTAATTGATTGTGAATTGATGTATAGGTATTCATGCTAAAAGTAAAAAATGTTCCACCAAATTAAATTATTCTTTAAAACCCAAATAATCCTGTTGCTATGATTGCACTTCAGCTACAATTGCAATTCACCCTCCCCCTCCCTCCCCTGATATGTGAAGCGATTTGAGTGTCTAGAAAGGCGCTATATAAATCCAATCAATTATTATTATTATTATTATTATCATTAATTATGTTATATACAAGTACGGCAGTTCATTCCACATGTTTATGTAAATGCACTAAATGGCCTTAAAAGAGAGGTGTATTGATTTGTCCAGAGTCTCCTACTAATTCCACTCTGTCTCTGCCTTAACGAGCAATTACCAGATACCAGATTGTTATCTTCCATTCTCATTCGCAATATTCTCAAATGGGAGTGGGGTGTTAACAATCAAACATTTTCTACACAATTTTTACCTGGTCAATAATACCTCGATAAGATACACATCTGGGGAATTTACTAATAATCATGGAACAGTCAAGATCAAGAAGCATTCTCTCAGGCTACTCTCTCATTCACTGCACAATATGACCTTGATTTAATCCAAATTCACATCCCGTTGAATGATTTTCTTTTAGACAGTGCAAAGACTACTGCAGCAAATAGAATAAGCCCAAATAAAAGGTCATGCATTGTGTGGAAATATGACAAAACAATTTCCAGGCAATACTCACAAAACCCATACTTTTTCATGGCATTTTAAAAACACATCTCTCCTCCGCAGGCTTTGCCTATTGTAACACTTTTGCAATGTGCACTCCCTTTGATTTGAGAAGCAGGCCCGTTTTGTTTTGTTGCTTTTGTTTTGCTCTAAAAGAAAAAGACAGAGAACACAATGTCAACCTTTACAACCACCCAATTAATTTCTCCCAGTAAACGAAACAAACAACAACAACAACAACAACAAAAGCAAGCTCACTAAGATGCCTATGGCTTTTGTCTCTCACAGGTGAGTGAGACAGAGATAAATGGCCAGTTTGAGTCGGTTTGTGAGTCGGTGTTCAGCGAGGTGGAATCGCAGGCCATGGAGGCTCTGGACCTGCCCGGCTGCTTTCGAACAAGAAGCCACAGCTACCTGCGGGCCATCCAGGCTGGCTACTCTCAGGACGATGACTGCATCCCCACTATGGCCGCCTCCACTGTCACCTCCACCATCAGGTCCACCACAGGTAAGGGCAATTGGACATTATCTCATTGGACATCATTTGTACAGTACAATCATACTGCTTATTGGTATTTCTGTTCGCTTAAGTACCGACATGTTGACACCAAAAGCTTACATTTGGCATTGATATGTGTAGTAATGGATACAAATATAGAACAGATAATACAAACTTGACATACTGTCAAACAACTCCATGTCTTTGCATGAATCACTCTTGTATGTGTCCATTGTTTTGATGGACATAATATGATTAATGTAGCTTCAGCTTGTGAGTTGTGCCAATTCATCCTGCTGTATTGTGGATACAGTGATTCATCTGCTCATCCATTGGATGCATCAGAGAGTAAAGCTATGAACCCTATTGAAAAACATGAAGGGACACTGTCTGGAGTCAAATTCACATCAGATTAAGGACATGAGTGCTTTTTCCTCTATACTTTGAATATCTGCCTTGTTTCATGACGCAACATGGTTGCACTTGTGATTGTGCTCACGGCTTGACTGAAAATTGGGCAGAGAAATCGTGAAATGAACAAGACATGAATTATTTTCTTGCAAACTAAAAATACTTAAATGCCACCACATACTCCATAAAGTTTCTTCTCCCACAAATTGTTCACTTCACTTCAAACAGATTATTTTTGTATCATTGCAAAGGTCTTGAGTTTATGTTTACAAACATTGAGGTCACATTAAAGAAATGCATATTGTTGTGTCTAGACGTAGAAATTGATTCATGTAGATTAACACTGACTTTGAACATACAGTACCAATAGCTGAAGAAACACTCACACTTGTTAGTCACATATCACATAATACAAACCTCACAATAAATCCAAACCTACTCCGCTGACACATGCATATTTATGATGATGAGCCTTGGTTATACATTGTAAAGTGCTGGTGGTTTCAACAATTCCGATATTGATTGCTGGATTCACAGAGGAAACAATACGTCCATGTACAGAGGAAGAATGTTCGAAGGAAAGAAGAAAAGGTGTCTACAAAAGAAGTCAGAATGGATTCCATCTCTTCCCACAGTAGATTCAAGAACTAAGGACACTGGTTGGACCATGATAGGGAGGGATATAGCTGAGGTGTGGCCATCTGGAGATGTGCTTATGATGATAATGATGATAATTCATACCTATCAACTGTTACTGTTACTTTGCTTACACTGCTTTCTCAGTAAACTCAAATATTTTTGCATTTTCAGGACAGAGTTTGGTATATGATGGATTTTACCACCATTTTGGACATGGGGCAATTGGTACTACTATACTTGGAATTGATAGGTCAAATTGGACCTCACATTTTCAATAGGGTTCATACTGTACTTCCTGATTGGTGGGGAAAGGTTTGGAAGCTCTGCTCATCTTTGCCTCTTTTCATTGCACAAAGTACACATTTGTTTACCTCCAACTGAAAGCAGAAAAGCATGCATACAACGATTGTTCTGATACCTCTTTTACTTGAAGTATTGTCCGTTCTCTGTGATGTGTTTCAGGAGCTGGGTATTTCAGCTTTGTGCATTGAAAAGATGTTAAGAATGCATGCTACAAATTAAGATTGAGAAGGCAGTGTAAACCATTATCACAAATGAGTCAAAATGGGAATGCTTTTTCAGAGTTGTGTTGGTTTCCAACAAACACTCTGTAATGAGGAGTTTTAAAAAATCTTTATTGTTCTCTGCAGTTGGGGAAAATACATTTATAAAGGTGAGCTAAATGGGGCAATAACTATAAGATTTTAATGGCTGAAGATGTTTTTACTATTATTATTATTATTATTATTACTATCTTATTTTGACTCATGGCATTCAGTGCATGACTTGATGTTACTGCTTTGTGGCTATGAAAAGCACATTCTCTCCAGCTGCTCACACCTGTGGCCATATTACAGATACATATTTACATTTGTCTTCCAGACAGAAATTATGTGCAGGAAGACTCTTGTTTACCTGACCGGGCCTGTGTACGTGAGGACTTGGCAGACACAGTCCCTTTGGCTCATGATGATCTAGGCTGCCCCATCAGAAGAGACAGGCTTTACCAGCAAGATAGCCTGGGGGCTACAGCCAAACCTCTGTCTGGACCACCTGTTTCTCCAAGCCTCTTCAGGTCTCCCAGATCTAGTGTTTATGCCCCAGAGCGACCCTCACCAAAAGCCATCCAGGCCAGTATCAAAGAGTCAGCTACCTTGGCTGCAGCTATCAGCATGCAGTGGAAGGAAGAAGTCTCAGCCATGCGCCGAGAGCTAGCTGAACTTAGGAGGGACCTCTGTTCAGAGCTGCGTGCTTTCAACAGTAATTTCAATACTTTCACGCAGCATTACAACACGTGGTCTCCCCAAGGTGGCAACGTGGCAGCTGGAACAGGAGTCGGTTTAGGCGGGGGGGTAGGGGGAGGAGGGCTTGGAGCCTCTGGGACAGAGAGATTCACTGGAGGGGCTAGAGAGAAGAAACCCCAGGTATCTAAAGTGTCTGTGGGGACCCAGGCCAGGAGCAAGGTCCTGGTCCGGCAAAGCACTGCTGATGCAGCTGTCAATTGTCCAGAAGAGAAGGAGGAACAGAAGAAGAATGCAGGGGCCCGCAGGCATCTGCCAAAACAACTCTCTATGGACCCAAGCATTCTTGCCTGCCCACAATCAATGTATGTGGAAAGTGCGATACCACTTTCTCTAGATCCATTACTTCCAGGTTCTGTTAAAACAATCCCACCAGAGCCAACACCTTTAGATGTGCCTACTGTGCCCTCATCAGAAATGCTAGACCATGACAAAGTGAATTCACCAGATGTGGTCACTTCTGAGCCTCTCACCACTCATTCCATAGTGCCACCTTCAGTAGAATCAGCCATCGAAAGCCCTCAAGATTCAGTGAAAATGGACCAAGACACACAAATCACTCCAGAACTAATCTCTGGAAACCAAGCTAATGTGCCCCATTCAGATAGTGAACCATCTCACCTAGAGGCTGTGAAATCCCCAAACTCAGAAGCATGTGACATAGATAAGATACTCCTACCATATCCAGTTCCTGTAGTTACTGTGTCTCCGCCAGAGGAACATGGTTATGAGTTGACATCAGATCCAGAGTCCCCGGAACCCATCGCTGTGGACAAGCCATATCCAGTGTCTCCAGACCCAGTTACTGCATGTTCTCCATATCCAGGATTAGATGACGTGGAACATTTGAACCCAGTAGGATCAGAACCAAAACCAGTGGACTCACCCACTTCATCTGAGCCCATTAATCAAGATCCAGTCACAGTCTGTCCAAGCGATACATCTAAACTTGATCTTGCTACTGGTATACCTTCTGATATAGAGCCAGACAACCAATGTCCCTCTATTGTGGTGACAGAGTACCCTGACACTGACTCCCCTGCAAGTCCAAATGACATAAATACAGATCACATTATCACCCTTCCAGATGATCCACCTGACCCCCTTTCAGAGCCAATGACCTTAGACTCAACCTTAGCATCTGATTCAGTACATGCTCAACCAAACACAGACTCCCAAGAACCAGAGTGGCCACCCCTTCCAGAGCCACTTGATACCACCCCTATATATCACACTGATCTTGTTCACTTTGACTTAGTCATGCTGACCTCCTTTGACCAAGATGATCTCGACTCAGTGTTCATGGACCCTGAACCAGAGCCATTGGACCTGAGTGTTGACTCTCCATCTAATACAATGGATTTAGATCCATCCCTCTACCAATCAGATTGTCCAGGTTCACCCCTACCCACTGTGGATCCTGCCAGTGTGTGCCCAGTTGATCCTTTACAATCATCAAAATCAATCTGTTTGGATCCAGCTATGGAGTATCACTTAGCCACTGAATTCTATGAAGACTCACAACCACAAGTCATTGTAACAATATCCCCTCCTAGTTCAGTATCTCCTGACCCAGAGGCTTCACTGGACACAGACGTTGAACCCACAGAACTAGTTTCACCGACTTATTCAGATCCACATCCACTAGATTTTGATCCATCACCACCTGATCCCGAAGACATGCACATACCATCACTGGACCTGACATCCATGGATGATATGATAGAAGAACCATTTGGGTGTATGGGTGTATCCCAGGACTATGGGGGATTTGGGGAAATAGAGGACCCAGAGAGGTCCTCATGTGAGCAGGGTTTTCTGTGGAACAGGTGGCAGAAGAAGGTCCACGAACCACAATCAATGCGCAGGAGTGCCAGTGTGGAACTATGGAGTGGGAGATATGAGTACAACAGTGCAGAAATCACATACATGTCCCTTACTCTGTGAAATCATACCTCAATCTCAGCAGACAAAATGTAGCTCAAAGTATCTTTATAGCTCATGTTTTGTAGCTACCAGTGCACAGAAGAGCAAACTGCACATCTAAATGTCTTGTGGTCATCTGTATTCAGGACAAGGACAACACCACACCACACACAAACCTGCAATAATCTCATTCTGGGGGGGGAGGGGGACTGCGTTGGTAGCAGCAGCAACTAGTTCATGGATTGTACCGTATATCAGAAATGTGAGGAACAATCAGTGGTGTCAAAATACTGTACAATTATGCTTCAAAACCACTTATGAAGCAAGCAGTATGAACTTCCCTGAAGCAGCTGTCAACACTGATTATCTTCCAAGATAGTTCCTATAGTACTGTTCATTTCAAGTACAATGTTCCTCTTTCAAACATTGGATGGACTCGTGTACTTCAGTCAGTGGATTCGACAAAGGTGACAGTAAACACTTATTTTTTCAGAGACTCTTTTGGGAGCTGTGTGATAGACTACTGAGAGGTGATATCATATTTTTTACTGTAAGATATCTTCATGCTCAGGAATCAAAGACTGAGAATGTAATGCTATTGGGACTTAAGTGTAATGAAATGATGAGATGTGTTCTCTCATGAAAAGAATCTGCAGGTTATTGAGAGACTGTTTTATAAGATTATGTGTGACACTGAATGGTGAAAATTATGGTGTAATGGTGCATGTTTATGACTGATTTTGTTTATTTCATATTTACAATGCCTCACTGTAAGTATTTGGTTCCATTCATGTTTTCATTTTGGTAGTGTCAGGAAAAGAGCCTACATACAAACCATGACACAGAATGACAATTCTGCTACCAGCAATGAACAGCTAGAAAGCCAGGCAAATCACAAGAGATATCTGTGCTACAGTATCTGTCCACTTGATGGACTTTATATGAAATCGCCCACTGAACTCTGTGCTCTAATAAACAGAACAAAAATCATCTTTCAAAAGAGCATCTGTGAGTTTTCAGAAAAGGATTTTCCTATGTTGTTTTGAACTGAACTGAAGTGAAGTGAAAATGTACACTTTATGAAAGTTTGCTAAATTGACTGAATGTAAAGGCGTTTCAAAGGGGTGGAAAGTTAATTAGGTTCTATTGTCGTATTCATTTTGCTCATTTCACCAACATAAAATCACTTACTTTTCCCTCTCTGGCTCCCTGACATGTTAACATTTACATTACAAAGATTGTCATCCACAAAGAGCCCATACTGTAGTTTAGCCCATACTGCAATATTATGTCTTGTCCAAAAATCCAAAAAGAGAAACTGCATCAGGATTCATTCCATTCTTGCAATAGAAGATATTGCCAAAGACAAAAGTGTAATTATTATTTTTAGAGAGATCCTGAGCTGTAGCTGTTGTTTAGTTGAACATAGAACCTGCTTTGTTGTGAAAAGACTTAATCTCATGCAGTTTTTGTTTTACATTTTGAGACATTGCTTTCTACACTTTCTATAGTATGTGGAGTTATTTTGAAGGACCCCAAGCAAGATTAGTCCATCACATTCTGTGATAGACTAAATTCATTCCTCTCCATGCATGCTGCTATATTCGTTTGTTATGTTTGACATTGCAGCGTTTTTGATGTGGTGTTACTAAAGCCAATAACCATGGCTTGCAAGAAAACTGCTCTAGAATAATACTTGGTTTGTTCTCTCTGTGTACATCCGTTTTCATTATTTGTGAACTTGATATAGTTTAAAGACGAGCTGAACCCCAATTTTTTTTTCCACATACCTGGGTGCACCAAGTTAATAATGTATGCAAAAGAAATTCACACTTTCACACTTTTTCACATCAAAAGTTAATTTTTCAGGATTTCATTCATAACTGTAATCTATTCATAGCTTTCAAGGGGCGTTACGTAAGTACAAGGAACGCCCATTCTGGCGGTCAAAACTCAAAACAACAATGGCGCTGAACACTGACCAGACGCAGCTCCAGCAAAAAGCGGGCTTTTTCCACCAGTTTCCAGTCAGGAATATTTAGACCATCTATCAAGCGTTGAAAAAGAACGATATCTAAACAAACTGCACGTTTTGGGCACTTCAAACAAACCGAACTATCGTTAACGTTACTGTCCAACACATGGCAGTTCGGAGAAATTGTTTCACAACAAACTGCGTGCGGAGTGCGGACTCGTTTTTATAATGTTGTGGAGAGAGAGCACAGCCCTCGTCGCGTGTGAAGAGAGAGGGAGAACGGGTGAGACAGAAGCAAACTATTTTTTGCAGATCTCAAAAGCAGGTAAACCACTGTGGGATTAGTGAGACTATTGCTAAAAGAGAAGATACTGTAGTGATGCCTGTGCTGTCGTCCGCTCAAACAGTACTTAGCAGTACTGTTTGACCGTCAGGTGGGCGTTCCCGGCAGCACGTAACGCCCCTTGAAAGCTATGAATAGCATGGTGTCAGCTACTATCAAATTTCTACCCCGTTTCAACCAATCATCTCACGACATGGCAGCTGTCAATCAATCTTCATTTTGAGGAGAATGAAGGAGAAAATGGCCGCCTACTGCCTGTAACCTGGCAGAATTTCTAGCCCATAAACAAACTAATAGCTTGGCCAATAAGTATGTAACATACAAAATAAAGCAAACGGTAATGTCTTAATTTAATGTAGAATGCAAAGACATGTAACTGGTTCGTTAAACTCGCATTCCAGGAATAACGTTAATGTCTGCGGGTCTTACCCCGGTCCCTCGGACATTCCTGGGGCCGGTTGCACCAACTGGTCTTACACTGGTCTTAAGCTAAGTTGGTCGTAACTTTACGACCTAACAGCTACGCCGGTTGCACCAAGACGGCTTAAGCCTTATTTTCACTACGACCAGGCGTAACTCCTACGCCTGGTCAGGAGGAGGCGTAGAGCCTGCCTGTAACAGAGATCTCCGCGGAGACCTTTTTGACCGTCATCGTCATAACACCGCCAGTTCGCCGTCTTTGAAAGCACGACGTTAGATTATAACTAACTAGTTGTGTGGCTTAGCCTTCCAAAATGTTGCCGTTAGTTTTTTAGAAGTTAATACATAGAATTGGGAACGTTACATTCAATTTCATTCAGACTGTCTTTCTGGCTCAATAGCTGCCATTTTTCCCCCGGAGCGAGGGACGGTGGGAGGAGGGAGGGTGTTTTACAGTAGTGGCTGAGAGAGCGTAGTGGCACAGTGCTCCAAGCAGCTCGCGACTCGGCACATTTTTTGCAACACATCCAATCAGGGTGCATTCCCTGGCAATTCACATGGACGCGCATTGCTACGACCAGCATAGTTAAGACCAGACATAAGCTGTGTTGGTGCAACAGGCGTAAGTCCATGGTCTTAACTAAGACCGACGTAGGAGTTACGACCAGGCATAGTTAAGACCAGTTGGTGCAACCGGCCCCAGGCCAGCAGGCGGCACATTTGCCTCGGCTTTCAAACAGCGCTACACGCGGAGGCAGCCAGTTCCTCAGCTCCCTGCGGCTCCCACTCACGTAGCGCCACAACACGCTGAATCCCACTCGATTTGGGGGCAGAACACGGCAGGATTGGCCAACGCCAAATCCAGTCCCCAGAATTGTCGAATCAAATCATTGACACGCTATGGCCCACCTCTCACCCTCTGTCATCTCAGGCAAGATTTGTTTTTCAGTCTGATACATCGCCGACCCTCGCGCCACTTGGGTTCAGCTCGTCTTTTAGGGGGGTTAAATGGGGTTATATAACCATGATTAAAAAAAATCTCCAACTACAGACCATCTTTTGATGGGATCACACCAGCCGTGATGCCCGCAACTTAAATAGAATGTGGGCCAGGGGTGTAAAGTAGGAGGGCAATGTGGAAGGGTCTGCCCCCTTGCTCGGATCACGCCCATATTCAAACTTGGTCTTCATTTTGATGTCAACTACATACGTGTACAATTTCGTGACTGTATCTTGCACGGTTTTGACACTACCACGTTCGCAAAATCTGTCCACACAGACATATAACACCTGGCAAAGTACTCAAAACCGCTTCTGTGGTAGTTCCCGCCACAATAGATGTCTCCCGAACCACAGTTTGCCATGATGAGACACACAAACACGCACGCACGCACGCATGCGCACACACACACACACACACACACACACACACACACACACACACACACACACACACACAGACACACACACACACACAGACTCACAAGGTGAAAATAATAGCAGCCAACACTGTCGTGGCTGGTAATTACTGGGTCAAATCAAATGGGAATAAACTCACATGCTCTTTAATATTTTGTATAAGAAATCCCCATGAATCTATGCATATCTTAAAGGGAAAATAACTTTCATGATAGAAACTTTGCAATGAGAAACTGCATTCAAGGTTATCGTGACATTTTCTTTCACATTTTTAGCATTCTTGAAGGAAAGTATCTGTACTAGTATCAATATTGATACCTTTTGTGAAAAGGTTACTGTGTACCTCTGAAAGAAAGAAAATGCTGTAGGCTACATCTTACTGTACAGGAGGGTTCCCATACTCCTGCAAACACAACAAAACCATGGATACAATTTAAGTATGCCACTGTTCTCTGTTCTGTGAGTATAGGTTGCGTGTTTGGGCAGATATGCCCACTCTTCTGAATGTCCACCCCACTCACTTTTTTTCAGGGATCCAGTTCTGCCTCCCCTCAACCTGCAGCATTGATCGGATCCCTGAACAACCCCCAGGTAAACCACCTCCTATCCGGGGCAAACTCCATCGCTCCATTTCAGTGTGCTTAGTATTGTAATAAACCTTATGATAAGGGTTTAGCCCAAATCAGTGTAGCAAAGTAGCTGGCATCACCTTTTTACCGGTGTGGTCCGGAGTCAGAGATCTGAGGTAGTACATCAAAATACAACAACCACGTAGAGTAGAAAAATACAATGTTTTATTAGAAATGCATGTACAGCAAGTATGCCGACTGGATCGGATAACTATGGGAGAAGACAATGACCCCAACTACACTCCGCCCTCACTCAATGCAAACCCCCAGCTATCCACTACACACAAGGGCATCCAATGTTAAAGCTAAGATCATATCACTACAAACAGGCACACACTCTACAGCCAACCATAGACGGCCTCTACACACTGGCAGGCAAAGACCTTCAATGACGTGAACCACACGTGATTCAGAACACACAGGGACCAAGGGATTGACCAACTGAGGGCTGTGTGGTCAGCTGACAGAGTCCCACTCCAGCTACCCAACCATCTTCCCCCCTGCTATAATGTCCTGTAAAAGCTGAACCAAATTATAACATACGTAGGGACACTCTGGAGTTACTGCCGGTCTGATGTTGCTGCGCAACGCTAGCGTGGGGGGTAGCGCTCATCGTTTTGAATGGGGAGTTTCCACCGCTTCTGGGTCCCCGTGCTGCCCCCCTTGCTTGCATTGCATGACTGTCCCTACGTATCGACAAGACTATAATACCTTTTTTACATCAAAAGTCCCACTAGTACACATGTTTTTGTTACCCAGGAAAGCAGCAGGGGGTAGCAGCAGCAACATCGCCTTTTCAACTTTTAGATTGCACTCTCAATCTGCGTTTCTCCACCGCTGCAGGCTATCTCTTCCCCCTCCCTTTTCCCTTCTTCTCTCACGGCTGTCCAGATGCAGCTGTCCACCAGCCAAAACAAAATGGAAACTTCCGGGTAAAAATTTCAAACTGATGTGATTTAAACAAGTATCAGTGAAGCTCACTGATGCACGTTGGAGGAGAAAAAGGTGTTTCAACAAACGAAGCAGCAAACATTGTATAAAAATACTAATTTTGATGTTAAGATTACATAATAGTGAAGTTGTAAAGCATTACTCAAAATGTGAACGTTACAACGCGGGGATTAATTTTGAAAGAGCCAAAGCGGACGCCCTACTTACATTCCGGCTGACTTGACGTAGTTGACAGTAGTTTTCTATTTTTATTGTACTGTACTATGGACCGCCTCTGTGTCCGGAATAAAGTGTTGAATTAAATTTAGGTAACGCTTTAGAATACAGCCCGCAAATAAGCATGTAGTTATACTATAACTACACTCCTTAAACCCCGTAGTTATACTCTAACTACACTCCTTAAACCCCGTTCTTATACTCTTAACTACACTCCTTAAACCCCGTTGTTATACTCTAACTACACTCCTTAAACCCCGTTGTTATACTATAACTACACTCCTTAAACCCCGTTGTTATACTCTAACTACACTCCTTAAACCCCGTTGTTATACTCTAACTACACTCCTTAAACCCCGTTGTTATACTATAACTACACTCCTTAAACCCCGTTGTTATACTCTAACTACACTCCTTAAACCCCGTTGTTATACTCTAACTACACTCCTTAAACCCCGTTGTTATACTCTAACTACACTCCTTAAACCCCGTTGTTATACTCTAACTACACTCCTTAAACCCTGTTGTTATACTCTAACTACACTCCTTAAACCCTGTTGTTATACTCTAACTACACTCCTTAAACCCTGTTGTTATACTATAACTACACTCCTTAAACCCTGTTGTTATACTATAACTACACTCCTTAAACCCCGTAGTTATATATAACTACGGGGTTTAAGGAGTGTAGTTATAGTATACTATAACTACACTCCTTAAACCCCGTTGTTATACTATAACTACACTCCTTAAACCCCGTAGTTATACTATAACTACACTCCTTAAACCCTGTTGTTATACTATAACTACACTCCTTAAACCCTGTAGTTACCCTGTAAGTACAGTGTGGTACCCCGTAATTACCCTATAAGTACAAACATTGGTCCCCTGCGTCATAATACAGCCCGCGACCCCGTAGTTAGACTATAAGTACAGATCTTGTTAACCTCTAGTTAAAGTATTTTTTTACTGCTTAAACCCTGTAGTTAGACTATAACTACACTCCTTAAACCCCGTAGTTATACTATAACTACACTCTTTAAACCCCGTTGTTATACTATAACTACACTCCTTAAACCCCGTTGTTATACCATAAGTACAGATCTTGTTACCCTCTAGTTAAAGTATTAATTCGCTCCTTAAACCCCATAGTTAGACTATAACTGCAGCCCTAAACCCTGTTGTTATACTATAACTACATGCTTATTTGCGGGCTGTATTCTAAAGCGTTACCTAAATTTAAATTGAATTGACGCAGTCTAATCGTGTGTTCCTTTATCGCAAAATAACTGGGAGGTGGAGGCTAAATGACGTCACATCCGTTTTGTTAGCCAGCCTAGCCATTGTTAGCAATAACAGTTGATAACATGGCATTTTGAGCATACAAACGCTGCAGCCTCATGTCCACGCAGATAGAAGTTAGGCAGTGCTGTGTGTACAGCTGATTCAATGAGACACAAACAAAACAGAAGTGCTAAACAACATTACTACGATTAACTACTGTTGTTGCGGGGCGCAACCATCTTGGATTTTTGAGGTCGAGGCTGCTGAGGCTCCTACGAGTTTGGAATATGAAATACCAGCTCTGGTGACGTCACCGTCCCAGCTCATGACCTTTGAAGTCGTAAGATTACCAGTTCCAAGTTATAAAGGAACGCATGATATGTGCCTGGGGCTGGGCTTGTGAGCTTTGTGGGATGCACTCGTGCATGACGAGAGACACTTTTCTCTCGGCAAGAAAGTCGAATTTCAGCCTGTGGGAATAACTGAATATTGACTCACGCTGGAAAAGCGGCGGCAACGCACAGAAAATCACGGGTTGGACCACCGGCAAGATTTATATCGCCAGCCGGAACACAACCGCCACATAAAAACCCACCTCACTTGCAGGGTCTCTCTATCGGCTAAACGGCCCAGCTTGGAAACTTTTAGACTGAAGAAAATGGCACTAGTTTGTGGATATTAGTGGGATGTTTGGCCAGTCTAAAAGGGGCTTAAGACACAGACTAAATTAACATCGAACATTATTAGTTTAAAACTTTGAGCAACTTCTCCGGCTGCACCTGGGCACGTACAGGGAGCCTGCACAGTACACTAGGGAACGGCAAGGCACTCCTATGATCCCCGGCCCTGACTGCACTTTTCCTATCACTGGAAAGTTAGGTTAGGTTAGGTTAATTTTATTTTATATGGACATCACAGAGCATTGGAGATGTAACATACATGTATGCACAAGAACCAGATACACAGTGTTTATAGCAGAACGCTCATTTTCAACACCTGTCCACAGGCGACTCCTACACCAAAACACAACCCAAAAGGACATACCCAAAAAGAAACACACTCGCATATAAAACCACATGAGCAAAGCTATACATACAAATGTATTGACAAGGAGGTCACTAGATGCTGGAGACCAGGTATTCAAGGATGTACATACAATACAGTACACACAGTGCACTGTACACACAATGTACACACAATACAGACATAATACACAGAGTACCACCAGAGGTCTACAAGGGTAGAGAACACAGTTGTTTCTCTTTTAACCACTCTTTTAAGTTTCCCTGCTCACTAGCTATCTTGGCAGCCGGTAGTCCTAACCGACTATGAATGGCACCCACCCCTCGATATGAGTGCCCCATGGCATCCACCATGCAGCGTTCCCTAGAAGACTCTGCTGGGCGCCCGGCTCTGTACTTTAACAGTTTCCCCACAGTCACTGGCAGCGCCCGCAATCACATGCAGGTGAGCTCAATTAGTCATTAGACTGACATTTATGAGCACGTCGCTCTCTGACACCGCTCTATGCCCAAATCTGCAGTGTCATATGGGTACGTAAGCACACCCACATCATCCCACCCTCTGTATGTTTCTATTTTTAGCTTTGCCTTTTGGTGATCCATCTGGTGGACAAGACACTTTGTCAAACGGTTTGTGTTTCATAAAGGCTGTATTATGCTCACCCTGCCGTGAAGGGCGCGGGGGTGGAGCGAGGGCCGGGCGCGTCAAATGACGTAAATTTGTTGGCCGTGGTTATTCGCTACCTCCGTCGGGCGCTCGCCGTGTGCCACATTTCATTTCTCACAGCGTGAGCAACGCACGGCTTCTCTCCAAACATGGCCGCTTTCAAGCCACTGAGCCCTGAACACTGAGCTGTGTTTTCGCCACATTTCTTGACCCATGTGGTAGGCTATAAACTTTGATTTGCAACTGTCCGTTTTTAGTCATTTCACCAAGTAAATGTGTTGTGTTGAGAGCATTATTGAGAGAGATTAAAAGCAGCACAGAGTATGCAATCAGGGCTGAGAAGTAAAACGGCTTTCAGTAAAAACAAGTTTGGTGATTCCTTCATGTGCTCATGTGCGGTCGTTTGAGAGTGAAAGCGCACTCAGTACTGCACATAATAGCGTTTCATTGCGACTTTTCACGGGCTGTTCTCACATTGTACAATACATGCTGATCACTTTCTGAGTATAATAGCATCTGCCCCAGCGCGAGGTCTGCAGTGCACGGTGACTCCCGGAGACTCGCGGAGCTCCACCCCCACGGAGCTTTGCTCGAGTATAAGAGCACCTTAAGGGTGGGGTTAAGGCCCAGGATGTTGACATGCGTCAAACTGGCTTTGCAGATGCTGTACGGTATGCAACTCGGAGCAGGCTGCTTCTATGACAAGGAGGTCATTGCTTGTCTGCCACCTCTCTCTCATCTCTGGCCGAGTCTCCCCGTCACAGACTGCGGCTGCCATTACTTGGAGATAGATGGACTCGGCAGTGTGACATCCATGAACAGCAGGGCTGAGGCATTATGGGCTAGCAAACGGATATGGACTGATCCATAGAAGAAGCGGAGCCGGCCAAGAAAGTGCTTATAATTGCTGCCACAAGCGGTGTTTTTTTTGGTGCAACCAATCTTTTGGGCTCTCAGCGTCAGCGGCCCATCACAATGCTCACATCACAATGCTCACATCACAATGCTCACATCACAATGCTCACAATGCTCAGGACACTTACAGCAAACCATGCTGTAAGAGTGGGATTTGTTTGAGTCACCCAAGTCCGACTTTTGTTATCTATTGTCGGCTATTTTTTTTATGTATTTATTTATTGTTTGTTCGTCAGCAATGTTCATGACAGCGTTGATAATGGAGTTCCCTATCCGTCTCACCCTCCCGCCTTTTCTCTCTCCCTCCCTCCAGATCGTTTGCATATCCTTAAAAGCCCCATTGGCAAAAAAAAACACTGCATTTTCCTTACAGTGATAAATCCCCCCCAACACCCCCCCCCCCAACACCCCCCCCCCCCCCCCGCCCCCGTGTTAGCATACAGTCCACACCTGATAGAGAGGACCTAACTGTTAGCATACAGTCCAGACCTGATATAGAGAGGTCCTAACTGTTAGCATACAGTCCAGACCTGATAGAGAGGACCTAACTGTTAGCATACAGTCCAGACCTGATAGATAGAGGTCCTAACTGTTAGCATACAGTCCAGACCTGATAGAGAGGACCTAACTGTTAGCATACAGTCCAGACCTGATAGATAGAGAAGTCCTACCTGTTAGCATACAGTCCAGACCTGATAGATAGAGAGGTCCTACCTGTTAGCATACAGTCCAGACCTGATAGATAGAGAGGTCCTACCTGTTAGCATACAGTCCAGACCTGATAGATAGAGAGGTCCTACCTGTTAGCATACAGTCCAGACCTGATAGCTAGAGAGGTCCTACCTGTTAGCATACAGTCCAGACCTGATAGATAGAGAGGTCCTACCTGTTAGCATACAGTCCAGACCTGATAGCTAGAGAGGTCCTAACTGTTAGCATACAGTCCAGACCTGATAGCTAGAGATGTCCTAACTGTTAGCATACAGTCCAGACCTGATAGAGAGGACCTAACTGTTAGCATACAGTCCAGACCTGATAGATAGAGAGGTCCTAACTGTTAGCATACAGTCCAGACCTGATAGAGAGGACCTAACTGTTAGCATACAGTCCAGACCTGATAGAGAGGACCTAACTGTTAGCATACGATACGATACGATACGATACGATACGATATACTTTATTGTCAGTTCACACTGAAATTTGTCTTGCAAGACAGCGGCAGTCCCATGCACAAACACATGACAAAGAGAACAGAACCAAAAAATACAAAGATACATACACACATACAGCACACAGAGAGCACTGGTCACTGCTCCACTGACCCTCGGCCATGTTCTTGATTAAGCCTCAGGATCGACTGATGTATAAAGGACTTTCTTAGTCTGACCTTCTTGAAAGTTGGAACTAGGTATCTCCTGCCAGAAGGCAGGAGTTCATATTCTTCATGTAACACATGATTAGTGTTTGAGGCAATATTTCTGGCTAACCTCAGTACACTGTTGACATATGTAGACTCAAATAGACTATGCAGTGGTTTACCTACAATTTTTGAACAAATATTCATCTGTCTAAGTAGTTGTGATTTTAAGGTAACAGACAGGCATCCATACCAGGTGGTACTGCAGTACTGTAAAACACTCATAATCACTGAGGTAAAAAATAATAGAAGAATCTGTTTACTAGCACCAAAAGATCTTAATCGGCGAAGAAAGTATAGTCTTTGCTTCGTTTTTTTACACAGAGAGTCTACGTGGTCTTTCCATGACAGCAGGTGGTCTATTGTTACTCCTAGGTATGTGAAGGAGCATACCTGCTTGATCTGTTCATTATGGATAGTAACAGAGGTGCTGTGTGTGTCAGGTGGAGACCCAAAAACAATCTCTGCTGTCTTTTTTGCATTGATTAAGAGAGCGTTGTTGTCGCTCCACTCCACCACCTTATTTACTCTATGTTGGTGCAGTCCAGGGTCGCTAGAGCTATCAAGCAGAGAGATCAAAACTGTATCATCAGAGTACTTTAGAATATATTGGTCTGGTGTGGTACGACACTCAGATAAACATTCCACAGTGCGACAGTCGTCGGTGTAGAAAGTGAAAAGAAAAGCTGAGCTTACGCTGCCCTGGGGAGCACCAACATTAGTAGTTATTGCTGATGAGAGGGTTCGGTTCACTTTCACCATTTGTGTCCTGTTGGTAAGAAAAGAGGCATACCAGTGGATTAAGTATGGATTCAGTTCCAGCTGTACCATTTTTAATATCAAAATGTCTGGCTGTATTGTATTGAAAGCTGATGAGTAATCCAAGAAAAGTGTTCTTGCATAATTATTTTTAGATTTATCTAAGTGTTTAGTGATGACATGTGCCAGCGTGACAACCGCATCCTCTGTACCACATCCTTTCTTATATGCAAATTGGCATGGGTCGATTTTGTCCTTGGTTGTACTTACTAAAAACTGTAGCAGTATTCTTTCAAGTGACTTCATAATCACTGAAGTGAGTGCAATGGGTCTATAGTCCTTATGTTCTTTTGGTCGTTGAGTTTTGGGTAGTGGTTTTATGTGTGAGGTTTTCCATGACAGAGGGACAGTGTGATTATCTACAGAGGCTTGGAATATCGGCTGCCACACTGGCGCTAACTCAGTAGCAAAGTTCTTCAGGATATAGGCACTACATTCATCTGGCCCGGTGGCCTTCCTAGTGTTAGTACACTGAAACACCTTTCTGACGTCCTCTTCAGTTATTATAATTCTGTCAGAGGGAGCAGGTGTTACAGCCCTCAGTGTTTCAGTGCACTTGTTTGAATTATCTGGGGATTCAAATCTAGCAAAGAAAACATTCAGGTCATTGGCGAAGTCAAGTTCATTATCCGTTACAATAGGTTTAGTGGGGGATGACATTCCTGTCATTGATTTCATAGTATCCCACGCCTTTTTGTGATTGTTTGCTTTAAACGCATCTTCTAACTGCTGTCTATATACTTCTTTTGCTTCCCTTAATTTATTTCTCAATTTCTTGTCTGCTAAATTGAGTGCACCTGAGTCTTTATTTTTAAAAGCTACTTTCCTGGCATTTATGACATCTTTTATATCTTTAGTCACATATGACTTATTATTTGGATAGATCTTAATTTCCTTGGTGGGAACAACCAGCTGTACACAAAAATTAATATAGTCATACAGTCCAGACCTGATAGATAGAGGTCCTAACTGTTAGCATACAGTCCAGACCTGATAGAGAGGACCTAACTGTTAGCATACAGTCCAGACCTGATAGATAGAGAGGTCCTAACTGTTAGCATACAGTCCAGACCTGATAGAGAGGACCTAACTGTTAGCATACAGTCCAGACCTGATAGCTAGAGAGGTCCTAACTGTTAGCATACAGTCCAGACCTGATAGGGAGGACCTAACTGTTAGCATACAGTCCAGACCTGATAGATAGAGAGGTCCTAACTGTTAGCATACAGTCCAGACCTGATAGATAGAGAGGCCCAACTGTTAGCATACAGTCCAGACCTGATAGAGAGGACCTAACTGTTAGCATACAGTCCAGACCTGATAGATAGAGAGGTCCTAACTGTTAGCATACAGTCCAGACCTGATAGATAGAGAGGTCCTAACTGTTAGCATACAGTCCAGACCTGATAGATAGAGAGGTCCTACCTGTTAGCTCATTGAGTGCCAGCCACTTTTGGAGAACGGACGCTCCCAGTGCCAGAGTTTCAGAGCGTTTTCAGTGATTTCTCGAGGCCCACAGAATATTGTGTGATATTACCGTAAATTCCGGACTATAAGACGCACCGGTGTATAAGCCGCGGGACCAAAATTGACTATTTTTTTCTTCTATAAGCCGCACCGGTCTATAAGCCGCGGGTGTTTTGATGTTTAATTACCATATGAAAGGGTTCGTGCACAGAGAGGAATGTCGGGAAAGCGATGGCTGTTTGGGGAAGCTCCCATTTATTAACATTTCAACAAAACAAAACAAAAGTCAGGTCACTAATCCCCAGACAAAATCACACAACAATAGGCTATATGTGCAGCAAACCTGTAACCAGAGAAGTCAAGTCACTAATGCTCGTCTTCCTCTTCTTCCTGCGTACTGAAACCACCAAAGTCCTCATCTTCAGTGTCGGAAACGAACAGGTTCAGGGTGGCTTCGTCAACCACTCTCCTCTCTCCTTCATTGTCACTCAAAACCAACGAACTCCTCTTCATCTATAGCTGTGTTTCCATTACAGTTTTTCGCAAAAGAATTGCGATATTTCTACAACTTCGACAATGTACAATTGCGACTTGTAGGCGTTTCCATTGAAGTTGCGTTTGAGTGATTCCCCGTTGCAGCAGCTGCCACAGTGATTACGCACGGGGATCTGCCCCATATCCCGTCCCCTGCATGCTCAAATCCAACCAATGGTCAATGGAAATCCCAACATGAAGTTACAATGCATATAAACGAGCCTGATTATCAATTCAAAAGAAAATGAGTCGCAAAATGTTGCTGGCTGCGTGAATGCAGTCAGCGCGACAGGCAGAGGAAAAAAGGTAGCCTAATAGCCTACAACTGGTCCGATTTAGAGATGGAGGGGGGAAAAGGCTGATTTGGTTCTATAATTGCACCTGAAACGTGTGCAATGTATTAGCCTACTCACAGTCACTGTATTCACTTCAGACAGCACCACCGCACCAGTGTGTGCTTTTCATCCTCTCATCTCGCCGCTGTGCCAAATGCGCGCACACAGGCAGCCTGCTGTCACCATGGACCGATTTCTGCCATTAAACATTATCTAATTTGCCCGGCTACGCTTTTGCACAACACTCGTCTTTCTGCTAGGTAGCGTTGCTTCAAAGTTTTCCACTTGCTGCGGAGGTTTTGACACGGCTATCGAACCTTACTTACCAAACTTATTTTCCGCTCCTTTTCCAAGGGATAATATGGGTCACATGACGTGCAAATGCGAAAAATGTGTTTCCATTACACTTTTGCGATAAACTGCTATATCGACACGTCTGAAAAACCACCTCATGATCATCTACTGCTCGTTCTCATGCTGTCGAGAACGAGCAAAGCTTTTTTTTGGTGAAAGAATCCTCCAGGGCGCTTCTTGTTAACAGTCCGAGTGAGTGGCAGGTCGAACGTCAAAGGCACTTCATCCATATTTATGATCTGCTCCGGTTCGATGGAATATTCCTTGATCTTCCTTTGTGTGAATTCGCCGAAGTTTGTGATTTTCTCCTGGTAGTCGGGGGAGGGAGTTGATGGGCTTGTGGCCGTTTGCTTACCGTAATTACCATATGTAAGTGGTCACGCACAGAGGGGATTGTCGGGATGGCTGTTTGAGGAAGCTCCCATTTACCGTATTACCGTAACATTTCAACAAAACAACATAACACAACACCACCGTTGTTTATTTTTACAGTGCACACAGTGTCCGCGGTGTGGTGAAAAGAGGGCAAGAGAGGAAATTAAAACAGAAGTGGATTTATAGTTAGAAAGAGTGCTAAAAAAGAGAGATTTTTTTTTTTTTTTTTTTTTTTTTCTGAAAAAATCCATAGATAAGACGCACCGTTATATAAGCCGCAGGGGCCAAAAAACGGGAAAAAAGCCGCGGCTTATAGTCCGGAATTTACGGTACTATGTAAACACCGAACATGCACAAAGAACGATGAGACTCTCTTCTATCATCTGCAAAAAAAAAGTTTATTGATCCCATTTTCCGTTCTTTAGTTATGAGCCGGAGAAGATAGGCTGTTTTGAGCAAAAAGACACTTTTCAAATTAGAAGCTGAGTTATTCCGCCTTTTGTGAAATGCAGCATTTCAAGCACATTCACTGAGTCTGAAGATAATATTTTCTGATGTAGTGACGTGGTGTAGTTGTGTGGTGCCTGTGTGCCCCACCCCCCTCTCCCCCCCTCAGCTGCAAACTCCTCCCCACACTAACACACAGCCACACGCACCCAGTCTATTTTCGGAGCGCTCCGTTTTTTTGCGCCGGCTCCCAGCGCGACAAGGAAATGCCAAACCGGACTGCAGGGAAAGGTTTGGCCCTTCGGCGTCGGGTGCTGCCTTTCTGGCGGCTAATCGTGTGAAGAAACTATGCAGACAGACAGACAGAGGCAGAGGGGCTCAGTTGTGTGCGCGGATTGACTGCTGTTCGCAGCCAACATCAGCTGCAAGTCAGAGCCATCTACCGTATATGGCTCTGGCTGCAGCATGAGCGGTTTCGCTTTGATCACGGAGGTTTTTCCTGCTGTTTTCGGACCTTCCTCTAATCTGGAGAGCACTGTCGCCACCTAATGGGTCGGTAAAATAGGTTATACACATTCAACATGCCCCAAAATTTTACAGGAGATATATTAGGCTTTGATCCACGTCCCACCGTCAAAAAACGCAATTGACGACTTTAGTCGTCATTGGCACTCAACGTTACTAAAGCAATTGACGACTAAAGTCGTCATTGGCACTCAATGAGTTAGCATACAGTCCAGACCTGATAGAGAGGTCCTAACTGTTAGCATACAGTCCAGACCTGATAGATAGAGAGGTCCTAACTGTTAGCATACATTCCAGACCTGATAGATAGAGAGGTCCTACCTGTTAGCATACAGTCCAGACCTGATAGCTAAAGAGGTCCTAACTGTTAGCATACAGTCCAGACCTGATAGAGAGGACCTAACTGTTAGCATACAGTCCAGACCTGATAGATAGAGAGGTCCTAACTGTTAGCATACAGTCCAGACCTGATAGAGAGGACCTAACTGTTAGCATACAGTCCAGACCTGATAGAGAGGACCTAACTGTTAGCATACAGTCCAGACCTGATAGCTAGAGAGGTCCTAACTGTTAGCATACAGTCCAGACCTGATAGGGAGGACCTAACTGTTAGCATACAGTCCAGACCTGATAGATAGAGAGGTCCTAACTGTTAGCATACAGTCCAGACCTGATAGATAGAGAGGCCCAACTGTTAGCATACAGTCCAGACCTGATAGAGAGGACCTAACTGTTAGCATACAGTCCAGACCTGATAGATAGAGAGGTCCTAACTGTTAGCATACAGTCCAGACCTGATAGATAAAGAGGTCCTAACTGTTAGCATACAGTCCAGACCTGATAGATAGAGAGGTCCTACCTGTTAGCATACAGTCCAGACCTGATAGAGAGGTCCTAACTGTTAGCATACAGTCCAGACCTGATAGATAGAGAGGTCCTAACTGTTAGCATACATTCCAGACCTGATAGATAGAGAGGTCCTACCTGTTAGCATACAGTCCAGACCTGATAGCTAGAGAGGTCCTAACTGTTAGCATACAGTCCAGACCTGATAGAGAGGACCTAACTGTTAGCATACAGTCCAGACCTGATAGATAGAGAGGTCCTAACTGTTAGCATACAGTCCAGACCTGATAGAGAGGACCTAACTGTTAGCATACAGTCCAGACCTGATAGAGAGGACCTAACTGTTAGCATACAGTCCAGACCTGATAGATAGAGAGGTCCTACGTGTTAGCATACAGTCCAGACCTGATAAATAGAGAGGTCCTACCTGTTAGCATACAGTCCAGACCTGATAGATAGAGAGGTCCTACCTGTTAGCATACAGTCCAGACCTGATAGCTAGAGAGGTCCTAACTGTTAGCATACAGTCCAGACCTGATAGAGAGGACCTAACTGTTAGCATACAGTCCAGACCTGATAGATAGAGAGGTCCTAACTGTTAGCATACAGTCCAGACCTGATAGAGAGGACCTAACTGTTAGCATACAGTCCAGACCTGATAGAGAGGACCTAACTGTTAGCATACAGTCCAGACCTGATAGAGAGGTCCTAACTGTTAGCATACAGTCCAGACCTGATAGATAGAGAGGACCTAACCGTTAGCATACAGTCCAGACCTGATAGATAGAGAGGACCTACCTGTTAGCATACAGTCCAGACCTGATAGAGAGGACCTAACTGTTAGCATACAGTCCATACCTGATAGAGAGGACCTAACTGTTAGCATACAGTCCAGACCTGATAGCTAGAGAGGTCCTAACTGTTAGCATAGTCCAGACCTGATAGCTAGAGAGGTCCTAACTGTTAGCATACAGTCCAGACCTGATAGATAGAGAGGTCCTACCTGTTAGCATACAGTCCAGACCTGATAGATAGAGAGGTCCTACCTGTTAGCATACAGTCCAGACCTGATAGCTAGAGATGTCCTAACTGTTAGCATACAGTCCAGACCTGATAGAGAGGACCTAACTGTTAGCATACAGTCCAGACCTGATAGAGAGGTCCTACCTGTTAGCATACAGTCCAGACCTGATAGAGGTCCTACCTGTTAGCATACAGTCCAGACCTGATAGAGAGATTCAATTGCAAATGGACACACAGAGTATTCTTTCATAAACCTCATCTACTAACTTGAACACATTTTCTTTAGACGGGTTTAAGTGGAGATGGAGATAATTAGAAAGGCAGATGTACAATCATTTAGATGCTAAAGTTCATGTCAAACTAATACATTTAGATTTACCCATTTATATTTAGGTGCCCATTAATGATTTGTTCACTGATTTACATAATGATTTTACTTACTTTATCAACTCTGTCATCACATGTTCTGATTGTTTTTATACAATAAAAACATAATTATGATTTTGAAGTTTGTTTTGCTCCAAGATCTAACATGGTATATGCCATGATGCTCTGTTCAAAGCTGTAATGTAAAAAACAAACAAACAAACAAACAAACAAACAAACAAACAAACAAACAAACAAACAAACAAACAAACAAACAAACTCTAACCCAGTAGTGTCCAAACTTTTTTGAACGGGGGCCGGATTAGATAATGTGAACATACCTGTGGGCTCATCATAATAACTCAATGCAACCTAACGTGGAGCTGACAGCAGCTCCGTTTCAAGTTGTAACTTGCATTACTTGACATAGTAACTGGTATAATATTACCGAAATCCTATTTGGTAATAAGTTATATTACTGCGTTAGGCTACTGCTAAAAGTTTTGTAATGCATTACCCTCAATACTGAGGCTAACTAACCCAATCACAAATGATGCACTTTATTATGAAATTGCATCCCACTTAAAGGAGAATTTCGTTTTTTTTTAACCTGGACCCATCTCCTGGCAATAATTATGATTTGGCCACTCACCCAGCGATATCCGCGGCGTTTCTGGCCGTCCTAGCGTTGTTTTGAGATCAATAGCGTCCAAGTCAGTTGTAAAATGGAGCTGATTTGGGGCCAAGTGTGAGCCTGTCTTTCCTGCATCTAAATAGCTATTTTTATTCCCGTTTTCGCCAAATATCGTCATAATCTGATCCCTCAAGAACCACCAGTGATATTTCGCCAAAGGCTGTTTCCTGGAGTTGCACAGGGATCAAATTACCTCAAACGTGATCTCGGTCACCAAGTCTCGTGAAGTCCCAGGTAGGACGCTTTACGGTGGTGGTTTTAGCGTAACCTATGTGGGGTTTGGCGTAACCTATGTGGGATTCGAAATAACGAAGGTTATGCCAAACCCCACATAGGTTACGCTAAAACCACCACCGCAAAGCGTCCTACCTGTATTTGGCCAGTCGACAGGAAAGTATCGCGGGACTTCACAAGACTTGGTGACCGAGATCACGTTTGAGGTTATTTGATCCCTGTGCGACTCCAGGAAACAGCCTTTGACAAAATATCACTCTGGTGGTTCTTGAGGGATCAGATTATGACGATATTTGGCGAAAACGGGAATAAAAATAGCTATTTAGATGCAGGAAAGACAGGCTCACACTTGGCCCCAAATCAGCTCCATTTTACAACTGACTTGGACGCTATTGATCTCAAAACAACGCTAGGACGGCCAGAAACGCCGCGGATATCGCTGGGTGAGTGGCCAAATCATAATTATTGCCAGGAGATGAGTCCAGGTTAAAAAAAAACGAAATTCTCCTTTAAAGTCCCTGGAAACCAAAATCCACAAAAACTTCCAACTATTAAATTTAGGGTCTTATGTGAGTAATTGTGTGCCTCAGAAAGTAAGTTGACATTGCTTTCAACCCTAACCCCAAAAATCGACACTTTTCTACAAGGTCTGGATTTCCATTTCCTCATTGAAGAGAGCGGTGCGCGCAGTGCTAAAATGCATGATCTTATCACGTCATAAGATTTAATCGAATCACACACACGCATGCACGCACGCACGCACACACACACTGACACACACACAGTAGCGCTGTGCACTCGCAGCGCAGAGATCTCTTCCTCTCTGTAAACCCTCTCTGTCTGTGCTATGCGTCGAGCAACGCGCGAACACACACACACACTCCATCTCTCTTTCCTTCTCTCTCTCTCTCTCTCTCTCTCCTTCTCTCTCTCTCTCTCTCCGTTAACGGAGAGAGAGGTCTCCTCGGTCTGCTCCGAGAGAGAGAGAGAGGAGACCTGCTGCAGACGGGACACGCCCACACAGTCCGCGGGAGAAAATACGCTCTAAAATCTAATTGATTCTCATTACTTTTGCCATGACTGTCAAACCTAAATTTATATACTTTGTGACGTTCATCATCGTTCAGATTTGGCTGGTGGCTTATTAACATAGGTTCCTGTGATGTGATGAACTCAAAATGCTAAATAATAATAAAATATTTCTGGTTTCCAGGGACTTTAAATTCCATGGTGATGCTGTCAGCCATCGTCTTTTTCATATTTTAATTTACGATTACAGTGAATCATTCTGTTGAACGGGATTTTGTTCGATGCCTTTGCTGTGAGCAGGGGAGTGAGCGAGCGGGCGAGGGAGCATGCAGTACGTTCAGCAGCGGAGTGAGCGAGCGGGCGAGGGAGCATGCAATACGTTCAGGAGGGGAGTGAGCGAGCAGGCGAGGGAGCATGCAATACGTTCAGGAGGGGAGTGAGCGAGCGAATGAGGGAGCATGCAATACATTCAGCAGGGGAGTGAGCGAGTGGGCGAGGGAGCATGCAATACGTTCAGGAGGGGAGTGAGCGAGCGAATGAGGGAGCATGCAATACATTCAGCAGGGGAGTGAGCGAGTGGGCGAGGGAGCATGCAGTACGTTCAGGAGGGGAGTGAGCGAGCATGCAGTACATTCAGCAGGGGAGTGAGCGAGCGAATGAGGGAGCATGCAGTACATTCAGCAGGGGAGTGAGCGAGCGGGCGAGGGAGCATGCAGTACGTTCAGCAGGGGAGTGAGCGAGCGGGCGAGGGAGCATGCAGTATGTTCAGCAGGGGAGTGAGTGAGCAGGCGAGGGAGCATGCAGTACGTTCAGCAGGGGAGTGAGCGAGCGAATGAGGGAGCATGCAGTATGTTCAGCAGGGGAGTGAGCGAGCGGGCGAGGGAGCATGCAGTACGTTCAGCAGGGGAGTGAGCGAGCGAATGAGGGAGCATGCAGTACGTTCAGCAGGGGAGTGAGCGAGCGGGCGAGGGAGCATGCAGTACGTTCAGCAGGGGAGTGAGCGAGCGGGCGAGGGAGCATGCAGTATGTTCAGCAGCAGAGTGAGCGAGCGGGCGAGGGAGCATGCAGTATGTTCAGCAGGGGAGTGAGCGAGCGGGCGAGGGAGCATGCAGTACGTTCCCTATTCGCTCTAGATGAAATCTAAATGCTGAGTAATACTGCCACTGCCAAGATGGGAGCAAGAATTATGACTCCCCTCTGCACGACAGCGCTGGCTAATAATGGCTCTATTTTGGTCCTCCTGCTGAATCATGCCCCTGAATGGGTCATCTCTCTCTCTCTCTCTCTCTCTCTCTCTCCCCCCCTCTTCTCTCTCCACCTCCCTCCTTTGACCCCCCCCCCCCCACACACACACAAACTAGACACACACACGCTCCCTACCTCAGCTCATCTCCTCCCTCCCTCTTCTTCCCTTACCTCTCCATTTCTATTTTCTGTTTCTGTTCAGTGGTGCTTCTATCCATCCCGCGTGAGAGGTTAATTTTGTGAATGGACGGCAGAGTGAGTCATTAGGTCCCCAGAGCAGAAAGCTCTTGGTGGGCCAGCCCTCTCTGCTTATTTATAGACTCACCCTCGATACGGGTGAGGGAGAGACCAAAAGATGTTGCAGGTTTGAGGTGAAGCCCTGGGTCATTTCTCACCATGAATTATTAAATGACACTCTTCCCAAAGGCAGCTGGAAACTAAACTAAACATGCCCCTTATTTCAGACAATAATGCTTTTGTGTTGTAATGCTGTAATTTGCAGGCTACTGTGTGATTAGGAGGGAAACTCTATTCATTCTAAGAAGTTTTTTGGTGGGGCCTGCAGAAAAAGAACTCCCGCACACTGTCTCCAAATGCAAAAAGTTTTATTTAACAGAAAGAATAAGGTTTCGGTCCTAAGACCTTCTTTAGATTCAAGAATCTGAAGAAGGTCTTAGGTTCAATCCCCGGGACCGGCAGGATAAATCTGGGTGGGGAAAGTGAAAAGGCAGCGCTTGCCCCTCCCCCATTACCACCACTGAGGTGCCCTTGAGCAAGGCCCTTATCCCCAACTGCTCCAGTGGAGCTGATCAAGGACCAGCAGATCAGACTGTAGTCTCTTAAAACAGACTGTCTTATCTACATCCGGCGGATGCAGCTATATACAGTCTGTACTTCGTGGGGGAGAATCATGCACCAAACGGAAGAGGAAGTTGAAAGGCGGGACTTCCGCTCATTCGTCCAATCAGAATTTAACATTAGCTAACTAGCTATATACTGCTGTAGCTATCGTTAGCTAACGCTGATTAGTAAGACGAACGATAAGCTCAGTAACGTTAGCAACTTACCTCATCACTTTCGTTTAACTCTGGAATAAGTGCACGTCTTGCACGAGGTTCCTCCAAGCCGCGGATACATCGTTTACGTCTATCAGGGTCTTCTTTCACCGGTTTCGTCGGCGTAGCTTCCATGGTAATTCTAAAGCACTGCTAGCATTAGCAACCTGCATCGGTTTAAGTTTCCGGGGGGAACATATTTTTCGTGGACACGCGTGTCGTGATTGGTCAGATTCCGTCGAACTTCCTTCCGGTCTGAAGGTTTTTTTCACTACTTCCTTGTGCATGTTCTGGGGGTCTAACGTACAGACGGTATGGCGAGAGCATTTGAAAATTGCGGAAGCCAACTCGTCTGTTCTAAGAGACTAATCAGACTGGGGTTGTACTGGTCAGCTTCCAGGTATGAATGTGTGTGTGTGAATGTGAACAGGGCACTCCTGAAAAAGAGAGCATTGCTCTCAGTGAGACTCCCCCTGTATAAATAAAGGTTAAAAAAAAAAAGAAAAAAAAAAAGGACCGAAACCTTATTCTTTCTGTCAAATAAAACTTTTTGCATTTGGAAGTTATTTTCTGTTGATTCAGTCGGGTTTTCCCTCCTCCGACGCACCTGTCATTTTTAGGTGTGCAGAAGCTTTGCTCCTTCAAGCTCATTAGAACTTAAAATAGATCTGATTTTACTCTCATACGGACCCTAGCTTAATTGCTTTGTGTGATGTAAGCATTTATCAGGCAGAAACAGAAACACAGAGTTCAACACAATCCTGTGGGAAAATGATAACCCATAGCTTAACCTGCGGCGTGATTCAGTGATCTCTATCTCTCTCTTCTTTCTCTATTCCCTTCTTTCTCCTCCCTGCTTCCTAAGAGGCTCTGAGGCACCTGCTCCGCTCGCTGCTTTCATCACGCGCTTTTTCAACACAGCTTGTGTTTTAGGCGTCACTTGAAAATGCAGGCACATCAAAACCTAGAAGCTGTTCCTGCACCCGTCTCTGTGGAGTAAGTCCACATTCTCATTTGCACTTGAAAGAAAGTGATCGTCCCTTTTTCCTTCGTCAAAAGGACACAATAAGAAGATGAGAGTTGTCAGCCTTCCTTGAGCAGTGCCCCCCATCACCAGGATCCTCCAGTCACAAGGAAACTTGATTACTTTGACTGGTTTCTCTAGTTCTCTGATATTTCACCAGCATCCATGATAAATGTCTCGTATCTCAGGGACTTTGATGTTCTGTGTCCATATGCATTTATTCATATACCTGATTGGATCAAACAAAAACAATTCCTGACCTTTAAGAGGTGCCCACATTTCCAGCCACTCTCTCCCTTTCTCAGCTTTGAAACTGAATGAAAGAGAAGGAAAAGGGTTGTAGCTGCAGGGAACACATGACCATAGTGTCTCTGAAGAGAGAGTACTGAGTCAGGAGCAAGCTCAGGTCAATAAGATGATCACTGGCAACAATAAAGTACCAAAATAAAACCCACTATCCAAAGATTCAAGTTTAATCGCTCAGCGGTTGCCATAAATTATGCTTACCCCAGTTCACCAAACTGACACATTCAAATTAAACAAGAGGTGCTTGAGCTGCCTAATGTCCCGCCACCATCACCATGATATATTAAGCATAACCATGTATGCTAATGAGGCCATTAATTTAGCTCGTTAAGGCATTAATTAGCTAAATATTTCAACGTGCCAACATACTTGTCTTTGCATAACACATGTTAATGTGAACTGAATTAAAGGAGTAGTTATAGTAGTTGAACTACAAGAACTGGTCAGCACCAGTGACTCCTGTATTACATTGCTGACTTTCCTGGGGAGGCTAAGCAGGTCTGGGCTGTGGATAGGATACTCCTTTGATGGGAGACTGGTGCTGGAAGTGGTGTTGGAGGACCAGTAGGAGATGTTCTTCCCTCTGGTGTCATGAATAATTTCCTTAATGTCCCAGGGCAGACAGTGACTCTGTCCTGTGAGTGAGCACCATCCTTCGAGATGAGACATTAAACCGAGGTCCTGACTCTCTGTGGTCATTAAAGAGCTACTAAGCACTTTTTCCACTTTTTTTCTCTTCGCACAAGTAGGGGTGTAACTCCAGTGCCCTGGTTAAATTCACACACAGGCCTTCCTTCAGCCATGCTGGGCATCTAATCATCCCTCGTTACTTAATTGGCTCTTTCAGTCCTCAACTCGCCACTGTGATAGCTGATGTGTGGTGAGCGTTCTGTTGCAAACTGGCTCACCCAGGTGGGTGCTGCACATCAGTGGTGGTTGAGTTGAGTCCCCCTTCCTCCCCTGATATGTGAAGCTCTTTGAGTATCTACAAAGGCACTGTATAAATGCAATCAATTATTATTTATTTATTAATACCGGTATGCACATTCATGACCCCGGTGGTGCACAAGTCTCAAGTCACATCCAAGTGAAGTCCATGTCATTAATGTGTCAAGTTTGAATGTAGAACACCAAGAATCCAGTATCAATTCAATAGCTTAAAGGAGGACTTACCCCCTAGATATGTATTAGAACAGTGATTTGAAAATACCTATTGAAAAAACCAAGAAATGACATATACTCTTGTCTATACTAGACTCTTTGGCTGTGTTAAGTCAAGATTTTTTTTCGGAAATCGACGCCATTACAGTTTGCCTACTGCCTCAAAAATAATTTATTTGAGAGGGGCGATATCTTTATAAATATCATCAACTAGCCAACGCTGGTGGCCTGTATGGAAACAGAAAATCCTGAAATGGTTGATAGTTATATCAATTTGGCCATTCAGTGGCGAACTAGAAATTTAATTATTTTTGTCCCATTTTGTCCCATGTGTGTGCGTGGCTTGCATGTGGCTTGTCTAAACTTACGTTAAGAGCCTCGCTGCTCGCAGCACACAGCACACAGTGAGGACAAACCTCTCGCTCTGGGCTAACACAATGCGAGATTTCTCCACGTAGACAGAAATAGCTGGTGTGCGATTTAGAGAATACAGTCTGAGATTGGGTACAGGATTGAGGGAATCCCGCATCTGTTTGCGAAGGTGCGACTGGACAGGACGCTTTTCACAGACGGGCACAGTAGTCGGAGCGAGGCGAGTGTCTCTCAGAGGGCACAGCTGCAGTGCAGATCTCTCCTCCTCCGCGCATTCAGTCTGTCCAAAATCATTACCGATATAATCTCAGTAGGAGGGATGCAGGGAAATATGATAGTAGCCGATGTGTTTAGAGAAGCTTTGTCACGTTGTCACGTCGTAGTATAGCGTTATATTTGACATGTGCGCTAAACTGCGACCATATTTGTTTGCGGAAATATCAGACTGCTCTAGAGCCCAGCTGCTGCTGGCCTGCTGCGCGCGCCCGCGGAGCTTGGGGCTCGTCCATGTAACAGTACGGCTCTCGCCTGCCTGGGCTGGAGACAGTGCAACTCGGACTGATAATATAAACATCATCATTCGAGCTTATCCAGGTAAGATATCAATAAAGTAATGACACATTCAGCGGGAAACTAACTATAATTAAGACATGTGCCAACTTTGACGACGTTTGGTTCAGTATTTTAAGAGCAAACAGATTTTTTTTTTTACTTCAGTTAGAGCCCTCTGGAGCCTGATACTAAGTAAGGTTTTTCCATCTTGCCTAGTTGTATAGGCTTTGGAGATGCACCAGATGCACGCGCTAAACCCACCGTGACGTCAGGTTGTACCAAATATCCCATTCATTTGAGGGCACAAAAAAAAGCAGTTTTCCACCTTTAGAGGGCGCTTATGCCAGATATGCTGCTGAAAAATGATACAAATGGTAAAATGGCAACAGTTTGGTGTCAAATGTGGAAATTCTGACCAGAATTCTTCACACATCACCCCCAAAGTCATATATATTGGTTAAAAGCTGAAAAAAAGTGTTTTGGAGGTAAGTTCTCCTTTAAAGAAAACAAAATATCCATGAATTTTCAATGCAATGCAATTCAATAATTTCAATAATTCCATCTTCATCTTTCATCTTTTTAACTCATTGAGTGCCAGCCACTTTTGGAGAACGGACGCTCCCAGTGCCAGAGTTTCAGAGCGTTTTCAGTGATTTCTCGAGGCCCACAGAATATTGTGTGATATTACTATGTAAACACTGAACACGCACAAAGAACGATGAGACTCTCTTCTATCATCTGCAAAAAAAAGTTTATTGATCCCATTTTCCGTTCTTTAGTTATGAGCCGGAGAAGATAGCTTGATTTAACCAAAAACAGCCATTTTTTTCTAGAAGCTGAGATAATGAGCCTTTTGTGAAATTAAACATTTCAAGCACATCACTGACTCTGAAGCTAATATTTTCTAATGTAGTCACACCTCAAAAATAATTTCCTTCAATAAAACAGTGAAGGCCAGGGAATTTTGTTTGGCAGAATAATATTTTTTAGCTGCAACCAGCAGCGCTGGCCCCTGCGTGCGCTGCTGGTTGCAGCTTCTTGCTGGTCTTGATTTGCTGCTGGTGGGCATCGGATATTCTGGCTTGCGTTTGCCAATACTGTCCTGCTGTCTGGGTCTGTCTGGGTCAGTGTTATCTGCTGCTCTGCGTGTCCCCCCCCCCCCCCCCCCCCTCAACTGCAGTTGAGGGGGGGGGGGGCTCTCTGGTGGCTTTCTGCTGCGTTTGCTGTGCACAGTGAAGGGTGCGCGGCATCCATTTTTTTTTACAGCGTTCCGCGTGTGTTTGTCACCGGCTCCCATGCTTCCAGTTGAGAATAATAACAACTCCACGGCTGATCATGCGGATGGGCTGTCGCAACGGACACGGAGGGGCTCAATTGTGGCAGCAGATTGGCTGCTGCAGGCACAGCTAACGTTATGCTTCATGCATATCGATGCATACGGATGCGATGCGATTTCCGTTTCCCCAACGACTTCTTCTTTGTTTTTTCCTCGCCTTTCTGTAATCTGGAGAGCACTGTCGCCACCTAAGGGTTCTGTAAAATAGGTTACACACATTCAATAGCTCCCATATTGTAAGAGGCGATGTAAGAGGCTTAGATCCACGTCCCACCGTCAAAAAACGCAATTGACGACTTTAGTCGTCTTTGGCACTCAACGTTACTAAAGCAATTGACGACTAAAGTCGTCATTGGCACTCAATGAGTTAAGAAAGAATAAGTCAAAGTCAAGTCCCAAGTCACCAGAACTGAAGTTCTCTCTTTCCTGCATCAAGTCAAGTCCTCAAGCTGTTTGCTATAATTGAATCATGAAAATGTTCCAGAAAACAGCACTCATACTGTGACAGTAGAGAATTCCGTGACACACAATAATATCAAAACAGCAAATTAACCTTGATTTATAATTACCTTACCCCTGGCCCTTTCCAGCCGTCACCTACACGCCCAGCTACAAGAAGACCCCTCCGCCAGTCCCACCCCGCACCACCTCCAAACCCCTCATCTCAGTCACGGCCCAGAGCAGCACAGAGTCCACCCAGGATGCCTACCACGAGGCCAGGCACCCCCGCGGCGGCATGTGGGCGTCTGACGGCCTCGGGTTGGGCCTGAGCCTCGGCAGGGCCCTCTACAACTCCACCGACAGCCTGGACAGCGCCAAGGCCGTCACCATCGCCATGGAGGCGGCCGGGGTCATGGCTGGGAAGCGGCACCCATCCACGGACAGCCACAGCTCTGTGCTCACCTGCGACAAGGCCGTGCTGGTGTCCAAGGCCGAGGAGTACTTGAAGACACCTCGCTCCTCTATAGGGATACAGGTGCGTTCCAATGTCACACATATTGGTTATACCTCCTCACCTGCATACATTCAAAAGTGAAACCTATTACACGATTGCATAATGATACTTAATACATAATGATACACCATGAAAATACTCACAAACACACAGTCAACTGTTCTCCCTCCAGCAGCTAAAAATAGCAAAGAGTGAGTCATCTTACCGCAATCCATCAATTAAGATTCAACTCATGCTAGAGCGGCTTTTACTGAATGGTAGTTCGCTCCCTGGTTCATTCACTCTCTTTCCCACTCTCTCCACTTACTCTCTACCTTTCTCTCCTTATCGATCTCATTCACTCTCTCTCTCTCTCCCTCTCTCTCCCTCCCTCCCTCTCTCTCCCTCCCTCACCCAGTGTTTAGACCCTGGCTGAGGTTCTGGTACTGTTGATTTCCCTTTGCAGTCTCAAGCTTGCAGGCCCGCTGCAGAAACGAAGAATGAGGCATCCAAGTGGGCTCGTACCGCCACCCTGGCACCACGCATAGCACTTTATCAAAGCTGAATATTAAAGTCACTCTATGAATTTTGGATTGCGAGAATCACTCTCATCTCCTCTGGCTCTGTGCGCAGGGGGTGATTATGCTTTTCCAGAGCCCATTTTATTCACTGTATTCTTCTCGGCTCATATACTTCAGTGCTCAACGCCTTGACCCCCCTTCATCATCATCATTTCCCCCTAGTCTGCATTTACCTGCCTTCTGTTAATCATTCCCTTCCTCCCTTATTATTTGACTCCATACCTCACATTAATTTGTACTCTCTCTCTCTCGCACATCAATTCATACCTTGGCTCGCTCGCTCACTCACTCCCTAGTTGGCTGGAGTGTCTCATTTTCTCAGACCTGGGCAAAGATGAAGATGAACTTTTAAATATTTGGAGAGAGAAAAAACAAAAACAAAAATGGACCACTTCATTAATCTCATTTACGGAGTGTTTGAATGTCACTGGGAGCTGTTTCTTGCAAGTTCCTCACACACCTTAAAGGGTAATTGCTCTATTTTTTTCAGGTGTTATTAAGATAGTCCTTTGGCCGGAGATTAGTCTAACAGCCATTATGCTGAAGCCATTATTGTCAGATGTTGCCGTTGGGGAGTCAACCAACGGATAAATGATCCGTTCAAAGTCAATCAATCCTGCTGCACACTTCAGAAACTTCAGACAGAGTCCAGCGTCAAGATTTTCCCAGATGTTGTATTTCGTGAATGGGAGAAATTAAAGATAGCCTCCAACACACTGGTTCTAGGAATGACGTAATGTAATGTAGTAGTCTATAGATGACATACTGTTGAAAAATCTATATTGATTAGTCTACATTACATTACTTACATCACATCATTTAGCAGATGCTTTTATCCAAAGCGACTTACAATAGTACATTTGGTCAACAGTAGTGCAATCAACTGTGCATCACAGTCTTCGTCAGCTAAGGCCTTAAAAATGGAACAAGTAGCATTTGTTAATATTTGTGAAGTGAAGGAAGTGAAGGATAAAAAAAAGAGTGAATACCTTAATGTAGATACAAAAATTTGATTGTTGAAACACGCATTTCAAAACTCGCTATTTGCAAAGATCGTCATGTGTTTCTGCGTGGATCTCTACCCCCGGTCGCACTGCACTGGGACAGCCGCAACTGCCTGCCTCTACAGTCACAAGCTGGGAGTGGGGAGATCCTCTGGATGTCTCCAGTGTGAATAGCAATGCGATGTCCTTTTTGAAATGCTGTCACAAATAAATTCCACACATCCACAGCCCTTTGTATCTACATTAAACTCAGATATTCACATTAGTTTGTAACTTTTGGTTGATTCTTGGTGATTTCCTTCTCAGCCCTCGCTTTGGACTGTGCCCCTGGAAAATCTCCATTTGGAGCGCCAGCTAGCCCTCCCACTACACCCTAGCTCTGATGCAAAAAAGAATCGGAACAGCCTACTCCAACGTGTGAACGTGCAAAATGGAGGGTTAAGGGCTAGGTGGGAGGGGCAAGGGGTGTGTTGGGATTGGGCCTCCCCCTCAACCAAAACCCACTCACACCCCCACTCATTCACTCACTCACTTTCGTTCTCTCAATCGCTATTTCTCGCAGAAACACATTCAATCACTCATTCATCCCCCCCCCCCACTGAAGGGATTAGTTTGCAGAGTCAGGCGGGTCGGTCATTCATCCAGGAGTGATCGCAACACTTCTCCACACCGATGAATGCTAATTTTAAAATGTTAAAGAGCTGCAGCGTCGAAGCCGCATTGTCATGCCTCACTGTGCACAAACGGCCTCACTGCACAAACGGCGGCGTCTTTCCAAATCAGCGTGAATCACGGTGCTGATTTACTGTAACATGCTCATAATCAACCAGAGGAAAGACAGGACCGAGAGAGTGTAGACTGTGGACGAGAAGCTGAGATGGAGAATGGAAAGAGAGGAGGACACTGTTGGGGATGGGGGGGGAGTGTGTGTGAGAGAGAGGACAGAGACAGCGAGAGGGGGGGTGGGGGCAGAATTATATTGGTTTTCAAATTGGCTCCAGTGATGTGTGTGAAGTACAAAAGCACTTTCGATTACCAATGCTGGAGCTATGAAGGTCTACATTTACAGACACATTCGAGAGGGACAACAACACTCATACATGTCACCATATAAGCCACCTGATGGTAAAAGCACAGCTATATCTGGTTCCTTAGATCAGGTAGAGGTTCAAGTGCTGCTCAGAGACACTTGTGCAGCACTTGAACAGGGGCTTGTGTCTGTAACCTTCCATTCATAGGATGGTCTATCTATCTACCTGCAGGCCACACTGTTGCCGGCCAGTTTGTTTCTCCTGGGACTGTGTTCCTCATTTGCAATTATTGACTGATCTTTACTGCCATACTACGGTTGACCTCCACTCCATAGCATATGGTCAAATCAGTCTGATTCATCTACTCTGGAAGTAAATAATTGCCCTGCATTAGCCTGCAATTGTATTGATTGGCCCGTTAGTTTGTCCTTTGACCCCTCCATCTCAGAGGAGGCCAACGTGATTTTAGTTTTCATGGTCCTCAAGGATCCCTTCATAGCCACCTTCTCCCTTAAAATCGAGGTACGTTTGTCTCCTAAAGGGCCAGTTCATTTATTCGGTACAGTATATATTTTAATTGGACTCATAATGAGGTCAAAGCTTTTAACCTTAAGTACAGTCATTGGCTGGGACCTGTGTCACTCACCAGGTGGTGTTTGTGTGTTTGGGCGGCTAGTTAAAGTTTTTGCTGATTCTCATAGTTTCCACACCTGTGCTGACGTTGTGACTGTTATTCCTGATGTAGTGCGCGTGCATGCATGCATGCGCGCGTGTGTGTGTGTGTGTGTGTGTGTGTGTGTGTGTGTGTGTGTCACCAAAAAAACTGGGTCTCTTCAGGGTAGCTAGATAGCCTATTGGACACAAAACTCCATCTCACAGCCTCCCTCTGGAATATTCTGTCTTGCATCAGTCCTCATCCATCACAGACAAGAAACTCATTGTCTTTTCATGAGGTGGATTTTGCTCTGCTTCTAACACAAAGTAATGGAGGTCACCTCGACAAGTGTCTCTGCACTCATTTCCTCCCCGCTAACAGCTTTTTGCAAATGGCCTGACAGAATACAAAATGGCTCTCCAAGAATGTCATCCTCCAGCTCTAAAAGTGACCACTCCATGCCAAAAGTAGAGATTCACTTTCTGTTGGGATTTCACCACAACAGAAGCGTGCACTCTTTTGAACGACTGCCTTTCATTCACTCAGTCACAATACCACAGAGAGCTGAAGACAGGAATGTTCTGTGGGCCTTGTGTGGAAATGTCTGGTTGGCCCTCGTGTTGTTTCTTCTGGAATAGGCGAGAATAACATTCCTGTGGTCAGGAAAGCGTTATTAAATTGTTTGTCTGTGTTCTCACATTGCATGTTCTAGAACATTGATACTCAACTGGCGGCCCGCGGGCCACATGCGATGGAATTGATTTTGATTTTTGATTTTGTTTTTTACCGCTGAATAAGTGTCCAAATGTTCATGTCATTCTGGCCAATACTCCACTTCTGTTATAGCATTTCAGTCTGGAATATGGAATATCTTTCAATAATCTATGATTTAGCTGCTAAATTGTCAAATACCGCCGCCTGCTCGCTATCCAGGCACTTATGTATGTACTTACTTAACCTAACTAACTATCTGGTGTGCACAACATTGTCAGACTAAACTCCAGCTGACACCCCAAAAATCCACAATCCACTACAGAAAAATCTATATTGATTGTTTATTAACTGGCCCCTGGCCTTCTATCATTTCACGAAAGTGGCCCCCGGGCAAAGCAAGTTGAGTATCCCTGTTCTAGAACATTGGTTCCCAAACTGGGACTCCGCATGGTGGTCCGCCAGAGAATTAAAAATAAAATAAAAAATAACCCTGAAAAGTAGCTGGATTGGGCCAATTTTCGGAAATATCGTGATATTTGGGAAATATCAAAATTTTGAACATTTACTTTCAGAGGCTCCAGCAGGCTCAGTTTCAAAGCCAGAGTGAAGTTGCTGGTATCATATGAAACTAGAAGACATAAGGAATCGATTTCTATCAACCATGCCATGCTAGTTTGTCAGGAAGGTAGCTAAATAACACTCCAAATTTAGGCTCAATTGTGGCGAGGGAAAAAAAACATTTTCAAATGGGTCCTCTTTTTTAACAGCCTAATGTTAGCAGGTGTGTGTTTGTCCGTTATGAACCAGCTAGTAGCCTTATATTGTCACTTAGCCTTTCTGCTGCTATTGCCTGGTTAAATCATCAGCATTTTTAGGGGGGGGGGGTTGGTATACGCAGTGGAAGTGATCCCTGGGAAATTTGGTTTGGTACGTAGTGGTACTTGGACCGGAAAGTTTGGGAACCCCTGTTCTAGAACAAGAAACAGATAGAAATGCATAATGAAAGAGCACGCTTAGTTGCGCATCATGGCATCTTACTTGCCTAGCAGCCACCATATGCCTCGCCCCAAAGCTGGCCATCACCATCAGACTTTTGATTTGCAGCCCATTTCTGGTGTAAGGCTGTAAGGAAGAGAAGCAGAAATGGAAGACAAAAAAGGCTTAAAACAACACTGATAGAGAAAGATTGTGACAGTGAGATGGCAAGAAATGATGAAGGCTCGAAAAAGAGAAAAGGGAAAGAGAAAAAGAGAGAAGTAAAAGGAAATAAATAAAAAAAGAAAGGGACCAGCAAATAGAGAAACGAGGAAAGAGCGACAGACAGAGAGACGCGCAGAAAAAGCGGTGAGTGCCGATATGGCCGGACGTGACTTTCATAAAGCCAGTAAAGCACAGGGCTCCAGGGAGCGGAGAGGGCGCTGATACAGAGTCTCTGAGCTGGGCCTTCTGGATCAGGATCATAGCCCTGCAGGGACAAGGCACGATCCAAATCAATCATTTCCCTGCCATCCCATAATATCCACTAATGTTTCCCTATCTGTCACTGCGGTACTATGGTTATAACAACAACAGGTTCTACAGTATGGCTATAACAACAACAGTACTATGGCTATAATAACAACAACAGTACTATGGCTATAACAACAACAGGTACTATGGCTATAACAACAACAGTACTATGGCTATAACAACAACAGGTACAATGGCTATAACAACAACAGTACTATGGCTATAACAACAACAGTACCTTGGCTATAACAACAACAGGTACAATGGCTATAACAACAACAGGTACTATGGCTATAACAACAACAGTACTATGGCTATAACAACAACAGGTACAATGGCTATAACAACAACAGGTACTATGGCTATAACAACAACAGTACCTTGGCTATAACAACAACAGGTACTATGGCTATAACAACAACAACAGTACTATGGCTATAACAACAACAGTACTATGGCTATAACAACAACAGTACTATGGCTATAACAACAACAGTACTATGGCTATAACAACAACAGTACTATGGCTATAACAACAACAGTACTATGGCTATAACAACAACAGTACTATGGCTATAACAACAACAGTACTATGGCTATAACAACAACAGGTACTATGGCTATAACAACAACAGTACTATGGCTATAACAACAACAGTACTATGGCTATAACAACAACAGTACTATGGCTATAACAACAACAGGTGCTGTGGCTATAACAACAACAGTACTATGGCTATAACAACAACAGGTACTATGGCTATAACAACAACAGTACTATGGCTATAACAACAACAGGTACTGTGGCTATAACAACAACAGGTACTATGGCTATAACAACAACAGGTACTAACAACAACAGGTATTGTGGCTATAACAACAACAGTACTATGGCTATAACAACAACAGTACTATGGCTATAACAACAACAGTACTATGGCTATAACAACAACAGTACTATGGCTATAACAACAACAGGTACTATGGCTATAACAACAACAGTACTATGGCTATAACAACAACAGGTACTGTGACTATAACAACAACAGTACTATGGCTATAACAACAACAGGTACTAACAACAACAGGTGCTGTGGCTATAACAACAACAGTACTATGGCTATAACAACAACAGTACTGTGGCTATAACAACAACAGGTACTGTGGCTATAACAACAACAGTACTATGGCTATAACAACAACAGTACTATGGCTATAACAACAACAGGTGCTGTGGCTATAACAACAACAGTACTATGGCTATAACAACAACAGTACTATGGCTATAACAACAACAGGTGCTGTGGCTATAACAACAACAGTACTATGGCTATAACAACAACAGTACTATGGCTATAACAACAACAGGTACTGTGGCTATAACAACAACAGTACTATGGCTATAACAACAACAGTACTATGGCTATAACAACAACAGGTACTAACAACAACAGGTACTGTGGCTATAACAACAACAGTACTATGGCTATAACAACAACAGTACTATGGCTATAACAACAACAGGTACTGTGGCTATAACAACAACAGTACTATGGCTAAAATAACAACAGGTACTGTGGCTATAGAGAGGCAAAGTGAAACGTCACTTCCTACTTTCTCCCTGTACCAGCGCTGGGAAAAATATGAATGGCAATGAACCACGTGAATAACGTTACTTTTTTGATCCCGTTTGAATTGTGCCACGGGGTGCCAACGTTAATTTTGTCAATTTAAAACATAACTTTGCATGTACTGTAAAGAAAGTTGCAGTTTGTCGTCAAACTGAAACGTAGGGGTTAGTTTAGTATAAAAATGACATAGCTCGTGGAAGCTTGTGGCATGTCGCTGGTCTTCAGCTTTGCCGGTAGAGAAAGTGATGTCACTTAGGCGACAGTGTATGTAGTCCTTCTGATTTATAACGTATAGTGCAACAGTTTGACGATAAACTGCGACTTTCTTGACATGCAAAGTTATGTTTTAAATTGACAAAATTAACGTTGGCACCCCGTGGCACAATTCAAATGGGATAAAAAAAGTAACGTTACTCTCCGTTCACTGGCATTCATATTTTTTCAGCGCTTTCAGCGAACTCTGACGTGCCTGCACACGCGACACACGCGATTACGTTCAACATTCAGAATTAAGCTACACTGCGGCCAACTTCAGTTACATGTTCGTAACGTTACTGCTGCGAGGAGCCGATGGCTGTACCCGGTCGGCATTTAACGTTAGTTACAAAAGCACGTCGGCAGTGTTTTCTCACTGCCAGTAGCTACAACAGTAGGGTTTGACAGATAGCTAGTCCGACCGGTGTCAGCACAGTCAGCGCTCCCGGTCCTCGCTGCTCGTTAAAGATTTCCAATAGGCGTTATTCTGATAAACTGGTCACATATATGTTACGTTCTCACCCGACAAATATTAAATCTTTAAAACAGTTTGGGGTTTTTTTGCTTGAAAACAGCTTTTTGGCAAGTCTAAATGACTGCGGTAGGCATACTCTACTTCCGTGTTTAAAACCGGAAAGACGATTACGAAATGACGTCATGCAGAAGCGTCCTTGTATGGGCAAAGAATAAGATGACACACTGCCACCTAGCGACCTGGCATGTACATTACGGCGTTTTAAAAATTCAACAGCGCTCATGTAAACAGGGAGAAGGTGTGAAGGAAAAGGTGTGAAGGAAACGCTATTGTGTCATTTCTTCCAGAAACTGTCCTCGTGTAAAGGGCCCCTGAGTCAGTAACTATATGACAGCAGGGCACGGTGGCTCAGTGGTAGAGCTGTCGCCTCACAGCTAGAAGGTCCTGGGTTCAATTCCCACCTGGGACGCTGTGAGCGCTGAAGGAGTGCGTGCCCGTCCGCATGTCCTCGAGTGCCCACCGCCCGGGTGGGGTCATCAAAAGGGCCTTTCTGTGTGGAGTTTGCATGTTCTCCCCGTGCCCCCTAGGGGTTTCCTTCATATAGGACGCCCTCACCAAAACATACAATATCCTGGTCGCTGAAGTGATGCCTCCTCTGGTCGTTCGGGGCGCCCATTCGGAGGGAGGGGAACTCATTGGAATAGCATGATCCTCCCACTTGCTATGTCCTACCGGTGAAGCTTCCGCTGTCAGGTGAAAAGAAGCGGCTGGCTACTGCCCATGTTTCGGAGGAAGCATGGAGCCAGTTTCGGCTCTCCCCAGATCGACAGAGGGTGGAGCAGCAACCAGAATAAATACATAAAAAATTAGCACTAATGGGGGATAAAAATGGGATCAAAAAAATCTGGAAAAAATTATTATATATATTAAAAAAAAAAGAAAATGACACATTTTCAAACTGAACGACTTCCTGGAAAATGTTATTTCTAAATTAAGTGTGCCTCAGGGTTAGCCATGACAGTGTAACTGCCACAAAGTCTTTTTTTCAGACATTTATGGTGTGTAATACAATATACCTAAAAACCGTTCCCAGAAACATCCTCAGCTTAGTTGCCTCTTTGCAGCCTCCATAAATCACAGAATGTTTACTCCCTGCCAGATCGTGTACAGTACGGTGCTCTGTCCACTCCCCAACCAATAAAGGCAGAAACACTGGGGAATGGAAGTTCACATAATGAGAACTGCTTTTGCTTTGTGTCGTTCCTTTGCATTAGGTGGAAGCAGCCACGGACTCGGAATCAGAAAGCAAAGGCTTGCGGGAATACCATTCTGTCGGGACCCAGGTGGAGGATGATAAGAAAGGGTGAGATAATGGTTCCCAGATTGTAAACTCCTCGGGAAAAACTAAATTCTTAGCTGTCCCTATTATGAACAATACCCCCTTTTCTTTGCCATCACTTATCATCGTTGGACTGCATGTGTATTCTCATTTATGTTCCTCTTCCCGCCCTCTTTAGACAGGGCCGGTTCAAGCGCTCCAACAGCGTGACTGCATCTGTGCAGGCCGACCTGGAGCTGGAGGGCTTCCCCATCATGGAGGACAAGGGTCACCAGTTTGGCGGGGGCTTCCAGCGCCACTCGGAGCCCAGTACACCCACCCAGTACGGGGCGGTGCGCACCGTACGCACCCAGGGCCTCTTCAGCTACCGCGAGGATTACCGAACGCCTGCCGAGCCCCCCAGCCCCAGGGAGACCACCAGCGACACCCCCTGGCAGCTGGAGCCGCCCTCGCCCCGGGAGAGCGCGGTGTCGTCGGGCGAGTCGGGCCGGGCGTCCCCCTCTCTGCGGCGGGATGGGAGCTGGTTCATGCAGCTGCTGCACACAGAGACCAAGAGGATGGAGAGTTGGTGCAAGGAGATGGAGGCTGAAGCCGAGGAGAACGACCTGTCAGAGGAAAGTAAGTGGTGCCGGAAACTACCATACATCAGATTCAGTAGGATAGGATAGGATTGGATAGGATAGCATAGGAGAGGATATGACAGAATAGAATAGAATATAATAGAATAGAATAGAATAGAATAGAATAGAATAGAATAGAATAGAATAGAATAGAATAGAATAGAAACCTACACTAGGGGGCGTCCCAGTGGCTCACCTGGTAGCACGCGCACCACTAAGGCTTACTCCTTGCGTGGCCGAATCCGACCCGTGGTCCTTTGCTACATGTCATCCCCTCTCTCCCCACCTCTCCTGTCAGTCTACTGTTCTATCCAATAAAGGCAAAGATGCCCCCCCCCCCCCCCCCCCCCCCAAAAAAAAAAATACACTTACGTATACGTTTAGTACTAAACGACTGATTGAGATTTTTTTTTTTTACCACAATATAGGCGTTACGAGCAGCCTGAGAAAGATGGGCTTTTAGTCAGAATAAAATATTGGCATTTGCATGTCCCTGCAAACTTTCTAAAACGTGGCATTTTACGTTTCTGCAAACCTGCAATCTCAACGTAAGTTTGAAACGAAACGGCGGTTTATTTGAAAACCTTGCCACATTTCCAACGTAATAAAACAACTTTTACAACTTGTGTTATGTTTAGGCAAGTAAAACAACTTGCTTAAGGTGAGGGTTATGGTTTGGGTTAGGGTTAAATAACAAAAATGTTAAATGTGACGCTGTGGATTGAACACAGCTCTCCGGTGTGAAAGGCAAGTGTTTCCGCTATCCATCCACATACTGTCCACCGCGCTATTTCAATAGCAGACTCTATAACGTTGATACACGTATCTAGAAACGTGATATACAACATGTTTTTGCTTTAGAAACATGACATTCTACCATGGATTGCAGAAAGTACAAATGTACTTTATTAATGAGCTCTTGGTGTGCTGTGTGTGTGCTTCAGTCCTAGGTAAAATCCGGAGTGCAGTGGGTAGCGCTCAGCTACTCATGTCTCAGAAATTCCAGCAATTCTACTGGCTGTGTCAGCAAAACCTGGTGAGAAGCCTAACCCATCAAACAGAGAGCGTGTGTGCGTATGCGTGCGCCTGTGTGTGTGTGTGTGTGTGTGTGTGTGTGTGTGTGTGTGTGTTGAGGTGGAGATGGTGTCAAAATATATCAAATCAGGCTGCTTGCACACCGCAGGCCTTCGCGCTAAATTCCAAATTGCTTGTCTGATATAGCATATCTGACCTTTTTTTGGATGTGTTGATGTCTATTCCAGGATGTGTAACCCATAATATGGGTCCCATATCCAGCACCAATATGAACTGACGGTGATGTGGAAAAGACCCATGTGCACAAAGTAACAATAACAAAAGACACCACCTGACCTATACCCTTTTGTCCCTACACTTGTCCCACTTGTTTCACTAACAGTATGTGCCTTCTACTTTTGACTGAATTTAGCCATCCCAATCAAGTCAGCTGTTTCTCTTTTTTCTCTCATTTGTCCTTCATGCTAATAAGCTGATGCTGCCAGATAGTTTGTTTCACAGTAACCATCTGGGAACTCACTGGGGAAACCGTTTCAAAGGGGCAGGCACTTTCAAAACAAGCGCAAACCTTTTAGACCACGACGTCACTCCACCCCCACCCCCCCACACACACACACACACCACCCATATCCCCCTCGCCATTAATCCTACCCACCCCTCGAACCCCGACTCTCTACCACCTTCCTATCCCTATGGCCCCTTTTCCCTCAATTCAAAGCAGTCGATTGGAGCGTGGCAAGATGGATTTGTCGCGTGATCGCGATCTTGCGATCTCACGTGAATCCAGCAAGGTTATCATGCTAATGCTGTGGTGTCAAAATTAGCCCATATATCCAGGTATACAGTATGTACTGTCGTGGTCCATATATCCAAGTATATGTACTGTCGTGGTCCATATATCCAGGTATATGTACTGTTGTGGTCCCTATCAATGCGTGGTCCATATATCCAGGTATATGTACTGTCGTGGTCCATATATCCAGGTATATGTAGTATGGTGGTCCATATACCCAGGTTTATGTACTGTCGTGGTCCATATATCCAGGTATATGTACTGCCGTGGTCCATATATCCATGTACTGTCGTGGTCCATATATCCAGGTATATGTATTGTCGTGGTCCCTATCAATGAGTGGTCCATATATCCAGGTATATGTACTGTCGTGGTCCATATATCCAGGTATATGTACTGTCGTGGTCCATATATCCAGGTATATGTACTGTTGTAGTCCATATGTCCAGGTATATGTACTGTCGTGGTCCATATGTCCAGGTATATGTACTGCCGTGGTCCATATATCCAGGTACTGTCGTGGTCCATATATCCAGGTATATGTACTGTCGTGGTCCATATATCCAGGTATATGTACTGTCGTGGTCCATATATCCAGGTATATGTACTGTTGTGGTCCCTATCAATGCGTGGTCCATATATCCAGGTATATGTACTGTTGTGGTCCATATATCAGGTATATGGTGATGTTGTTTACAGTCTTTCTAGCCCTACTTCCTTGTCTAAACTGGCCCCCTCTACCATGCCGCTCTGAGATATATCACAAACTCAGGTTACAGGACTCATCATTGCACCTTGTACGACCTGGTTGGATGGTCCTCCCTTGCCCTGCGCAGAATGCGACATTGGTACATGTTCATATACAAGGCCATCCTGGGCAGACTACCCTCATACATCTGCTCTACGTTTGTAGCGATAAACAACTCCCATAACTTAAGATCAAATAGCTGGTTGAAATTCAAAGTGCCAATTATGCTAACAGAATCTGGAAAAAAGAGTCTCTCCTACTTTGGTCCCTGGTCGTGGAACGACCTGCAGTCCCGTTTAAAACTGGTCTCTTCCATTCCTCTGTCCAGTTTTAAACATGCTCTATCTGAAGTTCTTACTGCAAGCTGCTCCTGCAGGAATGTCTAGTTTTACTTTGCCCTTTTTGACCTGTTAATTTTGTTTTTAGGCCATATGTTTTTACGTTCTTGATCCTGTGTTATTTATTACCCTTGGATGTGGTATTTTATGATGTATTTGGTTGTCCTTGCTTTTTTTAAATGTTTCAGCTCTATAGCCCTGTTTTTATGTTTCCTTTATATGTACTGTAATTTATGTTGATTGTAACCTGGCTTGTAATTGCTGCCTTCTTGGCCAGATCACATTCGCAAAAGAGATCTTGTATCTCAAATGTCTTATCTGGTTAAATAAAGGTTAAATAAAATAAATAAAATATGTACTATCGTGGTCCATATATCCGGGTATATGTACTGTCGTGGTCCATATATCCAGGTATATGTACTGTCGTGGTCCATATATCCAGGTATATGTACTGTCGTGGTCCATATATCCAGGTATATCGTGGTCAATATGTCCAGGTACTGTATATGTACTGTCGTGGTCCATATATCCAGGGTGGTATATGTACTGTCGTGGTCTATATATCCAGGTATATGTACTGTCGTGGTCCATATATCCAGGTAAAATCGTGCATTCCTTTATTGCAAAAGAACTGGGATGTGGAGGCTAAATGACGTCACATCCGTTTCGTTAGCATTCCATTTGCAGAAAAGTTGAGCTGGGAAGTTCACTGTTCACTGGTCAGATCCACTCGCTAGCCAGGCTAGCCATTGTTAGCAATAACAGTTGATAACAAGGCATTTCGTGGCATTTTACGCATACAAACACCGCAGCCTCATGTCCACACAGATAGAAGTAGGCCGTGCTGTGTGTACAGCTGAATTAACGAGACACAAACAAGACAGAAGTGCTAAATGGCATTTATACGATTATAACTACTGTTGTTGCGCGGATCAGCCATCTTGGATTTTTGAGGTTGGGGCTGCTGAGGCTCCTACGAGTTTGGAATGGGAAATACCAGCTCTAGTGACGTCACGTCCCAGCTCATGAACTTTGAACCGGTAAGATTACCAGTTCCCAGTTATAAAGGAATGCACGATATGTACTGCCGTGGTCCAGATCTGAATTGGAAAAAAATGAAAGAAAGATTCCAAGCAGATTTATTTTGCTGTTGACATTGATTAGAAAATATCAAATCCGTGTCACATATGAAGTATAAAATGAGGAGACTTTCAGCTGCAGTGTGAACATACCCTAAAAGACAAGGATAGAAGTTTTGCAGTGCTACAAAATTAACGTTTGTTATTATAACAGACACCTTCATGTATCCTTGCAACCTCTGTTCTCCCTATGGTGTAGCTGGCGCTAACAGACTGAATCAAAAGTCACTGAATACGTCATTGATTGTGGAAAAAGACAAAGTTGAAAATCAATAGCTATCTAGCAGCACATTTATGTGTGAGCTGAACATTTTGAAATGAGCAGTGTGTGAGGGTGTGAATGGATGTATTTGTGGTGATGTCCTGAGGAGAACAGGCAGGCGATTTTTAAATAGGCCTGAACAGCCAGAGTCCGTCCAATCTATTGTTCATCCAATACAGGAACACACACAGGCTCAGGGATTTCTGCCTCATATTTCTCTTGCACTGTTCTCAACTCGTTTTATTGATCTGAGCCAAGTATCCAATATTATTTCAAATTAAGTTGGTTCAGATTCATGAAAAATACTGTTGCCGTTTTTTGCTGTATGCAGCAGAAACTGCTCATTCAAGGGGAATGAGAATTACACAGGGAATAAATGCTGTGAACTAGCCTCTTATACCAAGCTCCCCTACTTTCCCCCTACTAAAGGAGAGAGTACGTACGTTTACCTAACTTTTCCATTTCCAAAAGCAAAAGGCACATGGAATAATATACAGTATAGTTCATATATGTATTTGCGTTTTATCAGACTGCGTCTTTCTACCTCTTGGATCAACTTTCATAAAGCCTTCCACCCTTAAGTATGCTCTCAGAGAGATGAACAGTGTGTGTTGGGAGGAGCTCCAACCAGGGGCGGTTTTAGCATCAGAGCTTTGGGTGGGCTCAGCCCACCCAAAGGTCATGGACCACTGAACCCCTAGGGGGGTCCGGGGGCATGCCACCCCGGAAGTCAATTTTGTACAGTTTCAAGTAAAAATGGATCAAACTGGCGCACTTTGAGATCAAAATGAAGAGACTAGATCTATGAAGAACTACACACATCAATATCTTCTTTACCGTTCTGTGGTTTTACAGCGATGAAAAAATAATTGTTTCCCTATATATACTATATATATTCTGCATACAGGTTACTATATGGTAGAATTATGCTTGCATAAATAATACCAAAATCACTTCAGGGGAGTTTCAAGTAAAGTAACATTTTGCTTTGTAGGCAAAACAAAAGTAAAATTAAATCAAAAGGGAACTTCCTAACTTATTGGCTGGAATAATATTCCGACAAGATAATAATATACTGTAAGCACTAAAGCAGGAGTTTGCAGTCAACTAGTTGAAATTAATATGTGGCAGTATTTGTGGGGGTCAAAATCTATGTGGAAGGGAAAGAAATAAAGAAAAGGGAATAGCATGCCATGCACGCATGTTAAGCTATCGTCATCATCACGTCAGACAGGCTGTGTAAAGCAGCCACTTGCGATTCTGAAGGGCTTAATTTCATTCAGATAACAAGGGACCTGTTTGAAAATATGTTTGTCACTTATGCCCATATGTTTCTCAAAAAACATCGCATCCATGTACACCCGCTTTACTGCGAGCTAGCATGACATGGCCGGCTGGTGCCATGGTAGCCTACCTACCTTCCTCCAGTCCACCTGTTTGTCTGGCAGGCACAGCGACAAGTTCTTTTGTTTAGCCTACGAAACAACGTTACGCGCTAATTTGCATATCAATATGCGCTAATTAAGTAACTACTAACGACTCTGACTGGTCAATGCTCACCTCACAGTTTCATTGATCATGAGTGGGGAGAACGATTGTGTGGACTGTGGAGGACCACTTCGCTGCTGTACTGTGTGTGTGACCTGTGTGAAGTGATGTGGGATTAGGCAGATAGATGGAGGAGGGAGCGCCTGCGCAGCCGCGGTTCTAGAAACTTTTCGGGTGGGCTGAACCCCCCTAAATTTTTGTCTGAGCCCACCCTAAGAACATAGAGGGGGGGGGGACACACGCACACAGCGCATTGAGTGTAGTCAGAAACTGCTACTAATGACCACCATGGATTTGGAGGGGGGGGGGGCCCACCCAAAAAAGGCCTAGAACCGCCCCTGGCTCCAACACAGCGAGAGCTTAAAACGCACCAACTCCTCTGAAATCTGCCAGATCTGGGCTGTCTGAGGCTGTTTGAAGAACAGCAGCAGTCCAGGGGTCAAGCAGGGGGAAGCAGATCCACACTGAGCCAATTCCTCACTAATTACACATCACATAATGTTGTTTGGTCTGCACCCAGCTACTTACATGATACATGCCATGACTTTGCAGATCCACACTAATTAGTGACTGTGTTTACGAAAAGAAATTATATCATCCAATAATAAGATTTTAGAGAGATACTATACAGAAATTGCAGCAAAACCATTTTTTTTTTAAATTATAGTGTTATACTCATGTCATAGGAGCTAATTACTACACCATGAAGTACAATGAGGTCACTGTAAACAGACTCATTTTACATCCCCATAGGATATTATAGGAAAATTATTTTGTGTGTGTGTGTGTGTGTGTGTGTGTGTGTGTGTGTGTGTGTGTGTGTGTGTGTGTGTGTGTGTGTGTGTGTGTGTGTGTGTGTGTGTGTGTGTGTGTGTGTGTGTGTTGCTTTGCAGCACCGGTTTCCATGTTCCTTTTGAAGGGCACCAATTTATTATAGTCTGATACTAATTAGTATAAGAAAACTTCTACCATAACATTTCTGTTTGACATTCTCAGTTTTAGCACAAAACCTTCAGCTTGTTATGGACTTATGACATTTTAATGGAAACACATCTAAGGAGGTTTTGGTTATACAATATGTCAGAATGTCAGCTAAGATGGAGAGAGGAAATATGGCTAGTTTAATAAGGCTCTATGTCCCATTGTAATCAGCCCCTGATTTAATGACAAACTGCACAATGATCTAGGTCATTTAATATTTCAACAATGCCTTATCTTCCACTGCTCATAAAATGTACTTGAAGTCCCATCTAAGATGCCATTTAAAATCCCTGTAAAAGTGAGATTGTATCAATGCAAAACCCACTTGTGTCTGCAGCAAGCAACAAGTTGCTTGTTATTTTGAATTATGATCATTTGCAGCAGGCTCCCAGATCAGTCAAAGCACTGCACGGACTATATAGCAGGAAAACCATCATTTGCATTCAAAGTGATAGTAACTTCACAGATATTCTCAGCCAACTAAAACCACACTCACATTTTAATAGTACTTGTGTAGAACACTTGAACAACGTTGTTCCACATAGTGATAAAATGAGCCATTTTCCTTCTTTTTTTTTAAATTGTAATACATTTCTGAACTCGTCTGGTACACATCAGATGTGGATTCTTCTGATACTATATTCAGTGCGGAGGTGTCTTGAAACCATCGCTCCTTCTGCACAGGCGCCTGTGGACTCATCGCTTATTCCTAGTGTGAGATCTGTGCTGTCTTCCACCAGCACACCTCTGTCTGTGACAGCCTGTAGGGCTGTAAGATGAATGAGCCGTGTCTGTGTGTGACTGGTGGAGTCAGGCAGCTAAAGCAGTGATGGGGTAGGAGCACAGTCTGGGAACACTGTGAGTCACTCAGCAGGACTGAGCGAGCTGTTCTGCTCGCTGCGGGGCCATCTGTACACCAGCGGCTCCTACATTTGGGGTCCTGCAAAATGAGGATTAGTTTACAGGTGCTTCTCAGTGACAGTCTCATTTGTTTATAGTAATTAGACTGTCTCAAAATGATGGCGATAATGACTTAATGATGGTAAAATGCTACAAATAGCACATTTAAATGCAATGTATTAGTCACTTGAAGCTAGCACTAGGAGAGGATGTATATTGACTGTTTTTGACCCAGCCACCTACAGTAGAGATAGACAGAGGCAAAATAATATTCCTTTTCCTTATAAACACTGAATATATGGAGCACATGAAGTGGCTGAAATAGGACTACATTAGATATTACCTCCCAGCTCTGAAGTACTCCATAAGTGAAGCATCAGTGCAGGCCATGCCTCATAGAGTACTCGCATGGGCTCCCAAGGCTCATAGGGACTTCCACTTCTACTGCAGGTCTGTGGCTGAAACAGCGCTGCATCTGTTCATTTCATTCTCCTTTCAAATCAGGAATTCACAGATAAATAGTGACTGAGCTGAAAGAGGTGCCATTTCAGAGCTCATTCAGGGGAGATAATCAGGATAGGTCCCCATCACAAAATGCCATTCATTTCAGTAGAGCCCACAGAAGTTATTGATGCACCAGGCCATGGCTGATTTTGATGAGTTCTGATAAGGACATCTAGTGGATCTAGGCTGAAGTGCATAATAACCAGTGTGGCTATGAATCTCTTCAGATTTGCAGTGTGTGGGGATATTAGGGCTGCCCATACCATTTTTGGCTTTTGAAGCTTGAGTGACAAGTATACGGATATATTCGAAGCTTCGACAGGGAGCAGGGGTGGGTGTGGGGGTCACGAAGGTGAGGGCCAAAAATCAAGACTTCAAAGGTCATACCGTCAATGGTTTTTCCCTTTTATTGAAATGAAAGTGGCTACAAAATGTGCAATAAGAACATCAAATAAATTACAGCCATAGCCCATGAAAACAAATCTGCTCATATGTAGGACCTGCTGGCTTCATGGTCAAACTGTCGCAGTGTCAGTGCTGGTAAGTAATGTTAGATGAGGGCTGTGAGGCACAAAAGTTACTATCACTAATGTTAAATGTCCTTGTCTGAGAGAATAAGTAATAATATGTGATGTTGATGCATAATGAATAATGTTGGATTACTATTTAAAACTAAATGTAAGGGGAAAACCCCCCTGAAGCATTCGAATACTGATTTGGACATCGATTACCATTGAAGCTTTGAAGCATTAGCGTCAGCCCTAGAAGATCGTGTATATTCTATGTGTGTGCATGTGTGATAATTTGTGATTATCTGGAATACAGGTACAGAGCCATTCATTTGGCTCATTGCCCAGTATCACCACAGGGATCAATAAAGTTAATGTAATTGATTTGATTGATTTGTTGTAACACTCTCCCAGGACCCCAGTGCCATGCCGCGGCCCACCTCTCAAGATCTGGCCGGCTTCTGGGACCTGCTGCAGCTCTCCATCGACGACGTCACCTTGAAGTTTGACCAGCTGCAGCAGATCAAGAACAACAACTGGAGGCCCGTAGACAGCCCAGAGAAGAAGGTGAGGGCTCCTCCCCATTCCTCACTGCTCTACTCATTGCCCACTGCTCTAGATGTTTGATTTCATTGTTAAAACCCACTTAAAATATCTCAGCACAGAAAATTCCATATCCAAGAATACCAAATACTTTATTGAAGCACTGACCCAAGCCTTCTAACCACCTTTGAATCCTTCTCTCTCTCTGCTAAAGCCACC